>NC_067283.1:2438158-2746658 GCF_020740795.1 Apus apus | reverse complement strand
GTTGATGTTAAATAGGCCTTTGAGATGCCAAGTCTGGGTTTCTGTCCTACAGGCAGCTACTAGGACACATCTAGGTTTGCTGCTGGTCAACTGAGGCCCATCCTCTGTGCTGTAGCCCTGATAGTGGTTACTGGCTGGGCACCCAGCCCACCATGCTTTGGTATTCCAGAAACCCCCCCAGAAATATTCTGGAGTGAATAGCTGCAAACAGGGACCTGGTCATTACCAGAAGCTGTGGAAAGAAGATGAAATCTTCGGAGGCTCTTCTTGAAAATTCACTCTTTCCACCTCTGGTTTTTCCCTCCCTTCCTCTCCAAGTTACCCACCTCTCAGCTTCCAGATAGCAAGAAATAAGAACCACAGCACCATCTGTGCTTCCAAGAAAGATTAAGAAGCAACAACTTAAGGGACAAGAACCAAACTCCCTAGATTATGTTCTGCAGCACTGCTGTGGGATGGGTCAGTTTGCACACAGATGGACTAGGTAGAGACTGGGGGCCATGTGTGCTGCCATGAGGAGCTGGAGCCAGAGGAGCAGGGTCCCACAGGCAACTGGTGGCACCCCATGGAGCTGGGGTGAATACAGAGCCTGTGAGCTTCCTTGCATCATTTGAAAGCAGATCTTCATCCATTGTTGTGCTTTTTGGATCCCTACTGTTCTCAAAGCTTGGAAGCCTTGACCTCAACCCTCTGGATTCCACATCAATGCTGCTTGGCCAACTCTCTGCTGTCTCTAGGGTGACACCAGGCAGATATTAGCAGGGCATTCATGTTTCCACCTCTCCCAAAGGTAATAGCACAAGTCCTGCAAACCACAAGCCCTGATCACGAGCACCAGACACAGCCCTGTGATGGAGGGTGGCAGACACATGATGAGGAAAGGGACTTGCCTGGTGGAAGATAATATCCAAACCAAACCCAGGAGGTCCCACAGAGGGTCTCTCCCAAAGCACTGCCACCCTGTCCTGTGTGAGACTTGACCCTAATCAACTACAGCATTGCCTCTTACTTTAATCATCATATCACAGACTGGTTTGGGTTGGAAGGACCTTAAAGATCATCTAGTTCCAACCCCCCCTGCATGGGCAGGGACACCTTCCACCAGACCAGGTTGCTCCTAGCCCCATCCAACCTGCTATTGAACACTTTCAGGCAGGGGGCAGCCACAACTTCCCCAGGCAACCTGTTCCAGATGTGTCTCTCCTGCCTACCCCCTAGAGAAGATGTCATTGCATCACCCTTCCACAGTCCCAGGCTTCCCTTTGGGTCCATCCTGGCTGGTTTTATCTACACTGCTGGCTCCAAAAATGAGCAGGCCTTCTCCTGACACAAAGTCACATCTCACAGAATCACAGAATGTCTCTGGCTGGAAGAGACCTTCAAGATCATCCAGTCCAGCCTTAGACCTAGCTCCACAAGCTCACCACTAAACCATGTCCCTAAGCACCAGCTTAGTTTAAACACCTCCAGAGATGGTGAATCCACCACCTTCGGGACCGCAGATCCACACCCCAGCCAGCCCTTGCTCTGCTGCTCTCCATTCAAAGGTCCTCACTCCACCCCCATTTCAAAAATTCAGCTGACCCCAGTGGGTTTTTCTCCTTTGGCTGGAGCTCTTGATTTAATTGCCCAGTTGTAACAGCCAAGAATTTCCAAAAAACCTGGCGGAAAATTAAAGGATCACACGGGAGCAAAACCACCCCTGCCTTGGGGACCTGTTCGTTTCCTGCCAGCCATCCTCTTCCAGGCACTGACAGCAAAAAACTTTGTGCCTTTCCAAGCACTAAATCACCCCGTTGGACTCATAACAGGGGCAGTTGAACTACACCTAGTTCCAGCTATTGAAATGGTGGCAACGGCCTCCAGCCCACAGGAACTGACCCCCTTTGCTGCCGCCGAGGCTGGTGGAAGTGCTGATGACATCTGAACGTTAATGACTGTTCATTTCCAGTGGTGTTTGCTGGAGTCAGGGCCAATGCAGAGTCAGGGGTGGGGGGATGTAAGCTCAAGGGGCTGGAGGTGGGATGTGGAGACGCTCAACCCCATGGAGAAGACAAGGGCTGCACGGAGGGGGAATTGTGGCTTTGCTGAAGAGTTAGCCCCACCAGACTAAGCAAGGGGTAGGCTGGTTAGTCAGGGTGCCCAGGGTGTCTATCCCAGTCACAGGATCATAGAATATCTCCAGTTGGAAGGGACCTATAAGCATCATTGACTCCAACAGGACCAGGGAACGGGGTAACCACAGAGCAGTGCACTTATCCTCCTCTTGCAGCTCTCAGCAAAGTCTGTCCAGTAGACGAGTCCACACACAGACTCAGCCCATCACCTGCTCCATCCAGGCCAAGGCCCAGTGAGAAGTCATAGAATCATACACTGGTTTGGGTTGGAAGGGACCTTAAAGATCATCTAGTTCCAACCCCCCTGCATGGGCAGGGACACCTCCCACCAGCCCAGGTTGCTCCAAGCCCCATCTAACCTGCCTTCAACACTGCCAGGGATGGGGCAGCCACAGCTTCCCTGGGCAACCTGGGCCAGGGTCTCAAGCATTTTCACAGGAAAGAATTTCTTTCCTGTGTTGGCAGCTGCAGATCTGGACACAGCACTGCAGGTGGGGTCTCACAAGACCAGAGTAGAGGGGGAGAATCAGCTCCCAAGTCATTGCTCTCATGCCAGCTCTGACCATCCCCTGCTTATAAAATTCCAAGTGCTTTTACCTGTGATTTAGGGAATGACCAATTTAATCCCTTTCCATCTCCATGCAACAGCCCCATTAACTCCGTGGAAGAGAAGGGGAACGAGGAGGGACATCTGGCCTGGATGGAAGGGGATGGGTGAAACATGCATCCCTGGGCAGGTCTGTTTATGAAAAACAATCAGTGGCAAGGAAGACAGACAAATCCTGCATTCCTCAGTGAAGGAATCTGGATGATGTCACCTCCTGCCTGGTGGCAGGAGCATTCCTGCCCTACACAGACCCTGCCTTTGCTACAAATATTTATTTTGGCTGTTTTTTTGGAAGCTTCCCATTGACAAGGAATAACAGCAGGATGGACTCTCCTACTGTAAGGCTTGTCTCTGTACCAGCACATCAGCACGGGGCCACAGGTTAATAGAGGGTCACACACACCAGCCAAAATTTTACTACCAGTAGCAGGAGTAGGATTTTTGTTGTTGTTGTTTGAAATCTGTGGTGCAGTGAAGATTCTGAGATGTCAGAAATAATCTTAAAATAGAAGTCTGTCTGCTTCAGTTAAACCAGTTTCAAACAGATTTTAAAACCACAAAGGTGATGAAGGGAGTGGAACATCTCCCTGCTGAGGAAAGGCTGAGGGAGCTGGGTCTCTTGAGCTTGGAGAAGAAGAGACTGAGGGGTGACCTCACCCATGGTTACAAGTATGTAAAGGGTGAGTGTCAGGAGGACAGAGCCAGGTTTTGTTCAGTGATGTCCAGTGATGGGACAAGGGGCAATGGGTGCAAACTGGAGCACAGGAGGTTCCATGTGAATATCAGACAAACCTTCTTTCCTGTGAGAGTGACAGAGCCCTGGAACAGGCTGCCCAGAGAGGCTGTGGAGTCTCCTTCCCTGGAGACATTCAAACCCACCTGGACAAGTTCCTGTGTGATGTGCTCTGGGTGACCCTGCTCTGGCAGGGGGGTTGGGCTGGATGATCTTTTGACGTCCCTTCCAACCCCTAAGATTCTGTGATTCTGTGAAATCTGCTCAATTTTCTAGTACTTATATCTAGAACGGAGGCATGTAGATACAACTATAATGCTCTGCCTTTCTCTCTGTCCCTTTCCAGTAGGATGCACCAAGTAGGGTACACTTAGTAGGATACATCTAGGAAGTTGCCTAAAGCAACTCAGGATCTTTCCTAAACAACTGGCCTGGAATTAATTGCCTTTTTGCCTGGAAGGGAAGTCCCAGTAGATGTTTCTAGGAAAAGGGTTGCAGGGGTATGGGGTGGGTCATGTGGAGCCAGGACCACGTGCAGCATGGTGGCTTCTCCTCAACAGGAAAAGATGTCTCATTAACTACTCCAAGACTGTTTCTAAGGCACGTGAGTGGGATTTAGTTGCCTAAACACGGGTGCTCAGTCCTCCTTGGAGCTGAGTTCAGTGTCCACCTGGCCTCTAAGGGCTGGTCTGGGCTACAACTCAGTTTCCAACTCTTCTCACTGCTCCTGTAAATTTCACATGTTTTCAGGAGCCAGGAGACCAGAAGCACACCCTGTCCAAGATGTGATATCCTCCTTTAACTCTTCCCTGCTAGTTCACATTTTTGATGAACTGAACATTTTATACCCATCCCACTGTTCACCTGCTTCTCCACAGCATCCCTGATGCTAGAGGAGGAAAGGTGGACACAACCAGAGGGGTCAGGAATGAAGGTAAAGTAGGTGTCTCCTATGGCAGATGCATAAATTGCTTCCTGATGCTTCAAGATGACCCATTGCTGGCCCCTGATGTAGTTCATTCTCTCAGACCTCAGCTGCAGGTCTAACAGGAGAATGGCAGCCCTGCCCTTCAGTGGAAAAGGTTAGAAGAGCAGGAGGGTGTTTTTAGTGAGACACTTGTGAGGTCAGATTGCTCTGAATCACACAGATCATCGAATCACAGAATTGTTCTGGTTGAAAAAGACCTTTAAGATCATCAAGTCCAGCCATTAACCTAACTCTGCAAAGGCCACCACTGCCCCGTGTCCCTCAGCACCATCTCCAGGGCTTGGAAACCCCTCCAGGGATGGGGACTCCCACCCCACCCTGGGCAGCCTGGGCCAGGGCCTGACAACCCTTGCCAGGAGGGAATTGTTCCCCAGATCCAACCTCAGCCTCCCCTGGCACAACTGGAGGCCGGTTCCTCTTGTCCCATCCCTTGTTCCTGGGGAGCAGAGCCCGACCCCCCTGGCTCCAACCTCCTCTCAGGCAGCTGCAGAGCCAGCAGGTCTCCCCTCAGCCTCCTTGGCTCCAGGCTGGACACCCCCAGCTCCCTCAGCTGCTCCTGCTCAGACTGGTGCTCCAGCCCCTTCCCCAGCTCCCTTGCCCTTCCCTGGACACGCTCCAGCACTTAATGGGATGGGATCTCACTCAAGTCCCTAATTTTACTGAAACATGAGTTGTCCCCCTGAGATCCTACTAAAGGCACAACAGGAGGAGCCATGGGAATGGAAGCAAGCTGCATTTTTAACACCGGCACAAGATATCTGAGTGCTTGGATGAGCTGGTTTGGCTTATAAAAAAAGCACATTTAAGCAATCACTCCTGGAGGTTTCCCAAGCTGATGCCTCTTGCATCTGCTGATCATCTTGTTCTGCCAGGAGCCCTCAGGCATTCTGCAGCACTGGCATTTGGGCAGCTCCAGCTCTAAATCAACCTGCCTTCAATTAGCCCAGGACTTTCATCAGCACTCTGTTGTTTTTAAGCTCCAGTGATAAGAGGTTTCAGTGAATGTTTCAAACCCTACATAAACTACAGTCCTCCAACATAAACACTGTAAAAACACTCCCTGGAAATCATGCCTCAGAGTTCACCCTTAACTAGAACTATTAAAATTTTCTGGAAGGGCTAAAAAAGTGCTGTGGGCTGCCAGGAGGCTCTGCAGCCACGAGAGCTGGGAGGGCAGAGAGACACAGGGTGCAAAAGCTTGCAAGAAAGCTGCTGCTGGGAGCAGAGCTTCCTCCTCGTCCTCCCACCTCGGGATCTCTGGTCCCCATGGAGGACTAAATAAATGGGATCCAAACCATGTCCTGGCCAGGGTGTGAAACCTCCCATGTATTTGCTGTTAGACGTGGCATTTCTTGCAGAAATGCTCCTGCTGCTCTTCTGGCCTGGCTGCATCCCTCTCCTCCTGTTTTCCAGGGCATCCCTCTCTACTATGACACCTAGAAGTAAGGTTATCCTGCAAACCAGCTTCAGAAGTGCCCCATGGACCCCTACAGTTCATGCTGAGCAATGAGGATTGAAAGAAGGAGATAAAAACCTCCCGCATTTGACACTGGAGCTTTCTCTGGTCTTCAGCCTCAGTCAAACACTGCAGCAACCCGAGATGGAGGGGGTGTGGAGCAGCCCCTGTGCAGGGACCAGCCCCACCTTTGCCATGGATCCCACCTGCCCAAAGACCAGCAGTGCTTCAGCATGGCCAGCATCAGCCCCAGGCCAGCTCCCAGGCTGGAGCCAAAGCAGAACACACACAACCATCCTCCCCCTCTCCTGAAATCACAGCAGCATGCAGTCCATCTCACAAGCCCCAGGATCACAGAATCATGAAAGGGTTTGGGTTGGAAGGGACCTTAAAGCTCATCCAGTCCCAACTGCCCTCCCATGGGCAGGGACACCTCCCACCAGACCAGGTTGCTCCAAGCCCCATCCAACCTGCCCTTCAACACTGCCAGGGATGGGGCAGCCACAGCTTTGGGCAAAGGATGTCCTGGGAAGCTTTGCTCTATTGGAGCTCCTCACCTCTTCTCTCGCACAGGGATGCTGAGCAGGTCTCCATGCCCTGGCTGGGGCAGTGGGATGTCTCATGCTCCACCAAACTGTCAGTCCCCACTGAATGCCATGCCCACCCCATGCAAAACTCTGAATCCATCCAACTGGGAGCTGAAGCTACAGCTGACACCTTCAGCAAAGATCTTCTCTCCTGTCTTCCTCCAGCCCTGCCACTTAAAAAAGGCTTTCTCCAGGGAGTTTTGCAGCCTGAGAGTAACCGTGTCCCACAAAGGCAAGCCAGGCACACAACAAAGCCCCACTGAAGGCAGCCATCCTCCAGATGCCCTCGGAGAAGTGGCTACATGAGCTCTGAGCAGCTCCTCCCAACTGCCCTATCACTGCTCCAGCAGCTGGAGCACCACACGAGCCAACAGCACCCCCCGGGCAAAACTAACGGGTTGTGGCATCTCAGATGACCCTAAAACACCTACAGTGTGGGCAACCAAAACTAGCCTGGGGTGTCCCATCTGCAGCCTCTGGAGTCTGGGTGGTGGGGTCAGCACAGGGGCTTGGCCCCAGTGGTCTCCCCTTTCCTGGGGGAACCAACCACAACCCTGGGAGAAACCACCTTATCAGATGAGGCTCTTCCACAGCAGGGATTGCTCTGCAATGCCTGTGGCATCACCTTTTCTTTCTTTCCTCTCTTCCAGTGTTGCTTCCTTCTTATTAGCTTGATCTGTTTTGACTTGACACTCTCCAGAGCCAGGGCTGGCTCATGTCTTCCCTGGAGCCACGAGGTGCTCCTGTCCCACCGCTCACCAGAGGAGAGCAAAGGGCTGCTCTCGTGCTGCAGAAGGCCCTGGGGGACCTGGCAGCACTTGCAGAGGCCACCAGGTCACTGAGAGGGAGGGAGACAATGTCTGCTCTTGCATCATGTCACTAGATAGTGGCTGCTCCCCAGGGCTGGGAGCAGAGAGACAGGGCAGGGGGGAGGCAAGGGGGAGCTGCCTGCCCTGGAAAGGAAACGAGGACATTCATCTCCTAGTGAACCTGGTTAACTATTTCTGTCTGGGAGCTCAGAGGAAAGGGCTGGGCAGAGCCCACCATTGTCCCTGGCAGGAAAGAAGAAAAAACAAAACAGGAGGATGCCTGGAGGAATTTGGCTCAGGCTTGTGTTTGAATCGGCATCAGGTTTCCGAAGCAGAAGCTCCTGGATGCACAGCAGGGATTCTCCAGGGCTGGAACCGGTGGGGAACGTCATTTGGGGTGGGGGGTTGGATTGGATTAACTCTGCATTAACCCACAGAAGGGATTCAAGCACCCAAAGATTCTCGAGGCCAGACAGGAGCTGGCAGCGACGCGTCAGCCGAGCTGGGCTTCTGGGCCGTTTTCCAGTGATTTCATCCATTTACATCCCACCAGCAGCCGGCTGGTGGGCTTCACATGTGCCATCTGCAGCTCGCTGCCTTGCTGGCCTCCACCTCATGTTTGAAAGGCACTTTGCACAAAGCAGACACTTGTCAAGTTCTTGGCCCGAGCGTGTGTTTAAGAGGGGATGAAAAGTCACGGTCAGAAATAACCCAGCAGAGCAGAAACGCAGCCCGGGGAGACTCCGAGATCCCTCAGTCCTCGCTCTGTTGAAATGGGTCTTCATCTCAGTTGACACGGGGATTGCTGCATGTAGATTCACCCAGAAAGTAGGGTCTCATGACCCCAACACCAGCCTGGCCCCCCATGGAGGAGCTGGTGCTGCCCTGTCACCCCCCCTGTTCTGCTGGGTCTCCTCCAGCATCCCCCATCACGCACCCTTCCATGGTGGCACCTCCCTAGGAGGACAGGTGGGGACAAGGCTGTTGAGTCTCATTAATGATCAGGGGGATGGGACTGAGCTTGGGGCCAGTCATGGGTGGGAGGTGCAGCGGAGATGTGGGGTGGGGCAGTGCTGCTGTGTTGGGGGACCTCAGTATGTTGGAGACACAGGCTGGTGGGACGCAGATGAAGTTCAACACAGGCAAAGGCTGAATGGTGGGGGGACAGGACTCAGGGCAGTGGGGACTGACTGGCTGGCTCTACAGACAAAGAGCAGTCAGTGTGGCTTTGCAGCAGAGAAGGCCACCCCTATGCTGGGCTGTCTTGGCAAGAGCATAGCCAGCAGGGTGAGTGCTGTTGGGATCCTCTCTGTTTGGCCTTTGTAAGACCACAACTGGATCCTGTGTCTAGTCTGGGGCTCCCCAGTACAAGAAGGGTACTGGAGTGAGTCCTGCAGAGGCTTCCGAAATGGTTGCGGGCTGGAGAATGTGAGGTCCAAGAGCAAGGCTGAGAGAGCTGGGTCTGAACAGCCTGGAGAAGAGGAGGGGAAGATCTTATGTGTGTGTGAAGCTGCCTCTGTGGGACCACCTCTGAGAAGGTGATCCAGACACTTCTCAAAAGTGCACAATGAAAGGCCAAATTGCAGCCAGAATAACTTCAACTGGATATGAAATAAAAAAGTCTCCATGACAAACATTGGCACAAGGAGCTGGTGGGATCTCCACCCTTGGAGATAACTCCACTGGACAGGGCCCTGGGCAACTTCATCCAAAATCAGAGTTGGCTCTGCTCCATGACCTCCTGAGGTACCTTCAGTCTCTGTTCTTCTGCTATTGCACAACTCACCCTTGAGATCCCCATCAGTCCCCTCTTGCTCAACACCTCCCACACCTTCACACCCACCAGTGGTTGGGAGAAGCTGGCAACCTCCCCAGGAGGCTGCTCTGCTCCCAGGATTAGTGAGAAGACAGACCACAGAAGAGGCTGCAAGGTTCTCAGAGCTGCTCTTCTGAGACCCTGTGGGACGTGAATGGACCCTGTGTAGAGCCACCTCATGCCCTAGGGACAGCCCAGGGCCCCTGGCAGGCAGCCCCATGGACCCCACCTCCTGGGGAGGCAGCCAGAGAGCCAAAAAGACACCCCACAGCACCAAAAAATGCCACCAGGCCCCACTGCAGAGGCAGGGAGGGCAACAAATTCCTCTAGCAAAGTTAGAAGCGAAGCAGCTTGAGTTAGGAGTGAAATACCAATTTGCCCCAGTTTGCCTTAATTAATTTTTAAGAGGGGGCTTCTCATTTTCTCTCCCTTTCCCCTGTCCCCTACTGCTGCAGCCCCGGGTTCCACTGAGGACGTGCAGCAACCCCACACAAACTCCTTTATTTTCTCTTTTCCTGGCAGCAAGGAGCAGCAACCACAGTTTACGTGGCCGGTCACCAAGATCTCCAAGAAACAGACTGGGTCAAAGGGAGCTGCGCAGCTTTAGAAACGACCCTTGGGCTGGTTGGATGAACTTGGGGTGGAAGAGCTCCAAGCAAGCCATAAATTAGGAGAGAGTCCTCTCCAGTGCTGGGACCTGCAGGAATACAGTGCTGTGGTCCACCTCTGCAGCACGTTACAGGGGATGGAGAGGTTTCCTTATTACATACAAATAAAAAAAAACCTCCTGGTATTTTTGTCTTGGACAACACCCAAGGATTGTCTCAGAATAGTTCTCATAGCTTGCAGGAATACAGATTCCACACCAGTGACACGCCTCTTTCCCCCATTCCCACACACCCCTGACTCACTTGAGCCAGGAATTGCATTGGATTTCCTTCCTCTAACTTTCTAGGGAGGCTTGGGACAGATTGAGCTCCTGTGGCGTTTGAAGGTAATTTGGGTGAAAGGGGAAGGTACCTGTGGCCTCCTAAGATTCAAGGGATTCTTTGCTTCCCCCTGGTTGGGGCATGGGTGTGTTCTCCAGGAGAGGACGTGGCTCTCTCCCATGAAGCACAGCTTCAATAAATTAATTACGCCAAGCTCCTGTGCTTGGTATAGATGGAAAGAACATTTTGGGATGGGAGAAGATGGAGCCCCCAGGGTGTACAAGAGAAGCGCTGCCCTACACATGGGGCACAGAATTGACCAGGAGGTCCTTCTAGTCCTGCTTTCAGGGGATCCCTCTGGACAAATTTGGGTTGCAACCAAGTTTGTTATGACTGTACCAGGGATCTGGAGGTAGGAAGGACATAGCTGAGGGTCACCCAGGGAAGATCTTAGTGTTTTAATGGGGACGGATTTGATAAAGGCTGCAGAAATGCAACAGCTTCTCTAAACAACATTCATCCAAGAGCTCGGAGGTGTTGGTGGGGGATACAAGCTAGAGAAGGACATCCCACCCCAGAAGAGCATCCTGTGTGTTTGGTAACCAACAGGAGAGGTTTCTCTCAAAGGAAGGTCCCTGGCCAAGAAGATGAGGACACCAAGGAGCCCGTTCAGCCCTCAGTGGTGGTGGCAGTGCTGAACTACTGCCTTCCCCATGCCTCAGTCTCCCCAGCTGCACAGAAGAGCAGACACCCTTTGTGAAGTGCTCTGAGATGTGAGAAGGAGTGTGCTCATCACATCCATGGATATTATTTAAAAAAAAAAACACAATACAAAAGCACCTTAGAGAGAACAAACTTATCAATGGACCTTTTGTCCATGAGTTAGAGACACCAGCTGCAAACCAGCATCTTCTGCTGGGCTGAGCTCCTTCGGGTGCTGGTCTCTGCCTGGTCTTTAAAGACCAGCTCGTGATGCCTGAGCATGTGCCACCTAAGCTGGTGCTCTGAAAGCAAACAGGCTGCAGAGCCCAACACTTGCTGTGCGAGCAGAAATCTCAGAAACGTAACCCAAGGGACCAAGAGAACCAGCAGGAAAACCAAACCCTAAAGCATCTCCCTCTCCCCACTTCGGATGGCCCAAGAAGGGGAGGAGATCAGGGATGGGGACTGGGCAGAAAGTCCCAGAGCACAGAGGGATTTCCATCAGAAAAAAGCTAAAACACCAACGGTTTAATCCCAACCTCCCTGGAGGTGGATTTGCACTGCCCGGCGTGACGGGGGATGATTTATGCCGACATAAAGTGTGCACAAACTGATGCCAAATAGGGATGTTCTGTCTCCTGCCACAGGCAGGAAAGGCAATACATGGAGGCTAGATCCCAGCGAACACATTCCCCACCCAAGGGATGGGAAAAGGGCAGAAAACTGAGCAGGGGAGAAAGGGGTGGGAGCAGAGCTGGATCTAAGCAGCGGGTCTATGAAGCACCAGGACTCAGCCAAGCCAAAACCATCCAACAAAACAGGCAAAGTTAAGCAGAGGGCAGGAAAAAAAAACAAACCAAACCAGTAACATACGGAGAAGTGCTGGGCTCAGTCCTTTGCAGAAACATCCCATCCTTCCCAGCTGTGGTGCGTGGAGCTGCAGGCAGCCCCTGTCCCTTCCTGCTGCAGGCAGAGCTCTCTGACTGCTGCTTTTCCTCCCCTCCCACTGCTTTGAATCCAAACGTCTTCCCGCTGCACCAGCCTGGAGATGCTGACGTGGAGACCTCGACAGGGGAAGCTTCCCAAGACAGAAGAGGTCCTCCAAGTCCCACTCAGCACAAACTCATCACTGCCCAGGATGCCAAGGGTTTCCCTTCCCCTCCTTGCGTTTTTTTCATTTCCTTATAAGCACCCAAAAAAAGTCCAGAAAAAGAAACAAGAATGTGGCGGTGCCTTCAGGAGCCAAGAGCAACGCTGGGGGAAAAAAATCAAATTATTCAAATTGTCTCAGGCTTTAGGGCTAATAATAGCAGAGAGAGAGAGAAAGAGCTCCTTGGAGCAGGAGCTAAAGGCGGAGATGGGATTTCTTTTCCTTCCTGTTCAAATAGGAGTGGAGCAGAAAGGAAAGACAGCTGCAAAACCGACCTGTACTTACAGCTGCAGTGATACTGCTGCAGTATCTAAACCCTTTCTCCCCTGATTTTCATGTCTAATTGAATATCCCAAACTTGTCACTCAGGTTTTACATTTTTAGGGGTTTCTGATGGCTGGGGGCTCCCTGCCAGCCCCAGCCCAGCCCCTCTTCACCCCTCTGCTCCTTTCCCAGCTCCTCTTCTTCCCTTTGCTCCCTTCCCAGCCCCGTTTTGCAGGGGGAAGGCTGGAAGCCTTCCATAACAGCTGGAAGGGAAAACAGCTGGAAAGGGACAGAGGGAACATTTTCCTCCTCTCCCAGCCCCTCTTGCTCACAACCAGAGGGTTTTGCCCCCCAGGCAGGTCTCCAGTTGAAGAGAGGGGTGGTGTTATCCCACAAACACGATGAGCAGGGGATTAAATAATTGCCACCATCCAGAGGCTGCGACTTTAGGCGCGTTGTGCTCTGCTCCTTTGCCTTGCCAACTCGCATGATTTTATGGCTGTTCTCCCAATAATTGATGTTTTCCTTAAAGGCCCCGTGCTGCGAGGCAAGACTTGGCTTCCAAGGGTCCAAATCAGCCACGTTTTGCTCACTGCAATTCAAGAACCCACCAAAACTTGGCAAATCCAGTATGATGACAGCTCTAAAACTTTAAAATCTGGTGGTTCCTCAGTCTCCTGATCCTCAGGAACCCAGTGCACGTCTCTCAGCATTTCTGAAGTAGCACCCACCATGTGAAACCACTCAAAATAACTTGTTTTTCCCAGTTTAAAGGAGAAGGGATGTCCTTGCTCCCCAGCACAGCTGGGATGGCTCGGCCAGTTTTTCATCTTCTTGTTTAATTTTTCAAGTGTGTTTCTTCTCTCCAGCTGCTTTCAGGAAGGAACAAGCTGGGAAACAGCCTGGCTGACTGTGCAGGGGGGATGTGTTCCCAGAAGGGGTTTTTAAGAGGAAATTAGCTTGTGGGATGCTCTGGGGATAGCGGAGGAGGGAGAAGGGAGGCATCGCCGCAGGACTTGTTCCTGCAGCTGCTGCTGCCCTTGACATGGTCACAAGCTGAAACTTCAGCTCAGATTAAAGTTTTCCAAGCAGATTTTTTGGGTGAGAAAAACACTCTCTCCAGCAACTGTTTAGGAAAATCCTTTTGTAGGTGCCCAGCTTGAAAACAACCTTAAATATGTTTCTAAAAATAATCTCAGCCTCACTCTGTTTTGGAGCAAAGTCTCATTCTGCCTCATTTGAAACAGTTTCAAGCAAGACCCTGGATCCAAATTTTAAGGGATTGCCCAGACCTTGAGTGGTGTTGGATTTCTGTAGCTTAAGCACATTTTTAATACTTTAAAACATTTCATAGATATATAAAAGACAATGTTTAGGGCTCTCTGTGTTGATTTTATATGCATTATATCTTATATCTGTGATATTTAAAAATAAACTATATATAATATATACAACATAATATGCACAAAATACAGTACAAGGATCAATAAAAGAGTGACATGGCTCCCAGGATGGGGAAGGGAACACCCTTTTCCCCCCAAACATCATAGAATGGTTTGGGTTGGAAGGGACACTAAAGATCATCCAGTTCAACCCCCTGCATGGGCAGGGACACCTCCCACCAGACCAGGTTGCTCCAAGCCCCATCCAACCTGCCCTTCAACACTTCCAGGGATGGGGCAGCCACAGCTTCTCTGGGCAACCTGGGCCAGGGTCTCCCCACCCTCACACTGAAGAAGTTCCTCACATTTTCCTCACAAACCCACATTTTCTCCCCATCAGCGACACTCCCAGAGTCACGCCTCAGTAAGGAGATCAGACGAGTCCTACCTTTCTCAGCCAGGAAAAAAAAAAGTGCTTCTGAGCTGAGGGTCTTCACCACATAACCGGAGCCCTTCACGGGGGAGAAAAGCCCTGCAGCACGACCCACCACAGCCCTGCAACAAAGCCAAGGAGGAGACAATTATTCCCCGGGCATCTCTCTGCCAGGCACAATGCGGCAGCGTTTCAGCTCCCCACTCAATGCTGCCATTGTCCCCTCCTGCATGTGGTGGCACAGGGGGAAGCTTCTGCTCCTCTGCAAGCTCCCCAAAGCTTCATCCTACCACTGGAGAGAGCCCAGGAAGCTTTGTGTTCCTCCTAGGGCAGGATAAAAGACCTGGGGACAAGAACAAGCTCAGTTTTGCCTTGTTGACACTGTTTTGCTATCGGCTGGTGTGAGGTTCCTATGAGAGAGGATGGAAAAGGATCTTGGATAAAATACTTCAGGTGTTCAAAGGTGATAGAAAACTGGGTTGAGATTGGGTGTTAACAGCTCACTGATAAAACTGAGGGGTGCTCTGGGTGGTGGATGAGGAGAGGCTGAGCTAGGTCTGGTCAGGCTGGACAAGAGCAGAGGAGACCTTATGGATAAATGCAACTATTCAGTGGGAAAGTGGAGAGAAGATGAAGCAAAACTCTTCTCAGAGGCATCCAGGGACCAAAGAGGCAGCACACTTACTGCAGCCAGGATGATAAGGCATGAAGCAAGATCTTGCCTGTCTTTAGAAACAACAGGAGCTACAGTAAGAAGACCAGTGAAATTTCTTCCCTAAGACCACAGTGGGTAAGACAAGGGGGATCAGATTGGATTCCAGAAATAAAACCAGCAAAGAGCCTAGAGGTGCTACCACAGTTGTGCCATCTGCCTTAGTTTTGTTCCCACCTGCTAGCCCTGGTGTCCACAAGTTAGGAGCATGTCCTAAAACTGATGGGGTGAACCTGCAGTGTGATGGTCCCAAGGAGCAGCAGCACCCATGCTCTGGAGAACAAATGGGGCAAAAAAACCCATGATACTGGGGAGGGAGATTACCCCACCAGCACAGGCAGTGACACCAGTGTCGCCTCTTCACCTGGCTCTAGGAGTTGTTTTCTCTCTCAGGTCCACACCACCACGTCCAGGAGGCATCCATGGGACCACCACCATTTCCAAAAGCAAGGGATAAATGGATATAGCCTGAGTATCCTGCACTTCCAACCAGGAAAAATTATAAGCCTCCCCTTTTTTTCTCATTCTATACCCAGTATATCCAGGTCAGCACACTGATGGTTGTAACAGGAGGGCTGGGAGCACTGCCCTTGGCTTTTTGGAGAGCTTTCACAGCAAGGCTGAGTCCCCATCACTTCTGTGCTGGCTTTGATTAAGAAGCCAAGGATATTCCTGTGGCTGGATTCCCACCATGTAAGTGCTTTGCTTTCCATCAGCAGGACTTGTCTGATAGCAAACAGGAGCAGAAATCCTGGTGCTTCAAGGGAATATCTGCAACCTAATGCTGGACTTGGCCACCACAGGGCTGATAGAGGAGAGATGGTCACTCCTTCCCTGCACCTCTTGGTCCCAGTTCCCAGAGGTCTCCTCCCCATGTTGGTTCACTAAAATAATCCACTCTCTGAAGAAATGAAATACATCTATTCTTCGAGCTGGACCTGGGCACTGGTATTTTGCCTTTTTTGTCTCCCTTCATTTCACCACCTGCTCACATCTCCAGGAGCTGGGATGGGGAAAGTAAAGGCTGGGGAAACATCCTGTTCCTCCTTCCTTCCCTGGCTGGAAAGAGAGGAGGCAGGTGTCAGGAGGGGGATGCATTCCCAGCATCACAAGCATCCGGTTGTACCAGTTGCCGCGCACACAATCTGCATTGCAGATGGCCTCTAGCTATTTACGGGGCTGGAGCCACTGGCAAGCGGGATGACAGCTCCTATTGTGAGAAAAAAGCTGAGCCTGTACTGGATTCCCCCTTTTTTTTTTTTTTCTCCCCATTTTTTGAGGTTGGGCAGAGGGCTGAGCTCTAGAAATGGGGAGCGTGGTGTCGACGCCAGCGTTGCGCCTCGGCCGGAGCTCCTGGGGCTGCGTGCCACCCCAGCAGGGCAGGTCGGGTTTATGGATCGGCCTCCCGCGCTCTCCAGGGATGACACAGTTGCACATCCAGTCGATGAGGCTGACCCCAATACAGGGCAGGCACATCCCAGCTCCTGGTCTGGCTGCCAGGGTGGCTCTTATCCTCACAGAGCTGATGGAGTTGGAGACAACGTGACTCCTACAAACACCTTGGAGCATCACCTATCGATGGGATGTTCCCACATACCCTGTGCTGGAAAGAAAACTTCATCTTCACCCTCAACTTGCTTTCCAGCAGCAACGTAGTCAGGAAAAGCAAGCCCTGGAGGAGCAACACCCTTGGCCAAGGGCTGCTGGTGTGGGTCAGTTAATCCCCAGCAAGGGATATGAGCTGTTGTGTTTTATGGGACCTACCTGTTGTCGGTGTTGGTGGGTGTCTCAGCGTGTGGCAGCAACAGCAGCTGGCATGTGGTGGTCACCTCAACAACCTGCTGGAGAGCACAGAAAGGGCATCAGCATTCCACAACACCTGGCTTGAGACCAGAATCAACTGCAATCCCCTAAAAAAAGCCCACAATCCTTGGCCTGGGAAAGCCATCTCCAACACACCTCCCTCCCGCTCTGGTGGGCACACTCCTCAGCTGCTCCAGCACAAAGTTTCTTGTGAGATGCTGGAGCATTTGGCACTGGGACAGGTTGGGAAGTGCTGGTAGGTCTCACCCCACTGTGGAGATGTGACCCCAGGGAGAGGAATACCACCCCAACCCTCCATGATAAGGCTTTCTGCTCCTGTTTGAGGCCATGCAGGCTGTGGGAAGATTTCTTAGAAGAGGTTTGCTGGATTACCCATGGAAACACAGGCACTGGATATAGCAGGAAAACAAAGCTTTCACCAGAAAAGCTGGTAACTGGTGGCCTCAGACTCCCAGCCATGCTAGGGCTGCCCAGCACCAACATCACAAAATCAGAGTGGTACGGGTTGGAAGGAACCTCTGGAGATCATCAAGTCCAATTCCTCTGCCAAAGCAGGACCACCACAGAAGGTCTAGGGCAGGTCACTCAGAAAGGCATCCAGATGGTTCTTGTAAGTCTCCAAAGAAGGAGACTACACAGCCTCTCTGGGCAGCCTGTCCTAGGGCTCCATCACCCTCATGGTAAAGAAGTTTTCCCTCATGTTGAGGTGGAACTTCATGTGCAGTGGTTTGTATCCATTACCCCTTGTCCTATCACAGGGCACCACTGAAAATCTCCTGAATGACCTCCCCAGAAGGTCCTAAATGCATGCGAGGAGCCCTGGCTGGCTGTCAACAAGGTTTTCCTCCCCTGAGAACTGCTTCTGGCAGCACCAAGGTCACTGTGGCCACAGCCCTTCTCATCACGCGCCATCCCCCTGCACTGAGCTGAGCCTGTCCCATCACATCTTCAAACCCAGGATGCTAAATCCCAGCGCTCCCGACTGGAAGCATGCAGGCAGAGCAAGCTGGACACCACCAGGCCAACAGGAAAACCACTGTTATTCCTATTTTGTTTATTCCTCTTTGCTTATTTTATACGCTGGCCGCCCAATTATTTCCCAGGCCGGCTCTGCCCTGCGGTGCCTTTTTGCAATCACATGAAAGGAAGCTTGAAAATCAGGGCTGCCTCCACAAGCAGGGAGATGCCAAGAAAAGCCACAGCAAGGACAAATCTCTGGACTGTGGGATCACCGAGGACATATGATGCTGGAAGGAGCCACGGGTGGATGGGCTTTGGGCTAATTTTGGCTGCTTGAAGCCATCCTGGAGTGTGGCTCCAGCCTTCCTTGGTTTCCCCCCACGAGGATCTGGGCTCTGGCTTTGGGGACTGCCTGTCCTCATGTGTCCCTGCATGATGTCCTTCCCAGGCAGCATCTCAGTGCTGTTGGGTTGGAGCAGAGGTCACCTCTGCATCTAAAACCACCAGCCCCATGTTCAGCCCTTGAAGGGATACACTTCTAGTGCCAAAGACCTTGAATGAACAGGAGGGTGGGAAAAGTGATCAGCCCAAATCATCTCAAATAACTTACAATAGCTGAAATCTGTCTAATTTTATCCCAGTCTGATGGAAGAGTGAAAACATAGATATACATATACAAGCCCCTTTTTCTGACACCTCTGCAAGTGACCCAGAAGCAAGCCCATTTCTTACTTAAGTGTACCCTGAGACAGTGACCAACATTTCAGGTGGGGTCACAGCCCTGCTCAGGGGAAGAAATTCATCCCTGTGGTCCCATTGGACCAGGGGACGAGGTTTTTGAAACAGCTAAATAAAACATTTGTCACCATGAGCTCCCTCTCACTCTTCATCTTGACAACCTTCACCTCAAAATACCCCAAATCCTAGTGGTCAGTATGTTCAGCACCTTCCTGCTTGGAAGATCTCCTAGGCGGGAAATAGGGTACCCCCAGGACCAGCATCTTTAATCACAGAAAATCCCTGGCAGGGAGACTCCTGTACCTTCACTTTGCCATAGTCTGACCCCTCAATCCCATCCCCAGCTCGAAACAGAAGCCATTGTTTGTGGTTGTGTAGGACCCTGAATTTGGTGGCCACCACAGCCACCATGCTCAGGGTAGTCCTTGTCTACCCCAGGGATGGGGGGATGGCTGCATCCTCAACAGGCTGGTACCAAAAATAGGGATCCAGAAAGGTATATATGTTTGCAAATGTAATTAATAAAATAAATATTCCATTTTTAAGGAGGCAAAAATTAACCCCATTTCAATAGATGCTTTTGCCCACCCCAGTATGATTCCACATGCAGCATGGCCCCTCCAAAACCCCAAACACAGAATCACAGAATTGACAGAGTTGGAAGGGACCTCTAGAGATCATCTAGTCCAACTCCACTGCTAAAGCAGGATCCCCTGGAGCACATTACTGAGGACTGCACCCAGGTGGGTCTTGAACATCTCCAGAGAAGGGGACTCCACAACCTCCCTGGACAGCCTGTCCCAGGGCTCTATAACTCTCACTGAGTTTTTTCTCATATTTTAGTGGCACTTCCCATGTTCCAGCTTGTGCCCATTGCTCCTCATCCTGTCACTGGAAACTACTGAGCAGAGTCTGGCTCCATCCTCCCTACACCCACCCTTAGATAATTGTAGGTACTAATAAAGTCTCCCCTCAGCCTTTTCTTCTCCAGGCTGAACAGTCCCAGCTCTCTCAGCCTTTCCTCATCAGGGAGATGCTCCAATCCCTCAATCATCTTCATTGCCCTCCCCTGGACTATCTCTAGTTCCCTGTCTCCCTTGAACTGGGAAGCCCAGAAGAGAGGGGCACAGCCAACAGGGCCCAAAAACGACTCCTAAGAGATGCACAACAGCCATAGCACACACTTGGTGACCAGCCCAGCTCCAGCAACCTGCTCCAAGTCCCTCCATCACCCAATGCCACCCAGGCAGCCACCCTGTCACCTCGCATTAGCACCGGGCACCCAGGCACTCGCTGCTGCATTCCATCAGACACTGTGACAGCCACCAAAAGCAGGTCACCCCATGCAGGGTGGGTGATTTAGGACTCTCCTCTCTGCTACCACCAGGGAAAGGGGATGCAGGTGATCTAAATGACTTCCCCCCCCTCCCTCATTTTTCCAAGCGCTGGCAGTGCTGCCGTGCTGCTGAAGCATCATCCCTTCCCATCCCCGGGTACCACTCACCTCTCCCGGAGGGACACAGGGAGGCTGGGCTCGGGGCTGGTGGCTGTGCAGTTCTCGGGGTGCTGGCAGGGCTGGGCGGGCAGCAGCTCGGCATTTCCACCTGGTGACAGCACGGCAAGTCCCACGCGGTGGCCGGTGACCACCGGACTGAGGCCAGCGCCGTGTCCCGCTCCTCGGCGTTTGGCTGCTCGGCAGCGCGGGCGCCCTGAGCTTTCCTGCCATCTAGAGGGGACGTTGCCCCATTGCAAACGTGTCTCCCAAAGCATAAAACCCAACGATTGAGGGGGGGGGGAAAAGAAGATAAAAGAATCACAGTCCGTCGCTCGTCAGCACAGGAGGAGCCTGGCCCACCCATCCAGGTGAGGAAAAGCCAGATGTGTGAAGCAGGTGCACCCCAAGAAAATTTTTGAGGAGCATTTAACCAGAGCTAGAACCTCAAAACATGAAACTTACAACAGCAGAAAGGATTTCACAATATAATCTACAACAGATACATTTAACACTCCCAAACAGAGGCAAATGATCAGAATAATCACAGAATAGTTTGAGTTGGAAAGGACATCTAGAGGTCATCTAATCCAACCCCTTGCAGTAAACAGGGACGTCTTCAACTAGATGTTGCTCAGAGCCCTGTCCAACCTGACCTGGAATGTTTCCAGGAATGGGGCATCTGCCACCTCTCTGGGCAACCTGTTCCAATAAAATCATCTTTCTAAATCCAAGTGAGGTACTAAAAGGGTTGCCCAGGATCTGGTTTCGCTTACTGGTGTCCACAACATCGAAGATGGAGCTTGATAAATAAGGCTGGAGATGGATTGAGAGGGACTGAGGGTGTGCTGGAGCAGAGTTGCTGGGTAAACTGGAGAGATGGGATAAGAAGAGGATGAAACACCTGTGTCCTCCAGGACAACAGGCTCTGGGACAAGCAACCTTGCCCCTCATGTCTGTTCACAACAACTGTTCCTTCCCTGCAGCCCAAAACCAGGTTAACCACCTGGAGGTACTAAATGAAACACGCCCATCTCTCTTTCATAGGTACTTCTGGTGATGGTTGGGGTGCTTTGAGTGCAGAGGCTCAGTAAGGAACCAAACTCTCCAAGGAGGCTCAGGATATGACCTGCTGGAGGGACCAGAAGGCTCAGAAGTTACATTAAGGTTAAGGCTGAAGAAAGGTGAGGAACTGAAGTGCAAAGCATCCTCCCAGCCCTTCTCAGGCAAAGCTCTCCACATTTGAAGCCAGAGACAGGTATGAGAGACAGTGGCTGGATCAAACTGATCCTCCATAGGAAATGGGATTTCTTGCTGCCCTCAAGCCTGTCATCCAAAAAGGCTGCATCCTTTGGAAAGAAAATCTTTTCTCCCTCAACTCATAGGTGTAACAGCATCTAAAAGTCTACCTAAACTCAAGTGGAACAAGTACATGAGAATTACAAGGTGGCTGCCAAGGTGGCAGAGAGGAGGAGAAGCTGACAGTATTTTTCCCCCAGAAAAAAAGGCAGTGGATCTATCACATCCTGCAACCATTCTCTTCTCTTGGCTTATTAAACTAACACATCTGCTCACAAGGGCTGTGGTCAGAACAGCCGAGCTGTGCCGACCCACTGCCCAGCCCCAGGGACACACCACAACACCTCAGAGGCTGAGGGCAGCAGGCACAGAGGGTGGGACACACCTGGAGAACCTGTAGCCAGATCTTCAAAAGGAAGCAGAAACCAGAGGGAGCAAGAGGATGCCAACACTTGTGACATCAGATGCCAGTAAAGATGGGAACTCGTCCATCTGCAGGTAGACGTGGGGGTCATATCCATCTGAATAGCTCCCCCTTTATCAAATGGCACTATCTGGGCACAACACATACCTCCACAAATATTCCAGTGGGATCCTAATGCACATGCTGGGGCCACACCTGCCCAGACAGGTCCTCTAGAGCCTCACAGAAGAGATCTGCCTGTCAGCAGCACGTGCTGTGCCATCCCTCCCAAAGCGTCCACCTGAGGTACCAACCTGGGACAGCTCATACTGAGAGCTTGGCCAACAGAAACACAAGGGTGACCAGGTTTTGTTTTCTTTCCTTTTAATAGAAACATCCTACAGTGAGTTGGGAGGAGGATCAGCCTAAAGGGAATGTCTCTCAGAATAAAATGGTGTGATGTTCTTCGGGAATGATGTGCAAAGTTAAAATGCCCCAGAAGGTGCAGCTCAGGACTTCCTGGATTCTTGGGTCTTCTTAATTTCCTGCAAGGAGATCAGGAAAATCATAGAATTGGTGCTCCAAGGTCTCCCTGGAGCTCTCTCTTCTCCAGGTAGAACAACTCCAACTCTCTCAGCCTGTCTCCATAGCAGAACTGCTCCAGCCCTCTGAGAATGTTTGAGAATCAACACGGCTCTGCACAACTGCCACTCCAGAAACAACTCATAGTTCCACAGCTCTGGAGACCATGAACAAGCATCTCCACAGACCAGCTCCATACAGTATCACAGGATCAAGCCCAGAGTTTACACATAAGACTTCAAGGACAAGGCAAGGCTTGACTTAGAGGCTCTTCCACACTGTCCAGGGATGTGAGTTTATTTTGCTCCTAACCCAGCACAGTGCCGGATCCGTTTCCCACTCTCGGGCCACTGACCCATTGCCACCCGTTCATGAGCTATGCTCAACTACATCACTCAGCAGCTCAAAATAGATCACATGTGGGCATGAGGTCCCATTTCTGTGGCTACCTGGAGAGAAACCCTCATGGGTTCAGCCTAGAGGCCACACCAGCCCAGGGAGCAAGGCAGAGAAGGCCCAGATTACTCACCTCCAGGAGTGCTTCCTTCAGTTCGGAATACGCTTTTTCTAAATCATCATTAATAATGACCAAATCAAACAGGCCAGGCTCTTTACCTAGGGAAGGAGAGGAGAAGAGAGGAGTTAAGAGGACAGAAAGTTCCTTCCTTGTGTCATCTCTCATGCATGATCTGAGTTCCTGTAGTGTTAGTGCTTAGATCAAACCCAGCTCCTGCCCAAGCCCTTCTCAAAGAACATGAGTCAGCTCCTAAATCACCACCACACCCCCATCTCCATGACACATCACTTGAAAGCCCCTGGACTTACTGAGTTCCAAATCTATGCGGGCTGCAGTCAAACGCTTCGTTAAACTTTCTTCTGTCTCAGTCTTTCGGTCACGGAGTCTTTTTTCCTAAACCCAACGACAAACACATCAAAAAAACATGTGTTCCAAATGCCACACACCAAAAGCCACCCACCCACCTGCCATTTGCTACAGCCAGAGACCAAGGGCATAGCAAAGAACACTCTGCAGAGGGTGAGGGGCCTCATTCCCAGCCCAGAGCAAACCAGTGCCCAAGCTGGGTTTGAGTCAAGATCTCCTACCCAGAGCTCAGCTTCCCAGTCTCATTTTCCCTCCTCCTGTATTTTTTTTTTTTTTACTTTTGCAGGTACTGCTGGGAGATGAAATCCCTCTGCTGGGCTCTGGCACCTGATGCTGTTGGCTTCCTCCTCCACAAGCTCAACAAAGAAACACAGACAGCCTGATCTACTAAGAGCAAGAGGGGAGACCTGGGACTCCCTGTATGGCTTCAGTAAGTCCCATATACATGTCCTCATCCTTCTGAATTGTGACAGGGATTTCACTTCTCCCAGAGGCACGCTGTGATCATTAACTACACAGGGCCCCATAAGACCAAAGTGGTACAGCATCTGTGGTGCTACAGACAATCAACACTCCCCTGTGTCGCAAGCCGGTGTGGGGAAGAAAAGAACAGTTTCCCACACCCTGGTTTAACTTTAAAATCTGGAGGCAAGTCTCAGCACAAAAAAATCTCCTTCTCTCCCAAGTGTTAAGTACAATTAATGCATCTAAAGGCTGGCCATGCTGCAAGGGAGCCTGTGACCCAATGCAGGCAAACACGCCAAGGTGTGGAAACTGCACAGGAGGAACTCAAGGAAACAGGAAGATTAATCCCCGGGAGCAAGAGGTTGGGGAGTTGGATAGAGCAGAGGTTAACTGTGCTGAGAAAGATCCTCCCCACCCTTAAAAACATACAGATGAATCAAGGAGGGGGAACCCTCATTGCTTCAGAGCAAGACGCTGATTACCTCTAACTGCCTAACGGCAAAGCAAGGCGGTCGCTCACCAAGATGTCTATGGAGGGAGGCTGCACTGAGATGTAGATGGGGTCCAGGTCTGTCTTCTTGATGTTCTTCACACCCTGGATGTCAATGTCGAGGACACAGATCTGGTTCTGGGCCTGGACAGCCTGCACTGCACCTTTACTGGGGACAGAGCAGAGAGGGAAGGGGTCAGAGCACCCAGCCATAGCAGTGGGGGTTTGGTGTGCCCCGCTCCAGCAGCAGCTCTTCATGTCACAGGGCTGCCCTCTGCCCAAATGGTGGCAGGGGAGAAGAGAGAGCCTGCTCTGCTCCTCCTAAACAGTCTATCTTTCCCCAGGTGTTCTCTGGGCCCCTGGAGGGACCTGCTGCCTCCTGTTAGAGAGGATGGGAAAATCACGATGGAAGGCATAGGAATGGATAATCCCATGAGCAGTGTGGTCAGGTACAGCCCATAAAGCTCCTGCCTTCCACAAATGCAGGAGCAACTTCACCAAAGAGCAGAAATGCCAGAAACTTTCCTTCTCCAGAGATCCACTGATTTCCATACCCATGCACTCTTCTGAAGGATGCCTGATGGACATGGAGGCTCCTGCCTGGGCAGCAAGATGCACAATTAAGGAAACATTTTTAAATGGTGGCTCTGGTATGGCATCAAAGATGGCATCTCTTCCCCAACACAGGGGAATTGCCTCAAGGTTGTTCCTGAACTATGATTCTCCCTTGAAAGGCACCAATGCCAACTCTCTCCTGGTGTACTGGGGGTACCTGGACTGGTTATTGTTATTGGGGGACTTTTCAGCTGGTATTTGCACAGTGCTGGGCACAGGTTCTCCTTCAAGCCAGGGCTCCATGGCCCAATGGACAACACAGAGAAAAGCCCTGCCAGAAGCTCCAAGGTGGAACTGCAGGTGTACAACCATAGAATCATTTAGGTTGGAAAAGACCTCTAAGATTATGAAGTCCAACTGTCCACTAAACCATGTCCCTCAGCACTATACCTACACAGCTTTTAAATACCTCCAGGGATGGTGACTCCACCACTGCCCTGGGCAACCTTTTCCAATGCTTGGCAACCCTCTCAATGAATAAATTGTTGCTATTATCAAATCTAAATCTCCTCTGGCACAGCTTGAGGCCATTTCCTTTTGTCACAAAGTGGCAGAAGAGATTAAGAGCAGATATTAAGGTGCCTGCACTGTAACTTCAGTCTCTAATTTAAGGTGGCTTCAAATAAATTCTGCTTTCTGTAGGCAGAATTCAGTGGAATCTGGCAGACAGGGCCCTTTCAAGGCTGTTAAGTTAAGCAATCAATTTATAGTTATTTATTATTATTAACTGGTGAGATTTAAGGAGCAGAAAGCACTAATGAAAACTTCAACTATTATGATAAGAATGAGGGACTCTCCATTGTCACACATTTTGCTTAGAAATAACCCTAGGCATTTGTAGAGAACATGCAAGTTTGGAGTTTCTGTATTTATTTCAGGTATTTATTGTTGAGATGGTCTGGGTTAATTTCAGCCTCTCACCCTGCAGGCCCACAACCACAGGCAGTGTGGAGATGCAGAAGGGACCAGAGATGGAAGTGAGAGCCAGGGGGAAAAGCACCTCAGAAAAAAACTCAAGTACATTGTTTAATTTGGTTAAAGTATCGAATTCCTGCAAATTTCAAGGAAATCTACCCCCTCCCTGGAGGTGTTCAAGGCCAGGTTGGACAGGGCTTTGTGCAACCTGATCTGGTGGGAGGTGTCCCTGCCCTTGCAGGGGGGTTGGAACTAGATGATCTTCTAGGTCCCTTCCAACTCAAAGCATTCTATGATTCTATGAAATTGGCTGAGAAGAAATGTCTTCTCAGCACCCACCCTGAAGAAAAGGCACTAAAATCAACTCCACCTACATATCAGGCATCAGAGGACAGCTGTCTCCTCCAGGCTGGATTAAGGAGGACACATGTGAAGGAAAGAAGCCTGTCCTACACAGGGTGAACCCAAGGATTAAGGAGCTTGAACTCAGTCTCTCCTCAGGGCTGGGTATTTGGGAGATGGGCCATCAGGTTTCGCTTGTCTAGTCAAACCAGTGACATGGGAAGTATCAAGACCAGGGCAGGGCATTGTGCTCCTGCATCAGCCTCAGAGGGAGCATGGCCAGACCCCTGCAAGACTGCCCTTGGCTGTGGTGACAGCAGTGACACCTTTGCATGTCACATTAAAACAGCTATGGTACTGAAATGCAAAGCCACTGACCATTCTTTCAGACCCGTGCACCTACAACACGTTCAGCCCAGGGGTTTTATGTTGGCACCTCCCACAAGGACACCATCCTCAGAAGGCAACTTTGCCACCTCCAAAAATTCCTCAAAAAAGCACATTCAGCTCCTTAAGACATGTAAGTTTTCCTGAAAAGCATTTCAGGCAAATTTATTTCATGCAACTAATTAAATATCTCAAGGAACACTTAACTTTCACTCTTGGCAGGTCCTTTACTATAATGCCACAATTTTCTCACAATAATTACATACCTGACTTCTAATTAACAGGGCAGCTCAATGTTTTATCAATCATCAGCTCCAACACTGAGGACAATGTTATTTTAAAATCCACCTAACTCTTGAAGCCCAGTCAGAGGTGCCACACAATTTATCTATTCATAAGCAGCCACTGTACCAGAGCAGCATGTGAACTTGTTTCACAACTGCCAGTACAGATAATTGCTTCTGCCCCTAAATTCATTGTGTTCAGACCATTAGGTGATAAAGGGATAATGAGAGTAAATCTCCATTTTTCCAACTACTCTCTGCAAGCACATGCAAAATATTCAGGAGGGAAAATAGTCTGTGAAAATCACCCCTGTGCAAGACAAGTGTTGAGCATTTGAACTGCTTGAGCAGCCCTCAAACACTGGAGGCTACACAGAATCTCCAAACGCAAGGATGATTTAATTACGATGAGACTTAATTTTGCCATCTTAATAAAGCTGACAAAGACCCTGCTAACAAAATAAAAGTCTTTGCTTCTGGCAAAAATTTGCACGTTTAGGGGAAAAGGAGTGTTGCTAAGTTAAAGTATTTTTTCCTTCTCTACCATCTCAGCTCCCAGCACCACCTGGAATCAGCTGCTTACCTCGTCCCGTACATATTTCCGGAGAATTCTGCGTGCTCGATGAATTCACCAGCATCAATATCTTTCTGCATTTCCTCTCTGGTCACAAAGTGGTAATCTGGATAAGGAAAACAGGAAAAGTAGCCAGAAATTAATAACTTTGAAGGTGAAGGTCATGGTCAAAATGACACTCATGGGTAATGAGGGGAGAAGCAACTTGAAATCCGGGTTGGAGAACATTGGCAGATGGCAGGTACCTGTGTACAGCATCCCACACCAACTGCCCAAAACATTCTGGAGCTTTTTGTGGGGCCAAAAATGCTGCTGTAGCCCCTTTTGCATACCCTTTCCCCTTTCTGGTGCAGTGGGAAATTCCACACAGGTGTGGAACACATTATAGCAGGACTGACAAGGCCCTTGATTTGAAAGCGTTTATGATGAAAGACTAGGATGGAACAAGAGAGAACAAAGGAAATAAAAGGGAACATCACAATCAAACGGACTAAAAAGAAATGTTTATCTTTTGTTAAAACTCCTCCCTTCCACTTCAAACCTAATTTGATCCTGAAATATGCAAACAAACCAGAAAATAGAAAAGCAGCTGGCCAGCAGCTTTTACTACAGAGAGAGAGATCTCATAAAGCAGTGTGTGTTTGAGGTTCTCTCACCAGAGCTGCCTGGCACTTCCAAAAATCAAGCCACTTGATGCTCAAGTATGGACCAGGGTGCTTAAACCAAGAGCCCTGATTTGAAAACCTCAACCAGTGACTTACAGATACAGTCTAGAAAAGAAAATAGGCAGCTTTGGCTCTGTTAACATTTCACCGTGTAATTAAAGGAGGGTTTGTTCTGCCAAGACCATCCCTCTTTGGTATCTTCTCTGCAATGCATGGAGCAGCAGTAAATGGATATGGTCTTGTTACCACCAAGATAAAGAACTGAAGTGTGTGTCTACATACTTATACACACACACAAATATACCATTACTGAATGTCTGCTCCTCCTGCCTAAGGAAATACACCCTATACACAGAAATGTAGGACTAACTTACCCACCAGTGGGGCTTTGTGCATGCACCTCACCTAAAACACTTCACATTTTTCAGAGGAATTGCTTGCTGAGTCAGGACCAGCAGCAACACACTCACCTTTGCCATTTACTTCTCCAGGTCTTGGCTGCCTTGTGGTATCTGTAAGCAAAAAAAAAAATATATGTAAATTGTAAATTCTGTAGGAAGTAAGAGTATCAAAGAATAAAACCACACACAATCACAGAGTAAGATGATCCTCTATTTAAATGATCAAAGCTTTTGGAATCAGCTGCTATAGAACACAGCAACGTGGCAGGCCTGGCCTTGAATTGAAGAAACTGTGATAATCTAAAAAACAATCTTAAGACTGTTGGTGGCTGAGTGGTCAGTGTGGGACTTACCAGGCTGGGCTGTTTTCAGCTCTTCTACAGCCTTCCTGTGTAATCCCAGACATATTACTCAGACCTCTGCCTCAGTTCAGGGGAATTAGCTGTGCCCTGAGTTTACTTCATTTTAAAAGATCATGCAGCACCTACATAGGTGCTTAAAATAGCCAGATTTAATGCAGAAAGGCAAACTCCTGCACGAGGGAGGGGAATAAATCAGACAGCCTTTGAACCTCTTGAAAATCATCCAAACTATTATTATTTTAAGCTCATGTTCCGCAAACCAAAAAGGAGCTGATGGTCATCATGGAAGGCAACACTGACTATGTTATTTATGACCAGCAGGAGTTACCTTAATGCAATTAGGGTCTGATGACCTTTTAAGTTTTCCTAAAGCACCAACTGCCATGGCCTAAGTGGCCTGTGCAGATTTAGGGAAAAAAATATCTACAAAGAGGCAATCTTGGGCAAAATTATAAAATTTAGCCTGGAGTGAGATGAGAAACTCAGTTCAACCAAGAGCACAGGATGGAACACAGAAAAGGAAAGATAATTTGAAGTTATTTTCATCTCCAGTGACATTAAATTTTTAAACATCCAGTATTTGCCCTTTCCTATAGAACAAATGCAGATCTCACAGCTCTCAAAGCTAGGATTGCACTTGTGGTATTCAAAGCTTTAGGACAGTAAAAAAACTCAAAACATTTTGGTAACGTACTTACAAACACCTTGCAGAACTCCAGGGAAATCAAGCAAATGAGCCGTGGGCACAGCCCAGACTCTGAGGGTAACTTTTAAGGTGTCCCTCATAAAGAAGGAAGCAAAATCAGTACTGTAACAGGCAAGCTGCCTGAAGAAAACTCCCTGCACTTACTCTGCTGTGGATGCAGGAGTTCAGCACTGCCTGCAGCCCACAGGCAGGTGGGAGTGTACCAAGCTGGCCAGCCAGTGGGTATTTTCACATTACAGGGAACCATCCCAGGTAGAAAAAAGAACCCTTGGCCAGCACTAAGAGACTGACATACAAAAAAACAACATACCCCCAGAGCCATAGCAGGAGGAGAAAAACGTAGGTGCTGGGAAGAATCTAGGCAAAGCTGCTGCTCAATAGCAGTAGTAAAAGGGGTCCTCACTTCTTTAGACACCTCAAAGAGCCCACAGGCAGACCAGGATACACGCAAGGCAGGGATACCTGTTGTTTGGGGCATGAATACAGCTACAGAGGCAGGCTCTGGGCTAGTGACCCTGAACTCCTTCATAGCCCACCTCAGAGACATACAGATACTTACGGGAAACGCTGAAGCCAAAGACATTCTCATAATCTTTGAGCAGTTTCTTTAACAAAGTGCTCTTCCCTGCACCTGATGGGCCACTCAGAACCACAGGTCTTGGTCCCTGCATGGCTAGAGAGACAGAAAAATACATGTTTGGCTAGAAACACCCAGGAAAAAACACAGCTATGGATTCCCAGGGGTGCTGGAACCTACAAAACAGCACCTAACCTTTACCCTCAGATACCAGTTTCTGCAGAGAAATGTGAAATGATGAGAAATCACAAGCCTAGAGCTGATAGGAAGTAACTGAGAGTGCACCAAAAAGACAGGGAAAGTCAAAGAACTATTAAATTAGCCACCAGCTGGCTGCAGAGCTGCCATCTCTGTACTGCTGAGGAAGATCGAGGCAGGAAGCCCTGGGGAGTCAGATACTGCTTTGGAAAGCAGACAAGGGAGGCCATCAACAGTGCAGCAGAACAGCTTCACCCTCAGACAAAGGACATGTATCATTGCAGCAGGGACTGAGTTTAAACTCACAGGTCATAACCCAGAGAAGGAAACTAGGCTCCCGCTGCCACTGAAGTGGGATAATTCAAGCCAGCTCTGTCCTCTGCCACCAGGATTGGGTCCCTCTGAGACTCAAATCCTAGGGAAGACTTTTTCTAACAGGAGGAAAATGCTGTCTGTGCCTGGTGGCATCTGGGAACACCATGGGACATCCACACTCATTGGGCGATGCCAGCTTCATCTTCGTCTTTACTGAGAGAGGTGGAGTCACAGCCACCTCCCTCGCACAGGGAGAGGCCTCAAGAAGCGCTTGCAGGAGACGCTGGCAAGAAAAAAGGGCAGAAATCAGCCAGAATTACAGGTATGCAGCTCTGAGTGAGGGATGGGATGCCCATGAGATCACCACACGTCTCATGCTGCCCGTTTACATCCCAACAACTACACACAGCTGTGATGTACAGTTAAATGTTTCCTATCACTCCAGGGATAAATATCCACAGGCAAAGCCTTTACCACGAGCAGACAACATACTGAAATCTAGACCCAGTGTCCTCCAACACTAAACCCCCAAAGCCTGGCAACAATGGTCTGAACACAGGGGGGGTGAATCTGGGACCCTAACATGCTTTGGGGTTTATTTCCATCTTTCCTAGAGCACTAACTCCAGTTCTTGTGGCAAGAGAGAAGGGTTCAGTTCCTGGTACAGGAAAAAAAGAAGGCAGCTTGGAGCCACTCAGGCTTTTCTGCAGTTTTTTCTAGAGCCAGAAACTAAAAAAAAATATAGTGTTTTAATGTTTTTTTATGTGCCTGCCTCTCTGAGGAGAAAGAAAGGTTGGTTATTAACATATCAATAAAGAAGCAAATCCTGTATGACAGCACAGGAGGTACCACCAGGGACCCTCATCCATCATCAGCAACTCAGCAGCTTCTAAAACAGAGGTGATGGGGAGAGTAGGACAAACCAAACAAGCCTCTTTTTCCTATGTAAAAACAATTACTTTCCACAGGCAGTAAAGCCCCTGGAAATGCATTTTTTTGAACCTCATTGGCTGGGTGTGGCCACAGGAGCCACCAGCCAAGAGACAGCATAATGCCTTTCCATTTTAAATTAGATCATAGCAATGTCACCCTGACCTTACAAACCACTTTTCCAACAGCCTTAAGCCAAATGCTGTCTCTTACAAAACCAGCCGTGGATCGTGCAGCCGCCTAATCCAGCCGTGCTGCCTCCCTGACCCCAGCTTGGGTGAGCTGGGAACCTCCTTATCCCTAAATCCCTCCTGCACAGCTCTACCATCACGCAGACCCTGACCAGGCAGCACTACAGCTGCAAATCACACCAGTTTTCCCTCTGTTCCCTGAGATGCTTTGTACTTGTCTGTAAGAAGGGACAGAGTATTGATACACATAGTCTAAGCAGATGCCAGCAGCAGCATAAAGACACCCACGTTCAATCACCATCCAGAAGGAAACTGTCTCCTTTTTTAATGCTGTGTCCCCCAGGTGCTGGAGCCCAACAAACCCACCAGATCAGCCATTCTCTGGGAACCTCAGAGGACTGGTCACATCATATCTGCATGGCCACATTGCTGGATTAGGCTCCATCATCCAAAAAACATCAGGCTGAACAAACTTTTAGGAAGTCCTTTTGGAGAAGGACCTGTCCTACCCTGCTAATTTCCACAGATCACAGGTTTTTGCCTAAATGCTCAATACCAAAAGAGGAAAGAACACCCTCCTGCACCTCCTCACCAGCAAAATGCTATTCAGTGCTTGCAGCCAGGAAGCAGAGGGGCCCTTGTCAAGTTTTCCAAAGCATTTTCCCTCTCTTCTCCCCAGGTCAACTCCTCTCTCTCCCACATAAATAGTGGGAGAGTGCTGGTGAGCCTTGACCATGGCTTGCAAAACATTCCAGAAGAGGAGCTGGAGAAGGTCTGCTGCCCTCCATCCACCCCAGCACACAGCTCCTCCTGAACGATGCTCCTTCATTGTGCTCCAGCTTCCTCAGCCACCACCAAAAACCCCCACAGGTGATACTGGGATGCCAGCACAGATTCTGTCCGGGCATTTCGCTGCTTTCCCTCCACAGTGATCCAGCTGTGCCAACAAGAACTGCTCCAGATGCACAAGTCCCAGCCCCTGCCTGCAGATCCCAGCCAGGATGCTCACAACCCAGCTAGAGGGTCAAGAGCTTTCCTCTATTTCCCCCCTTGAAATTCCATTTGCAGGCACCAATAGTAAAAGGGGGATTTCAAACTGCCCAAATCACCGACAATAATTTCACTCAACCCCAGACAAACGGGGAAGAGGTAAGAGGAATGGGCAAAGTGCTGGCTGGGAGAAGACTCCAATGCATCCTTACCTTTTGCTTTTACTCCCTTTCAGCCAAGGAATCAAGTCCAGCTCTTCACGGCAGCGACAGGCCGGCAATATGAGCGAGCTGGCAGAAAGCTGGGCTATTTGTGAGCTGCCTAAAGCCTTAATTACCAAGCTGTAATTTTAAGATGGCCAATGAAAACAGCTCGCTGCTCTTTAATCTCCTCTCATGGTCCCTTCCCCGCTCCCTGCTCTCCTGGCTGGTAAAGCTGGAGTCAAAATGCCACTAAGGGGCTGAGGGGTGCTGGCAAAACTGCTGGAGAGGGCCTGGGATGGTCTCCACCCACCTTCCTTCTCAGACACAGCATGTCTTCAGCTGGTGATCAAAGCAGTGGTGCTCAGAGACACGGAGAATGGATGGGCTTTTAGATGACATGGGGTGTAAAACCCAGCCTGTGAAGCTGCTACACTCACATTCCACACCCAACAGCTGTATGGTGGAGGCAGCTCTTCTAGAAAAATCCCTGTCTTTATTTTAGACAGGATTTCACCTTCTGCAGACAATGCTCCTCTGCTTTTTGGACTGAAATTTGAACAGTTGCTACCTCCAGCCAGTGCTGCATCTCACTTCAGCAATCAGGCTACTCCACAAAGGCAGCAGGAAAACTCATTGTCTTGCCCACACAGACCCAAACAGCATGTCCCAGCTTGCAGGGTCCATGCCACCCTGGTGCTGGCAGTGCTTTTCTACCTGAAAGAGGACTGGTGGGGTGTATGGGGGAGAGGAAGACACTCTCCTTTACCTTACTGCCTTTTTTTTTTTTTCCCCACAGAAATATTCAGAACTAAAGTGAGACAAGACACAGGAGTTGTCATGACAGGTCTCACTTCTTTGGAAAACAGGCTAAAAATAAACCAAGAGCCTTGCAGGTGCTTCCTCTTGCCTCCTTCCAAAAGTAACCCTTCTCTTTAGCTAGGGATCTGCAGAGGAAAACAAGACTTAATTTAGAGGGGGGGGTGGGGGGGGAAAGCCATTTCCAATGCCAGATGAGGGGGCTGGGATGGCAAACACCTGGCTGGGAAACTGGGAATCTGTGCCAGCACAGAGCAATACCAGCTCCCACAGAACATCTTCATAAGGCACCCAGAACAGTGCAGGATTTTGGGAGCAGCTGCCAAGGGCTGGAGAGAAGGATGAAAACGTCCTGAGAGGATGAAGAGAGGAGATGATCCATGCCTCCAGACTTGAGCAGCGCAGACGTGAGAGCAGGTGCCTTCACCTCCACCATCAGATGTGGTTTAACCACATGCCCTGACCTCAAGGAATGATTCCAAACGAGCTGCTTTGCACACCAGGTAGTGCTGCCCTCACTGGCCTTCTGTGCCTCCCCATCAAGCACAGCTCCTCTGCCTCCAGCAACCTGAAGCCCTCAGAAGCCACAAGAAAAGTGCCAAGAAAGCCTGAGAAAGCAGGCCGGGTGGATACAGAGCTTTTAAAATCTCCCATTTGGTTCCCAGCCCAGTACGGCACCTACAAGTCACATTTTCCAGCTGTTTGTAACAGTAACACTACAGTTACCTATTTATTTTAAATAAAACCCAAATTTTGTCCCCATTTGCTCTGATTTTGGCATTTTAAGAGCAGCCAAACTGCAAATATCTAGCACAGGTGGTCTCTTGCCTCCATTGGATTACTCCTAAAGTGGTTTTGGATCCCATCTAACCACCTTATCACCAAAACCACAGTGGGCTGGAGTTGCTCAGCAAGGGCAGCACGGCTACTTAATAAAGATCCTCAAACCTGGGGAGGTGCCACCCCTAGACCAAGGACAAACAGGCACGTAGATCCTGCTGGGCTGCACAAAGAGGAGGTAGTCACCCCAGGAGATTGTCATTTAAAGCAAGGAATGTTTCTTGGATTGCTCCCATCTGCTAAACTCATCTTTAATTTTAACTGGGAAGTGGCAACGGCAACCAGTAAAGCAAAGGACAGACATCAAAAGAGTTAAACTAAATTAATGCTGATTAGCAGAGAGGCTTTACAGAGAAGGCAAAGCCCCCTTGCAAAGTAGAAAAGAAGATTAAAGGACAGTTTCCCTGGAGCCCCAAGACAGGTCTCCTGGATTAGGATTATAATCCCATATCCTATTTTTAGCAGGCTAATGATGAAGCTGCCACTCCCACCTTTCTAAGGTTTGGGACACCTTCTGACAGCGCCGCTCATTATGAAGCCGCCACTCCCACATTTCTAAGTTCTGCGACACTTTCTAACAACCCAGCCCAGCTACAGTAACACAACAAAGTTTAGCACTATCCAAGGGCAAGGAAACACTTAGCATCTCCAAACTCCAAGGTTCCTTTGGTGGTTTCCCAGCAGAGACCACACAGGACAGAGGTTCTGCTCCAACAGGCAGCAGGTTCCTTAAATAAAGGGAATTATTTGCAGCAGTGAAACAGGAGCACAGCATCCCCACCACAGTATCCAAAACTGCTGGGACCACTCAGCCACCTTTTTCCTGGAAACAATTATCTACAAAGCACTAATTAGCCCCTGCACTGATTGATATTGCTCACTTTGCAGAGAGCAATGATGCAGCAGCAGGAACAAGAACCACTTGCTCAAGGTCACTGCAGAAATCAGGCAGGTCCAGACCACAGATAAGCCCAGTCCAAGACTACATACTACTGCATAACTGGACCAGTTTAACCCACCAGCTGGTCTGCACCACTTTACCCACCTGGCTAAATATCTACAGAGGTGAAGCTCAGACAGGTGTGGCTTTGCCATCTGCTTCCCTTCATGTACTTCTTTGTGTTTCACCACACAGAGCTTTATTTTTGGATCCCTGAAGGGTGCCTGCCCCAACACCCTGCTTCTGCTTCACCACCTTGCACGGTACCCACAAAACCCAACCCATTCAGCAAGCAACGTGCAGGGACCTGGAGAGGCGACGGGAGAGCTCAGCATCCCCAGGCTGCCTGGGGGCCATTCCCCCTCAGACAGGAGCTCCTGGGGGGGGATCAACACCCCCAGGCCAACACCTCGGTGCTGAAAGTCTCTGTGAGGGGCTGAGACCCCCGGGGCTGCCTGGACCCCCCTCCTCAGCCGAGGGTCCCTGTGAGGGGCTGAGACCCCCGGGGCTGCCTGGACCCCCCTCCTCAGCCGAGGGTCCCTGTGAGGGGCTGAGACCCCCGGGGCTGCCTGGACCCCCCTCCTCAGCCGAGGGTCCCTGTGAGGGGCTGAGACCCCCTGGGCCGCCTGGACCCCCCTCCTCAGCCGAGGGTCTCTGTGAGGGGCTGAGACCCCCTGGACCCCCTCAGCCGAGGGTCTCTGTGAGGGGCTGAGACCCCCGGGGCTGCCTGGACCCCCTCAGCCGAGGCTCCTTGTGAGGGGCTCGGACTCCCGAGGCAACCTGGACCCCCTCAGCCAAGGGTGAGGGGCTGAGACCCCCGGGGCCACCTGGGCCCCCCTCCTCAACTGAGAGTCTTAGTGAGGGGCTCAGCACCCAAGGCCGGCTCCCTTCCCTTCAGCCGAGGGTCTCTGTGAGGGGCTAAGACCCCCGGGGCTGCCTGGACCCCCCTCCTCAGCCGAGGGTCTCTGTGAGGGGCTAAGACCCCCGGGGCCTCCTGGGCCCCCTCAGCCGAGTCTCCCTGTGAGGGGCTGAGACCCCCTGGACCCCCCTCCTCAGCCGCGGGTCCTTGTGAGGGGCTGAGACCCCTGGGGCTGCCTGGACCCCCTCAGCTGAGGGTCTCTGTGAGGGGCTGAGACCCCCGGGGCCTCCTGGGCCTCCTCAGCCGAGTCTCCCTGTGAGGGGGCGACCCCCTCCCCTCCCCTTCTCGCAGCCGAGGGTTCTTCACGGGGGGGGGGGGGCTGGGCACCCCGGGGGCCGCCCGGGCCCTACCCTTTGCGCGGGTCCCGGTGCAGCGTGCGGCTCCCCCAGCCCCTGCCGGCCGCCCCGGGGGAGGCGGGACCCCCGCGCCCCGCTCACCCCGTGCGATGGCTCCGCGCAGCCGCCGCCAGCTCATGGCGGGGGGGGGCGGCCCCAGCAGCCCCCGCGCTCCCGCCGCCGCCGCGCGCCCTGACGTCAGCGAGAGGGGGCGGGGCCGAGCGGAGCGGAGCGGCGCGCGGTCACGTGAGGGGGGGGGTGTGTGTTCAGGGGGAAATGGGGGTTCTGGGAGGGGGGGGGGAAATGGGGTTTTGGGGGGGCTCTGCGGTGGTGGCTGGAAGGGGGGAGTCAGGCCGGGGCCGTGCTGGGATGGGGGGTTGGTTTGGGGGGGGGTGGGGGGAGGGCGCTGGGCCGGAGCGCAGCGGGGCGGGGCGGGGGGGGAATGGAGGCAGCCTGGGCTGAACCATTGCGGGGCGGGGGGAGGGTGTTTTGGAGCGAACCACGATGAGGGGGGGGGGGGGGGGGGGAGGGGGTGGTGGGGTGAGGCGTGAGAGGGGCAGGGGGCTGCCATGGTGGGGTGAGGCGTGAGAGGGGCAGGGGCTGCCATGGTGGGGTGAGCCTTGAGAGGGGGAGGGGGCTGCCATGGTGGGGTGAGCCTTGAGAGGGGCAGGGGGCTGCCATGGTGGGGTGAGCCTTGAGAGGGGGAGGGGGCTGCCATGGTGGGGTGAGCCTTGAGAGGGGCAGGGGGCTGCCATGGTGGGGTGAGGCGTGAGAGGGGCAGGGGGCTGCCATGGTGGGGTGAGGTGTGAGAGGGGCAGGGGGCTGCCATGGTGGGGTGAGGCTTGAGACGGGGAGGGGGCTGCCATGGTGGGGTGAGCCTTGAGAGGGGCAGGGGGCTGCCGTGGTGGGGTGAGGCTTGAGAGGGGGAGGGGGCTGCCACGGTGGGGTGAGGCTTGAGAGGGGCAGGGGGCTGCCGTGGTGGGGTGAGGCTTGAGAGGGGGAGGGGGCTGCCACGGTGGGGTGAGGCTTGAGAGGGGCAGGGGGCTGCCGTGGTGGGGCTGCCATGGTGGGGTGAAGCATGAGAGGGGCAGTGGCAATTATGGGGAGACCTCAGCAGAGCTGAGGGAATCATCATGGGGCTGAGACGTGATGGTTGAGGGGGGTTACGCTGTGATGGGGACATGGGATTGTCACCCCCACACACTCCCCAGGATTGCTCCTGGTCCCCCAGGAGGCTGCTTGACGTCGCGCTCCATCCATCTGCGGCGTGCCTGTGAGGAGGAGCATCCCTCCTGCCTCGCCTGCCCTGCCATGGCAGCGGGCAGCCGGGCACTGAGGTGAGATGGGGAGGACCCGGCACCTTCAGCAGGAGCTTTTAGGGTTTGGTTCCACCCTCCGTGCTGACCTCTCACAGCCCTGCCCGGCTCTTCCCTGCCCAGCCGCCTGCCCCTCCACGCCGTCCCCAGGCTGCTGCCGGCCGTCGCCGGCTCCCGCCGCCACAACTCCAACCGCGCCTCCGTCTGCCACCTCCACCGGCAGCTCTACGGCCGCCTCTACCCTGTCCTCCTGGTCAAGACCGACGGCTCCACCGTCCGCCTGCGCTACAGAGAGCCCAAGAGGATCCTCATGGTGAGGGGGGCGGCGGGTGGAGGCGGGTGGGGGGGCCGGGAGATGCCTCCTGGGGCCTGACGGCGTCCCCCGCAGCTGCCCCTGGACAGCAGCGCCCTGCCCGAGGCGGAGCGCAAGGCCCGGCTGCGGAGGCAATTCCCCAGCAGGCCGAAGGCTGAGCCGGAGGAGACCTTCCAGGGCATCGACATGGGCACCTACAAGCGGTTCTGGAAGAAGTGAAGATGAGAAATAAAAGCGTCCGAGCGATGAAGGCGGGAAACGAGTCGGCGCGGTGGAGAGTTGTTTTTTTGGAGAGGGGTGGTTCTTGGCTGGGTTGGTGAGGGGGCGGCGGTGCCGCCAGCTCTGGAGCTTGGGGACAACAACCCCACACCAGGCTTGGGGAGAGGGGCTGGGAAGTGCCCAGGGGAAAAGGACCTTGGGGGGTTGGTCACAGCAGCTGGAGATGAGCCAGGGTGTGCCCAGGTGGCCAAGAAGGCCACCAGCATCCTGGCTTGTGTCAGCACTGGGGTGGCCAGCAGGAGCAGGGCAGGGATCATCCCCCTGGGCTGGGCCCTGGGGAGGGGGCAGCTGGAATCCTGGGCTCAGGGCTGGGCCCCTCAGGACAAGAAGGACATGGAGGGGCTGGAGCGTGTCCAGAGAAGGGCAAGGGAGCTGGGGAAGGGGCTGGAGCACCAGTCTGAGCAGGAGCAGCTGAGGGAGCTGGGGGTGTCCAGCCTGGAGCCAAGGAGGCTGAGGGGAGACCTGCTGGCTCTGCAGCTGCCTGAGAGGAGGTTGGAGCCAGGGGGGTCGGGCTCTGCTCCCCAGGAACAAGGGATGGGACAAGAGGAACCGGCCTCCAGTTGTGCCAGGGGAGGCTGAGGTTGGATCTGGGGAACAATTCCTTCCTGGCAAGGGTTGTCAGGGCCTGGCCCAGGCTGCCCAGGGCAGGGGGGGAGTCCCCATCCCTGGAGGGGTTTCCAAGCCCTGGAGATGGTGCTGAGGGACGCGGGGCAGGGCTGGGGGAACGGTTGGACTCCATGATCCTAAAAGCTCTTTTCCCACCCAAACCAATTCCCGGTGCTCCCCCCGCTCTCACGCGCGATGGAATCTCCCGCTCACACACACACACACACACACACACCCCCCCGCCATCGCGCTGTGGTAGCGCCCGGGCCCGGCGGCGCGCGAGGTGCGTGCGGGAGGGGCGAGCGGGGGGGGGGTTGTTGTTTTGGGGGGAGGGGGGGGGGGGCGTGTGTGCCCCCCGGTTCCCGCCGCCTCCTCGTCCCCCCGCGCCCTGCAGCACCCCCGGGCCGGGACACTGACACCCCCCCCCCCCCCCCCCCAAGGTACTGCAGCCTCTCCTCCGGGCCGCGCAGGTTTCCCCCCCCCCTACCCCCAAAACTTTACCCCCCCCCAAAAAAAAAAACAACAACACCCCGGCCATGCATTCCCCCCCCCCCTTGCAACCCTCCCCCGTCCAATTTTTGGACGTTGAAGCTCTGTATCCCTGTACCCAGCTCCTCCTCCCAACCCCCCCAAACCGTGCAACCCCCCCCCCCCAAAAAAAAAAACAACTGTGCACCCCCCCTTTCCTTTGGACGTTGAAGCTCTGTATCCCTGTACCCAGCTCCTCAACCCCCCCACCCTGGGCTTTAGGACACCGGGGGTCCCCCATTTGCTTCCCCCCCCCCCCCCAACCTCCACGAGACACCCCCTTTTCACACACCCCCCCCCCCCCAGGGTCTCACGGAGCAGCTTGGGGAGGGGGCAAACCCGGTGTTTTCTGCCTTTGCAGGTGTCGCCAACCACCCCCCAACCCCCTGTCACACCGCCTTGGGGGTCTGGCACCATGTTCGGCTCATCCCGAGGGGGGGTCCGGGGGGGCCAGGACCAGTTCAACTGGGAAGACGTCAAGATGGACAAACAGCGTGAAAACTACCTGGGTAAGAGCTGACACCCCCGTCCCCCAGCCTCCCTGTGTGTGTGTCCCTCACCCCCCAACACAGTTTTGGGGTGTAAATGGGAGGTTTTTTTGGGTGTGAAGGTTTATTTTTCGAGCTGGTGGGGGGTGGGGGGGCTTGTCTCGCTCGCTGCAGGTAACTCCCTGATGGCTCCCGTGGGCCGGTGGCAGAAGGGGAAGGACCTGACCTGGTATGCCAAGGGCAAGAAGGACACAGCCCCGGCCCTGTCCCGTGAGGAGGAGCTGGCTGCTGTCCGCCTGGCCGAGCAGGAGGCCATGATGGCTGCCCTGTGAGTCCTCAGCCTCTCACCCAACCCCCCCCCAAAAAAAAAAAAAATTAAAGGGGAGCAAAATTGTTTGGGTTGGAAAAGACCTTTAAGATCATGGAGTCCAACCTTTCCCCCAGCCCTGCCCAGGCCAGCCCTGCCCCATGTCCCTCAGCACCATCTCCAGGGCTTGGAAACCCCTCCAGGGATGGGGACTCCCCCCTGCCCTGGGCAGCCTGGGCCAGGCCCTGACAACCCTTGCCAGGAGGGAATTGTTCCCCAGATCCAACCTCAGCCTCCCCTGGCACAACTGGAGGCCGGTTCCTCTTGTCCCATCCCTTGTTCCTGGGGAGCAGAGCCTGACCCCCCTGGCTCCAACCTCCTCTCAGGCAGCTGCAGAGCCAGCAGGTCTCCCCTCAGCCTCCTTTGCTCCAGGCTGGACACCCCCAGCTCCCTCAGCTGCTCCTGCTCAGACTGGTGCTCCAGCCCCTTCCCCAGCTCCCTTGCCCTTCCCTGGACACGCTCCAGCCCCTCCATGTCCTTCTTGTCCTGAGGGGCCCAGCCCTGAGCCCAGGATTCCAGGTGCCCCCTCCCCAGGGCCCAGCCCAGGGGGATGATCCCTGCCCTGCTCCTGCTGGCCACCCCAGTGCTGACACAAGCCAGGATGCTGGTGGCCTTCTTGGCCACCTGGGCACACCCTGGCTCATCTCCAGCTGCTGTGACCAACCCCCCAGGTCCTTTTCCCCTGGGCACTTCCCAGCCCCTCTCCCCAGGCCTGGTGTGGGGTTGTTGTGACTCAAGTGTAGGACCCAGCACTTGGAGTGGTTGAACCTTGTACAATTGGCCTCAGCCCATGGATCCAGCCTGTCCAGGTCCCTCTGAAGAGCCTTAACCCATCAATCCATCCTGTCCAGATCCCTCTGTAGGCCCTTCCTACCCTCAAACAGATCAACACTCCCACCCAACTCGGGGTCACCTGCAAACTTACCAAGGGTCTGCTTGCGTTTTTATAGGGGCTACAAGAACGTGAAGAGGCAGCCCACTGCCCTGAGCAAGGAGGTAAGGGGGGGTCCCCAGGCATCCCCACGCCACCATCCCGTGCAGGTGTGGTGTCTCCACCCCTGTTTTTGGGGCACACACCCAAACAGGAAGGTCCTTCCCCCACCCTACAGGACCTGGCCGAGGTGTGCAAACGTGAAGGCGCCGAGCGGGACGAGAAGGACGTAGATCGACTGGTGGGCTTGGGCAGCTCCAGGTACTGGGGGGCACCCAAACACCCCAATTCAGGGCAATTAGATTGTTGTGTTTTGGGTTTTTTTTTACCATTTTTGGGTGGGGTTGGTTTTTTTTTTTGTGAATGTTGTGACTCGTGGCAATGTCTCTCCCCAGCGGCAGCGCCGGGCGGGTGATGCTCTCCAAGGAGGACAAGGAGGCAGCCAAGCTGGGGCTCTCTGTCTTCACGGTATGTCTTCCTCCTGAGGTTTAAAAAAAAAGCCAGGAAAAAGGCATATTTCTTTAAAATGTATTGAAAAGCAAAGCTAGTGGTAGTTGTAACACAGAGACCTGCAAGAGCTCCCCACGTCCTGTTTGCGCAGCTTTAATTGGTGGGTTTTTTAATTTGGAAGCAGCTCTTGGTGGGTATTTTAAGTTTAGTTCCAAATTTAACTTGAATTTTTTTTTCCAAATTTAATTTGTGTTGATTTCTTTCCAAATTAATATTTATTTTTGTTCTAACTTGTTTCCAAGTTAAGTTTAACTCTTAAAGGGAGAGAGATTTCTGAGTCGAAGCCAAGGGCTCGCAGACTCACTCCAGATTTTTTTCCCCCTCTTCCAAATTTAGCACCAGAAAGTCTCCAGCAGCCCCGAGATGTCTGTTTCCAAGAAGAAGCAGGAGAAGGAGGAGAAGGTGGAGGAGAAACGGTGAGGACTGGGACCACCCCTTTGGTGGGAAACCACCAGAAATGGTCTTTTTTGGGGGAGGGATATTTTGCAAAATGCTTCTCTGTCTCCATTTGGCATCGAGCTTGTGCTGCATCTGGCAGAATTACCTCAAACCCTCTTTTTTTGCCCAAAAAAAGACTTTATTTTTGTGCTGGATGCTTCTCCTTGGCCAAGGAGGGATGTGATGGGATGGACATGGAGGGAGGGATGGGAATGAGCTTTTCAGAAGAGCTGAAGGGATGTGTGGAGCAGGGATCCTCACTGTTTGGTCTCTTCCTTGCAGACCAGAGAGCAGCAAGAAATCCAAAAAGGAGAAAAAGAAGAAGAAAAAGAAGAAACATAAGAAGGAGAAGAAGAAGGACAAGCACCACAAGAGGGATGCTGCTCCGTCATCCTCTGATTCTTCTTCAGACCAGGATGAGAGGTGGCTGGGTTGGGATGAAGCCCTGGTGGTGGGGCATCATCACTGGACAATGGGATGAAGGATTTAGGAGAGCCACGTGGTCATGGCTGACATCAGGATGCCCCATGGGCATCTCCTGGCTTTCCAAAATCCCTTTTTCATCCCAAATCACAGAATGGTTTGGGTTGGAAGGAACCTTAAAGGTCATCTAGTTCCAACCCCCTGCATGGGCAGGGACACCTCCCACCAGCCCAGGCTGCTCCAAGCCCCATCCAGCCTGCCCTTCAACACTGCCAGGGATGGGGCAGCCACAGCTTCCCTGGGCAACCTGGGCCAGGGTCTCACCATCCTCACAGCCAAAAAATTCCTCCCCAGTATCTCACTTAAATCTCCCCTCTTCCATCCTGAAGCCGTTACCCCTTCTCCTAGCACTCCAGACTTCTTCTTGGGTATCCCTCACTTCTCCTCTCCCATCCCTGTAGGCACCACGGCAGGAAAGCCCAGCAGCACCCGGAGACACGGCGGCCCGGCTGCCGGCGGCGGCACGACACGGATTCCTCTGCCGGGAGCAGGAGCGGGAGCAGGAGCAGGAGCAGGAGCCGGAGCCCGTCCCGCCGCGCCCGGCACCGCTCCCCGCGCCGCAGGGGCAGGAAGAGGAGCCGGAGCCGCTCCCCTCCATCCCGTGGGGGCCGGCAGCGCCACGACACCGATTCGGACTGAGAGAGAGAGAGAGCCTGGGGTTGTGTTTTGTTTATTTTTGTTGTTGTTGTTTGGTTTTACCCCCGCCCCACACACACACACACACCCCGGGAGCTCTCGGCTAGGCTGGGTGTTTCGGATGAAATGACACAAAAAAGCAAAGGGGCGGTTGGTGGGGGCTGAGCCTGGCAAAGGGCGGTGCCTGCAGCCCCCCCTGCCCTGCCCTGCCCCCGGGGTCCTGCAGTTCCCCTGGCTGGGCATCCCAGCCTGGAGGGGATTTGGCAGAAGAGGATGGTGGGGGGTGGGAGGTGGGAGCGCTGCGGGTGCCTGGCGTTTCTGGAAAGAGACTCTGGATGCAGTTGTTTTTATTTTTATGGTTTTTTAATATCTTCTTTCAATGCTCTCAAGTCACTGCTGGCAAAGTGGCTGCAGGAGAGTTTCATAGAATTCCAGACTGGTTTGGCTTGGAAAGGACCTAAAGATCATCTACTTCCAACCCCCTGCATGGGCAGGGACACCTTCCACCAGCCCATCCAACCTGCCCTTCAACACTGCCAGGGATGGGTCAGCCACAGCTTCCCTTAGACCCTCCCTTAAGTTCCTCAGCTGCAAAATAAAACCTGGGGCTTACACACTGCTGGGGGGGGTCTTGCATCTTAGTCCTGATGGTTTTATGATAGCCAGGCTGTGAGGCTCTCCAGGAGGGTCACTTCTGCTCTCCATGGGGTGATCAGTGTTCTCCAGGAGGTGATGTGTGCTCCCCATGGCACCACACATCCTTTCCATGGGGTAGGTGCACTCCATAGGCTATGAGTGCTCTCCAAGGGCCATGAGTACTTTCCATGGGGTGATGGGACCTTTCTATAGGGTGACGTGCTCTCCGTGGGGTGGCATGTGCCCCCCGTGGGGCATCACATAGTCTCCATAGTACACACACAAGTGACCCGGGGAGCACTCAGGAAACACCCCCCTGGGACCCCCAGGACAGGGCAGAGTCCTGCCTGCGCTTCCCCAAGGTGACAATCACCCTCCCTGTCCTCAAAAAGCTTTAATTTGGGCAAACCCAAGCAGGAACTGCTGCGTTCCTGGTGGGACATGAAGCAGAGGTGGCTCCATCCCCCCCAAACTCCTGCGAGGGTGGCATAAATTACCACAGGGATGTCCATGCCATGATGTCCTTAGGCAGTGTTCCCATGTGTCCATGTCACCTGAGTGGGGATGGAGCAGCTCATCTCCCAGGGATGAGTGTTTTCCCAGACCAAGTTTGGGAAAAATCAGGGGCCTTGGTAGCTCAGGCATCTGTGGGTGACAGTGATGGATGTTCCTTTTGGTTGAGAAATGGCCTTTTTGTATTTATTTTTTTTTTTAAAAGGGGAAGTGTCCTAATTAGGGGCTGGAAGGAGAAGCTCTGAAGTAATTAATTCCTCAGCTGATGGGGAGAAGGACTGATGGGGCTGCCCTGCTCATGTCCACCCTGCAGCGGGGCAGGCACTCAGGATTGGGAATTGCAATCCAGGATTTTAAACCTCAAAATACAAAAGGCGAGTATTTATGTGCTCTCCTCCCCCAGGAGGAGGGGCTGGGTGGGTTTTACATCAACAAATAGGAATATTGATCCAACTGGAGCAGGACTGTACCGAGCAGCTCTGGAGTATCTCTGGCTGCCGGAGCAGCCGTGCCAAGCACGAGGGCTTCGTTTGTGTCATTAATGATGCAATTTCTTCTGCTTAAGACAGGGTGGTTTGTGTGTCTTGGCAGACAAAAGCCCCGGGCTGGCGACCAGCCTCAGTTTGTGCTTTTGGCAGCGTTGGGAGGTGGGTGTGGGTGTGTGTGTGGGGGGGTGTCTTCTGTCATCTCCGTGCCCGTGTCCATGGCCCTGCCTGCAGCTGGGGTGCGGAGCTGCTGGTTTGGGGTGGGATCAAGAGTGTGGAACAAGGGCAGCATTTATCTGGGGGGGGGACATGCACAGTGGGACCGGGGCCATCAGCAGAGATAAAGCTCTTCTGTCCTGCTCCCCTCCCTGCCTGCCAGCGCGTGCTTAACCCCACCAAACCAGGCAATGCCCGCAGTGGTTGCAAGCCTTGGTTATTCTGCACACACTCCCCCCTGCTCCATGATTTTTTCAGGGGGTTGACAACCTCTTGGCAGAGTCATGAGGTTATTCCTCTTGGTCTGAGCCCCTGGATCCATCCCAGGGACCCACTGTGTGGCTCCCATGTGCCACACAGTGGGGTAACCCCAGGCTCACGTGCTTCCTGGCCAGAGGCTCTGACCCTGCTAGCACTCACCCGGCTGAGCTCACCAAGTTTGGGGTTATCCCTCTGGGGTTTTTTGGGGTCCAGCTTGTGATTGGTCCTTGCTAGAAGGGTCCCAGGGCAGTGGTGGGGATGGTGGAGCAGGGCTGTGTGTAACAGGAACTCAGTGCCGGGAGCTCCAGCCTGAAAAGGGAACTGCAGGAAAGCTGAACAATGACCACGAGCAGAGAAAACCAAAGCTTGCTCAAATCCCAGCTCTGAGTCACGCTCCCTCCATGGGCTTCGCCCTCTCTTTGCCTCCCAAGAGGAGGGTGGAATGGATCCTGCTGGCAGATTTGTACCCACTGCAGCTGGAGCCATGAGCTGGTGTCTCCCTCAGCCTCAGAGCTCAGCCTCTCCTGCCCTCAACCCCGTCAAAACTGCCAAGGCTTCACCCTCCTGCCTGTTGCTTTTCACAAGCTCTGTTAATCCATTCACAGGACTGCAGCTTTATCCCACAATGAGGAAGCAGGATGGATGGACAGCACGGGCCACAGGGATGAGGGGACAGCAGGAGGGTGGCTTATGAATGAGCCAGGGGAGAGCACAGGGAGGGTCAGAGATAAGCCCCCACAGTGGCTCGTATCCCCCAGGGCTGTGTCCCCCCTCCTGCAGTCCCCACTTTTGACTCCACACAGGGGGATCAGGCAGCACCTCTTACCTCATGCACCCCCTGGAGTAGGAGCACTTAAAACCGAGATCTGAGCAAAACAGTTTCGAAAAATATGGAAAATACAAGAACGAGGATGGGGAGGGGTGGTTAAGGGGCCCTTCCACACCCCAGGGCTGCACATCCCTTTGCCAAGCTGCTGCCCTGGTTCCTGGTTGGGCAGAGGAGGAACAGCAGCAGCTGCAGTGTCCCATGAGCCAGAGTTCCATGCCCAGAACAGAGCAACATCTGTGCTGCCCCGAGCAGCCGGCACAGCTCCCACAGCTCCCTGATCCCAGATAACATCAACACATTCCCCATTTCTTCCTCCTTCCAGCCCTGGCATTGAGGAGCAGGACCTGCAGTGTGGCTGGGGCAGCCTGGACACCACACAGATCCCCCTGCTGTCATACCTGGGGTGAAACCATGGCTGCTGGGGTGGGGGTGCTGCCTCACAGGTCAGCCAGCTTTTTTTTTTTTAGGGATAGGGGAGAAGACTGGGGGCCTGTGCTTATTTCAGCAGCCCAAAGTGATGCCAGCAGAAGAGCTGGCCAGTCAAGCTCAACTCCCTCCCAGCACAGAACAAGTAGGTGTCCTGCCCTATTAGGCATGCAAAGATGCTGATTCAGAGCTTGAAACCGAGGGCGAGATGAACAACTTGGAAAGAATAACCTGACTCACAGGAGTTTTGTAATCCCCTTGCTTGCCCAAGAGTATCTACCCTTCACTACAGAGACAAGTGGAAGGAACAGACACAGGGCTGAGGGAAACCACACCTGACCTCCCCCTGCAGCTGCCCCAGCTGAGGACAGGGCAGAGGAGACACCCACTTCCCTGGATAAGCCTCTGCACTATGAGGCAGTCCTAGAATAAACTCTCCCATCTCCTCCTGGCACTCACACAGGGCTCCAGGTTTCCCTACCTGCGAGGTTACTCTCAAACCTGCAAAACACACCTTTCATCTTACAGTTTTCCAGCCTGTGTAAGGGAGGAATCTGCTGGAACTCCAGCCAGGAGAACTGCCAGCAGCCCAAGCGTGACCACCAGTCCTGGGAAGCTGTAGCTGACAGGGGAATGCAGGAAGATCCAGCTGGGAGGAGCTCCACCCCAGGTGCAGGAGGGACTGCAGAATGGAAAAATGTAAACCAAAAATGTTTAGGAAGGCAGACTTTGTATCTCCCCCCCCCCCCTCAAAACTGCTAATCCAGGGAGACCTTAGAGCACCTTCCAGGGCCTGAAGGGGCTCCAGGAAAGCTGGGGAGGGGCTTTTCACCAGAGAGGACAGTGACAGGACAAGGGGCAATGGTTTTAAACTGGAAGAGGAGGGATTTAGGTTAGACATCAGGAAGAGATTCTTTAACATGAGGGTAGGAAGGTGCTGGAATAGGTTGTCCAGGGAGGTTGTGGAAGCCCCATCCCTGGAGGTGTTGAAGGGCAGGTTGGATGAGGCTTGTGCAGCCTGGTCTGGTGGGAGGTGTCCCTGCTCATAGCAGAGAGGTTGGAACCTGATGATCTTTAAGGTCCCTTCCAACCTTCACCATTCTGTGATTCTGTAAGTGGGAGCAGGAAGAACCTGTTGTGGGAAGTGATGGGACTACTCAAGAAGCAGCTCAACAGATGCCCGTCCCTGAGGCAACAAAGGGACTCCAGCAGAAATTGGTTTATCACCAGCCACCAGGACCAAGGAACTGCTGCCCACCTCTTCACCTGCAGGAGTCCCACTAGGAATAATTTGGAAAACAAGAGACATCCTGAATTTTTCATGCAAATTGTGATGTAGCAAAACACTGGTTGGATTTGCACTGATCCTGCACATGGTACTGTACAAAGATGATACAAACCAACATGATAACCAGTGCAAGTTTCATGAAACTTTTTATTCAACAAGTATTTCATTATGATTCTGCCAAGATGATCAAATGAACAGCAAGGCATAAAAAACATGATATAGTTAAGAGATTTTATTCTAACAGCCTTAATTACAGTGCTTGTTTGTCAAAATGAAAACTGAAAACAAGTATACAAAACAGTTGATTACTAATTGTGTATTGAAAGCAATAAAGAGTTTCCACAACACTAAATAAACCAGTTCTGATAGTTCCTCAAGTTAAAGTTTAACAGCTCCAGCTTCTTCAGTGTTTATCAAAATACAAAAGAAAAGTAAAGAGGTTTTTTTTTTTTTTTCTGATGGCAAATCTGAACCTTGCAGTATGAGGGATGCCAAGGGTTTTCACACATATACAGATATGAGATTGTTCCAAAATGGGATTGAATACTTCTAGAGTGGAATGACTCTCCAAACTCTCATGCTTTTTGTTTTTTTTCCTAGATGCTATACATAGATGTTTGGTGTTTTTCATGGCAATTCTTACGTTAAGTACAGTACTTTCTGCCTATAGAGCTTAGGACCAGTACAGGCTGTGCTTTCTGTGGAAAGGTTTGCCCTCTGGAGTGGTTTACACACAAGAAAAGTACAAAACACTTGGTTGTTTTTTTTTTGACAAATACGACAGGCTAAAAGTGTGACTTCTGGAAATTACTCGGGTCCAATGGAAGTGATAAATCTCACCTGAACCAAAAGTCAGATGTTTAGCATGAGTCTGGCAAGCTCATCTAAACCAGGTCCAACAAATCTTTTCATGAATATGAACAAATATGAGCACACACTATGAGCTACAGAAAGAGCCAAAAGATCTACCAGTTATGATCTGTTTGATAACTGGATGAAGCTAATTGGGTGTCAGTCATTGCTTCACCACTTCAAAAGAATTCAAAGTCACCGCATCAGAGCTAGAAGAGCAGAAGCTATGTCAGATGTTTGCACCTTGAAGTGTTTTTACTTTTCCTTGACTATTTAAAAAAATACATAATTCAGGTTAAAAACCAACCACCAAAACAGGATCTCTCAGATCTCACAACCCATCCCAGATAGTATTCAGCTCTACTGCACAAGGACCACTGGCAACCCTTATGTTAACCCACTTAAATCCCTTCCAAGTACTAAACAGTGATTTGATTCTTTACAATAAAAAAGCTGAGTAATATTGCATAGGAGTACCAGAAACTGCCTCATTGGAAACAAAAACTATTTACATTAAATAAGAAACCTAACTGTTTTCAGGCTTGTATTTGCCACATTTACAGCATGATGCAATATATACTGTGACAAAAGAAATGAAAACAGCTTCCGGCACTCAATACCACAAAGTAGCACAGTTTGCCACATTAGAGTAAAGCGAAGGGCGAATAGGAGGAAATAAGAGGGAGGGGTGGAAAAAGAGGGAAAAGGAAGGTTTATGGTTTCATTTCTGGTTTCGGAGCTGATTGGACAACCAGTCCAGTCCTTCATAGAGACCGTCTCCACTAGTGGCACAGGTTGCCTGGATATACCAGTTCCTGTGACGAAGAGAATGCAGTCCAAGTTTGTCTGTGATTTCTGCTGCATTCATCGCGTTGGGCAGGTCCTGAGGGAAGGAAGAAGAGTTATTTTCTCCCCTACTTGCTGAGAAGAAATGCCTGTCTCCCTAAACCAGTTCTGATCATCAGCTTTAAGGCCTATAAAACAAAGTTAGGAGCTTAGAAGCACATACAGCTTCTCTTACAGAAAAGCTCAGTGAACTCACTTCTATATTCAAGCTATTTCTTCTACACTGCCAGAGGTCTCAAAGGTTTAAGACCACGCAATAAAGCACATACTAAGCATCATTTCTCTTCAGAAAACAGAAGTGAGGCAGCTGATGGTTGGATCAAATCATTAAGCCCCTCAAGTGTTGACCCAAAATCACTTCCAATTCAAGGTCTGTTTCATTCACTGCCCACTCAGAACATGTTTTCTGCAACTGCAGTTATGATTTAGGTTCAACTTTTATGATAGAGCTGTACTCAGCTTAGTACTGCTTCTGTTTCTGGTCCTAGACAAGACCGAGTATATCTTTACCCTTCACAACTGAGCCTGTGCAATCAATGAAGCAGGATGCTACTCCTTTTGTAAATTTACTAGTCATATTTAAGACCCTTGGCATTTGGGGTTAAGTTACCAAGGCCTTTACAAGCAATAAAAGGAGAAACCTCAGCTCCCTTTGTGGCCTGGAGAAGTACAGGTCAACACAGCTACACCAAATGTCAGACAGTACTTCCACCAACACCACTGATGCCCTCAAACACCCTAACTGAAGAATTTAGGGAGGTTCTGGCATTCTGGCTTTCTCCCTGCTTGGAGGAGGCCTATGCAGGTGCTACACTTGAGCCAAACCAGCCTTACAAATCAAACTGGTAGAATCCTTCCCTGCAACTGCACACAGAAGCATTTCCATTAGCCAAGACTGTTGAGAAGAATGTTCCGTTCAGATGAGAACAGGATAATTGAACACATAGGTTTGATGTCTTCTGCAAAACTGAATGGACATTTACTGAGAGCTTATCAATTATTGTTATACTGACAACGTGAATGTCAAGCTCAAGATCTAGCACTCAAAAATGTGTCATATGTTTTCAAGAGTTCTTACAAAAAGCCACCTTCCTTGGGCATACCTGTTTGTTAGCAAACACTAATAAAACAGCATCTCTAAGCTCATCTTCTGCCAACATTCTCATAAGCTCTTCTCTGGCCTCGTTCACTCGTTCTCTGTCATTACTGTCAACCACAAAAATCAGACCTAGGAATAAGCAAACAATCAGAATAAGCACACACCAGCAGTTATTTACAAGTGATAAGTACTTACAAAGGTCAGAACTCTGCTTTGAAGAGAAAATAATGCAAAACAATTCAGTATATAGCAGGAAAATACAGTCTGCTTATTCTTGTAATCTCACATCTGAGAGAAAAATCTGTTCTTGCTGAAAGGGTTGTTAATTCACATGTGCTTCATCTACATAACCACATTGTCCAATGAGTAGCAACCCTTCAAATCCTGTGACAGGACTCAAGCGCATGCACATTTGAACGAGATGATCTTTAAAGTCCCATTTCCATGATCCTATGATTATGAAGGGGCAGTAGTGGCAGAAGTGACAGACTCTCAGTTCATGGGGCTGCAGGAGCTTCTAGCAAAGGCTCTGCTTTGAAGTGAAGGCAGAGCACTGAGACGCTTGCAGGACAAAAGCAAAATTCTGAGCTTGCTGTGAGTCAGATGGACAAGGAAGACTGGTTTCTGCATTTCTTCCTGTCCCTCTTTGAACCTGCACTCGCTTAACAGAAAAGCCAGAGCAGCACACAAACACACCCTTTTACTGTAACAAATATCCCCCCCTCCCAAAGAAACTGGCAAGATTATCATAGTAAGGATATTAAAAAAAATAATAATCAGATTCTGGAAGCCTGTGATTGAAGCATTCAGACTCACCTTGTGTGTTCTGGAAATAATGGCGCCAGAGTGGCCTGATCTTATCCTGGCCACCTACATCCCAGACCGTGAAGCTAATGTTCTTGTACTCTACTGTTTCCACATTGAAACCTAAAATAGAAATTGCAGCAAAAATCTCAGTGAAACAGAGTCGGCCCTGGACCTATTGCATTTATCAAGTCACACTCAGAATGTCCTAACTAGAAACATTATCTTACAATTTGCACCTACTTTAAGTAAGTAGAATCTTACACTGAAGTCAAACACGGGTTCTCTCAAACTCCTACTCCCACCACCAACCCCTGTAAACTAAAAAGCAGCTCTAATTGCTAGAAAAAGCAGCTAGAAAATGCAGAGCAAACTACAGGAAATCAAACAAGTGCTGGGCTTTAAGGACTGCAAATAAGCCATGTCTCTGATCACAGTGGTCTCGCAGTCACCCTCTAGAAAACAGTCACCCTCAGTTTCTCAGCCTAATGTACTTGTTGCCACAACATGCTTACAAGGGTGGACTGCTCTGCTGTTGCCCATAAACGAGTTGCTCTACAAATGACTAAAGAAAGGGAATGGGGTAAAAAAGCAGAGTAATGTAATCTGCTCCCCATGCTGGAAAGTTTGGCTGTGCCTTCTTCATACCATGGATTTACAAAGTGTTTGTTCTGACAATCAAGTCAGGGCTCAGCACTAAATGAACAGAGTGGCAGCTAAAATACTGCTGCAAACAGTAAGACCCAAATTTCAAAGCAAGCAGTTATAGAAATGTAAAAATCTTACCTATAGTAGGAATAGTAGTTACTATTTCACCAAGTTTAAGTTTGTACAAAATAGTAGTCTTTCCTGCAGCATCCAGACCAACCATTAGAATACGCATTTCTTTTTTGCCAAAAAGGCCTTTGAAGAGGTTAGCAAAAATATTTCCCATCTTGAGATGTGTTCTCACTGGCCAGTGAAGTCTAGAGGAAAAAGATCACAGTATCACTCATGAGTTACCAGTGGCTGTGTTCAGACCAGGCTGTAACCAACCACCAAAGCTAAGTATCAGATAATCTGAATTCTTTAAATACTCCAGCCATCACTGTACATTATTTTTCTCTGCACTGAAGCAACACAGAGATTAACAGATATGCCAAAACTTACTCCTGGTAAAAAGACATTGCTCCCCAGTGCTTTATAGGTTTCAAATATTCTTTCAGAGGTTTTACTATTAAATGCTGTTCTCAAGCTTTTATTTGCAAAATTCATGGTTTGCTTTCAATGCAACTGACACCTTCACGTACTTTGTCCCCCATTGTTTTGGGATAATTTATCTGCAGCCTACAGTGTCACCATAAAACACACTTTTTTTCCAATTGACCTACAGCTTAAAAAATGTGTAAATATGTACTCCTGTCTTTGCCAACGGCTGGTTCTTCCTTTGTGAAGAAAACCCAGAATCCAGACTGGTCTCTCTCCTACTCAAAAGCAGTTTCCTTCCTCAAACCCTGAGGAAATGGCCTGTGAACACAACGTGAACACAAAGCAGTATTTACTTTCATTAACTTTGGAGGGAAACCTTCCCTAGGAAGCAAATCCACATTTACTGAAACGTAACTGCTGAAAATTAATAGCCACATTAAAAGAGGCAGGTTTAGAAATGAATGCCTCTTCCTTCACAGCCAACACTTCTACTTGGACACTTCAAAGTTATTAACTTCACCAGGAGCTTCCTGTTTAGGAACTGGAGGAACAGTCTCTCCACTCCAGCCCTCACAGATGCTCCCTGTGCCCTCGGGATGGAATCCACCCCCCCACAACTTGTCCACTTCTTCCCTTCTCCCACGGATTTTCCCCTCTATTATTCTGCTCACACAACGCATGAAAAAAAAAAAAAAAAATCAGCCTGAGAGCTTTGCAGTGGGGTGTAGAGGATGTTACACAGTGACAGTGACAACTCACACCCCTACTGCTGCTTCATCTAGAAGCCCTCAGGTGTCAGTTGAAAGAGACTGAGCCCAACTGAAAAAAAAAAAACAGACTTGAGACAGGAGAACATACAAACAAGATGTGTAACATTCAGAGGATGGGCTTCCTGTAAGTCACACAATCAGAAACACAACATGAAGTCTGAATCATCTCTTGAAGATACTCTGTATTTCATGATAAAGCTGTGGTTCTTCAACCAAATTCTCACTGGAAATAGACTTCACAGAATATCTATTTAAGACAACTAAAACAAGCTTTGAACTGAAAAGTGCTCCACAACACAAAAATCTTGTCCCACTCTGTGTAGTTCGATGCTAGGGACATAGGGAGTCCAGCTTCTTTACTGGGAAAGGTGTAGGCAGTTGTGCACTTCTCAGGAAGCTTTTCTGGATACAACTTTTAACCCAAAAGTTAAACACTGTAACATTAACTGAGTCACATGTCCTAGCACAAGCAGTTCCACAGTGAGGTTCAGAGTCCAGAGTTCCTGAGTGACATCACCTCTTCAATTTGCTGAAGTAACTCCAGTCAAAGATTCACTTATTTCATATGATTGAAGCTCAGGGCAATCAGAACTTTAAAACCAAGCTCCCCTGTAAGCCAGACAGGGCAGCCTCTGGATTAAAACCAAATGGAAGGTTTAAAAGTTCTACGATTCCACCATTTCCTTTGTATTTCTGCTGCTCAACAAATGTTCAACTCCTACTTGAATATATATGAAAGCTGTATAAACAGGAAAGCTAATTAGGAAGTAGAGAAAACAGTTTAGCTAGAGCCCCTATTTATCCAGCTCACTCACACAGCAGGAAATCTCACTCCCCAGCCCACAACAGCAGCCCTTCCTGGGCTGGAGGGGAGGGAGGCTGTAAAGCTCTCCTTTGTCCACCTGCTCCTGCTACCCTCTACCTTCCACTTCATCCAAAAAACAACAGTCAGGGTTGAACTGTAACCTTTTATCAGAGAACTCTCAGAACCCTCCAAAATGAGGCTAAGATCTTTTGCAGCAAGAGTACCTTACAGGCCCTCCAAAAGAAAGCATTTATTTTGTTTCTGCATGTTGGAAAGCTAGCAGGTTACTAAAAGCTGGGATCAGCAGCAGCAATCAGGTAACACAGCAAAACATCAGCATTTACATCCATGACATCACTCCACACCCCACGGATGTCACTGTCTGCTGAACAAGTTGCTTACACTTGGCATTAACAGTAGTGAACCCCGTTAGATCCTTGCTTTCCTGGAAGCCATTTCCAGGTCAAGTCTGCCCTACATGACTGAAGCTACTTCTATACCACTCACCCTCCCTTTTTGTGAAGAATAAAAGTTAAGATACATTTAAGCACTTTGTTTCCATATTCTTGTTCTTTTCCACATTCCTAGCATGCAGTCCACTTTGGTAATTCATTTGGAACTCCAGGGTAAATGACATTGCAGAAAGTCCCATTTATATTCACAGGCAGCGAAGTGTAGTTTGCAGCCCACCCCTACAAGACAAGCAAGTTTAGATGTTGACTAGAAAGCAGTGGTGTTGTACTAGGAGAAACCCACCTCAGAACTCCCACCAACTGTTGTGGGTCCCACTAGTTAACTTATTGGATGCTGCTGAAGCAGAAGAGAGGGCCTGTCTGCACCATTGGTGGCACTGTCCTCTGACCAGCAGATAGAATCATATTCATGTCCTGCCACAGAAAAGGGAACTGTACTCCCACGTTTCTGTACAACACATTCCTCCCCCTACACTGTCCCTGACAGTATTTAATTACTTTTTATTACCTGAGCAAAAAGCACCTGGAGTTCCTCCCTCATTCACTAAAATCCTCAAGCAAATCTTCATGCCAACGGTGACCAGCCATTGTGTCTCTGCTTTCTAAGCCCACCCGTGCTGTCACTCAGCACAGATGCTGCGACAGCAGAAACGGCCAGGAGAGTTGAGAGCTGCTTCCCTGGAACACAGCTCAGCTGAGGGGTCACACGGTCACTGCCATCACAATTCAGAGCTGAATCTGCTCACTTTAACTCCCATTTCAGTCTACTAGTTAGACCATGAGAACATACAGTCTGAAAACAGGAGGAAATTTAAGACCTTTTCAGGTTAACCAAGCAATCCCACTGCTTTTCAGGTATCCCCAACACTTGCAAGCCATATCAAGACTTGCCAGTACACTGCCTGTGTTCTATACTGAAGCTTCACTTTCCCTTTTCCTCAATGGAAAAGATGTCAGTACTTACTACACTGCTTATTTTAGAAGCACAAGTTCAGTAAAATCCCTGAAAACATAAAAGACTACTGCTTGAAGCTACTTGCAGTACTTGAGCACTTCTTCAGAAGAGGTATCTATCAGGCTAAGCAGGCAGACTGGTGTTTAGGAAGGGAACAATTTTAATAAGCAGCACAGACTATTTTTGTAGACCATATCGTGCATGTTCCCTCAGAGCAACTTCAGCTTCTAGAAATGGAAGCTCACCACCTCCACCAAACCACAGTCACCCCAAAACTGAACTGTCAATATGACTCTTGTTTCTCCCTGCCCATCAAAGCTCTGAAGCACACCTTACCATAGTCTACTCCACCTCAAGACCTTCACAAAAGTAAAAACCTGTTAGGCAGGTTCAGGTAAGACACGATGTGCCACTGGTAAACAGAGAGAAAGACATTCCCTGGGTAAGGCTGCAGTTCTGTTTCAGGAACCAAGGTATTTTCAGCAGCCTGTTTTCTAGTAAGTGATACATTTAGATAAGCAATTAGGAGAACAGTCTTTTTTTTCAGAAAGGCTCAATGTAATGAGTTAAAAATGAATGAGTGTCTGCAATAAGTGGCCAAGCTGGTGTCTGTTAAAGTGATATGGCCCATGAGTAAGAAGTAAAATTTGCTTTTATTAATTGTAGGTGGTTAGAGTAAAAGCTCTGGGGAGCATCTCAAGGCCAAAGATCATTCAACACAATCTTCTGCAGCATTGTGCATTTAACCATACGTTAATGGATTTGAATGTCATTTCATTCAGGCTGCTTATCTTGAGAAGTCAAATATGCTTTTTGACCTCCAAACTTCTTGGATGAGCTGTTAATTAACAAGCCATCCCACAGAAGTATGACCAGAAGGATATGCAGTACGCTAAATAAAGTGTAGCAACATCTTGAAATCTCTCCATAACCTTAATTTTGAACCTCTGGAAAAGTTAGTTTTGACCATATAGAAATGAAACTTCACTGAGCCAGGAGTTGTGGCAAATGCCACAATTTCTTTCAGATTTACACCATTTCTTTAAACATACCATAGCAGACAAAAACAGAGGCTAAGGCAGGAGGTGCCACAGGCATTATTTAATTAGTGAAAGTATGCCTGCATTATAGAAATACACTTATTTAAGTTCTTTTTGTCAGCACTTACAACGTAAGACTCCCAAAGTGAGGGAAAAAAACCAAACACAACAATGATAAAAACTTTTCAAGCGGCATAACAAAGGTTGCTGGGCACAAGCATTTTGGCAATCCGTTCTCCTATAGCTGAAAAATAACTGCAGCAATGAAGATCAGTCAAAAAAAGCTCAATTCTTTGCCCCTTCTCTGCACAGCACACCACGATACAGAGGTTACAGGGAGCATTTGTTGTCTCTGGGATCTATTATGTCTCCCTAAGATGTTCATATCTTGTTTTAAATGCCTGTTTCTAGGAGAAATGAAAACGATGCCACTTCCAATGAGGCAGAACACCACACAGTCACAATACCAATGCTAAAGCACAGGGTAAGTCCTCTAACAGTTGCAGGTTTAACCAAACTTTTTTCTTAGGAGACTTCTGTACCTTGTTCTATTTACTTAGGCACCTATTGCTAAAACTGGTGAACTAATAAAGACAACTAATTTACTACCAAAAGCACATTTTCATTTAAAGGCAAGTTAACTTGACATTGGCCTATGCACTAACTCCACTTCTAATACCATCAGGAAACCCCAAATTCCTAACCTGGTATTAACACACTTGTTATGTCAGTCACAGAAAAAAATGTTATTTAATCAATTTGTTATGTATCAGAAATACTGATCTGAAATCCAGTCAGGTATCACTAGTTGACTTGAGTCATGTTTCTATTTTATAGCATTCTAGAAGGTTTCAAATTAAAATGTCAAGAGAAGCAAAATATTCATCCAAAAGATCACCGAGCCCATGTGTAAACTAGAGGTGAGGAAGCTTTTTTTTTTTCAAAAAAAATAATTCAAGTTAAACAGCTGTTCCTGGTGTTACATGCATAACTGGCAAATAATTTAAAGTGCAAATCTAACTTGGCAGCTTGTTCTTTACAATTTAAAGTGTGATTTAGAGAACGTGAGAAATGATCCAATAAGAACAGAATACTGCTAAAATTTAGGATTAATCTAGGGCCACAGTATTTCTCACCACCACTCAGCAGGCACAGTTAAATACAGCTGTGTTATTCTGAAGTCATTTCTTTACAGATTAAAGTGTTCCATTACAGCAAATCTTGAAAAACACTCTTGCTTAAAGTACTTCTTTATATATAGCCAGGGTGGCCCAATACATAAGTATTCCAGGACAGTTATATTGAACTATTTTTAGAAGCTGTTTACTGGCCTTCCACGTCTGATAAGCTGAGAGAAAGATGACTGTGTATCTACTCAAGCCCTTTGACTTCAGGGCCTTACCAGTGGAAATAACATTAAATAATTCTGATTTAAGTTATCTAGGACTTTAGACCATACTAACGTCACCAGGTGTAGACCATGTGCAAAATGTAAGAGTAGCTAATAAGGAGGCCAGGTTCTTTCTTCAACAGGGAATTATCTTGGATGTTAGTATCACTGTAATAAAGGCCACCTCAAAAACATCTACTCAAGGGCTCTTCATTAATAAGTCCCAACTCCTTTATAGTTACACCCATTAAAACTAGAGGAGTGTGAGCTATGGAGATCAAAATCTACCACTGAAATAATTTGACTCACTTCACATTGGAGGTGCTTCTGTCAACCATGAGACGGAAAAGGTGCCCTAAATGATCATGACCTTGATACTAGTCTGTTACAGGAGGTTAGAGCACCATGTGAAATAGCTCAAGAGATGTAACTACACTCACATCTGAAGAGGCACAGCTGGGTTTGGCCACCATAGGCTCGCTGTGGTGCCCAGATGCACACTGCACATTCAAGGCAGACAGAGGACAAGGCAATGGCAAATGAGAAGCTGGGAGGAAGAAAATCCAAGACGGAGCTGCTTGTTTTGTGGCACCTTCATTCAATCTAAGTAGGCTGAACTTCTTGCTGTCTACACACATTACCCAGATAGTGCATTTTCCACATGCTGTAACATTCTTCAGGGAGCACAAGGCTCAGAGTGACAGGAAAACAGAAAATATTTCCACTTACAAGATCAAAACATGGGCACAAGACAGGAGATCTCCTCTGGGGTCATGTCTATTTCTCAGACACAAGAAGAATGCATTCCTAAAACACTGGTCAGAATTTAAAAGAGTCAATATCAAGAAAAGAGGGTAGGCCATCTGACTTGATGCTCAAAACCCACATCAGAGTTACTCACTTACTCTCCCCTTGAAGCAGGGGGAGTGACACAAGCTACTTTTGTTTGACAGCAAAATCCCCAACTCTTGTGAGCAGTTTTACAGAACCACACTTAACAGCACACAAACCAAGACACAGGAAAAAACACAGCTGGTCTGAAAAATATTTAATTTAAAGGACAGGTTGGCATGCCAGGAGTTCAGGCTTTTAGATAAAGTACATCCATCATCTCCCTGCAGATTGCCTCGAGCTGCTCAGGAAATAAAATGGTGCTGATAATGGAGCTGTGACACCCACTTCGTAGTCACCTGTTCAACAGGGGGTATAACCACTGTGAGAACTGCTTACCCCAAAGCACTTCTTTTCAGACAAACCTTGCACAGTTTTTTGAAGCTGGACTGCTCACAAGTTCAAAATCTTAAATGTAAAGCCAAACATCCTGTTATTCATTCCCAGTCACTGGGCAGTAAGTCAACATTTACACTCATATTAGAAATGGCAAGAACTCACATGAGAGCTTTGGAAATAAAACTGGCTTTTGGTTTAGGGGTAATGTCATAGCACAGGTTAGAAAGCCAGTTGTGAGGTACAAGACTGGCATATGAAGAAGAGCTATATTTGACACTAGAGTTTGATTAGAATTGAAAACATCAGCAGAAGTAGTACCATAGTACTTCAATGTTTGCATGTGCTAGAAACCAGAAATAAAATTGGATACTCACAAGCAGAAAGAAAAAAATGCTGAACCACACAGAAAAACAGCTGCTGTAGTAGGAAGCTGATTATAAACTTCTTTACTCATCAGTTAAAGAAAGGAAATAATGGCTGAGGACAGTGCAAGCTCTAATACAAGCTTCATAGCATTCCAGTAGCAAAACTTTAATGAGATCTCTAAAAAAAGAATCAGAACTATTTATTTTCAGTGTTATCTTATGGTCACCAAATTTATCTACCATAGGGCAATCTAGATGCTCGTGAAGGCTGTTGAAATCCCTAAACCTCTTCATTTTAAAGTCCACCTTTGCACATGTGGGCAGCTTTTATTTATAAACTGATCTTTTAAAATAAAAAAGGTGTTTCTTTAAACTTCACCACTGCAAATTGAACCGGAATCTTACACTGAGTTTCTCCTGCTTCCACCAATTGATGTAATCAATAACAGTAGTTATGCCTCAGCAAGATGTATACATGCTACTGGTTAAAGGAGGCTTTCAAACAGGCATAACTGGAGCACAACACAATTTGGTGAATTAGAGAGACTAGAATCCAGCCCCCTACTCCCACATAAACTTTGTTTGCCTTGAAAAGCTCTGACTAGTCCTATCCCTCAAACTGGTCAGCATGATTAACACACCCAGGGAACTACACACAGCCAGCAGAAATACACCACCCCTGCCCAGTCCCCTTCCAGATTCCAACTGTATTTCACAACTCGGCAGTCTTTAAAAACCCAGCAAATGCCTCAGACCCCTGGGGACCGATTTACATTCAGGTGTTTGCCTTTTAACACGATCCAGCAACTATGAAGTCCATCCCAGACTACTGCAGCAGCAAAGGCTGTTCTGAGTGGAGAGGACATCTGCTCAAGCCATTTTTGCTCCTGATGTTCCACCACAGTAGAAGTGTCAATAAACCTGGCACAGCAACTGAGTTTAAGAGGTTCAAGTGAGGCGAGTTTCCTCACCCTTTCACCCAATGTAATTACTACAACAGGGAAAGCAGTCCAACAGGGTTCCTGAGCACTGCAGACGTGGTTTTATAAGAGGAAGTACAGTGGCATCATACCAGCCTTGTCACCTTTCCTTTCAGAAAATCCCTTTCTGCATCTGGTAACATTCTCAGTACTTACACTGATAATTTGATTATAAAAACACATGAATAAAAGCCAAGTGGAAATCCTCTAGCTCAGCTACAGTTCCTTCTTCCTACAGAAGTGCTCCAAATCAGCAGCAAAAATAGCAATAACTACATTGCCAAATGACCTTGGACAATTCCTTTGCCTGAAAAATAAGGTTAATAGAATACCCTGCTTTGCTGCTTGCAAAAGAGAGTTCAAAGTATTACAGAAATAGTTCGCATTTCAGCTATTGACAAAGCTACATTTCAAAACAAGACTTCTGGATACAACTCTAATCAACCTGTGGAATTTGGTTTGGCAAGAGACTAGCTGCAAAGCAACAAGGTCAATGTCAAACACAACATTTAGACGGTTTTATGGCCCAACAGAGTTTCAGTTGTGCTCTGCTGGGGCATACGGGACTCATCCACGAAAAGGTTTGAATAGCTTGGTCTATCACTTCTTCAGACAGAGGTTATCAGCTCAAAGTATCATGTTAACTTCTCTGAGAGACAGGATATAGTATTTTCAGGCAGAATATAATATCCTCCCACCGGGAGCTGCTATGCTAAGGAAAACTGATCTCCTAGACCATCAAACCTAAACCATGGATGGGAAACAGAGTTTGCTCCAGGCTAAAGCTCAACTTCTGCTCTTATCACTCCCTGAGCTCAACAAGAATGCCCAACTCAGCAGCCAACAGCTCACGGGAAAATAACCCCTCTCTTACGAATTTCATCCGACCCTTGTTTCCCCTACCAGATCTTCGAGGTCGGCTACAAGGAGGGTTTCCGGGGTCGGGGGGGGGAGGAAAGAAAACGAGGAAATATCTCTCCTCTCAGACGCGTTCACGGGTGGGGCAGGGGCCGGAATGAGCGAGTTTGGGAAAGGGAGAAGTCCATCCCGCCGCATCCCCTCCAGCTCCCCCGGTAGGGGGAGCGGAGCCGGGCCTGCTGCAGCTGCTGGGGAGCTGGGGCAGTTCCGCCCTCCTGCCCCCGCTGATGCCTCCCGACCAGGGAGGGAGGAAGGGCTGGCAGCTCCCTGGGCCCAGACACCCAGCCCCAAAGACGGGAGGGGGTGACGAGCGGGGCAGCGCCCCAGCCAGGCCCGCCGCTCGGCCTGCCCCTGCGGCCTGCCCTGCGCCTGCCTCCCCCCCGCCGCCCGGCCAGCGGGGAGAGCGCTGCAGGGGAAGAAGGAAGAAGGGAAGAAAAGCCCCCGGGGCCCGCTCCCTCCCCTCAGCGCCAAAGGCCGCGGGGCCTCGCAGCCGCCCGCGGCGGGGGGAGGGGGGGAAGGCGGGGCGGCGGGCAGGGGCTGAAGGGAGGGAAGGGGGAAAGGGAAGGTCCCTGTGAACCCACCGGTGTCGGCTGCTGCCCCGGGCAGTGGCTGTGGCTGCGCTCGGACCGTCCCGCTCGGAGCCGGCTGCCCCCGCGCCTCTCGGCCGCTCTCCGCCCAGGCACACAAGATGGCGGCGCTCGGCGGCCACGTCAGTGCCAGCCCCGCGCAAGGCACCACGGGGAACCGAGGAGGGCGGCTGCGGGGGGGCGGGGCTTAGCGGGGGTGGGGGCGTGGCTACAGCCACCACCACCAACCCGCGGGGGGCGTGTCCAGCGGTGAGGCCACGCCCACAAGCCAAACAAACCGCGCCCACAACCATACGATGCCACGCCCACATACCCCCAAACCACACCCACGTAACAACAAGCCACGCCCACATACAGCAAACAGAGTCCAGAAACCATCAAGCCACGCCCACACACAACAAACCACGCCCACACACAACAAACCACGCCCACAAACCCTCAAACCACGCCCACAAACCCTCAAACCACGCCCCCCGCCCCGGCTTCCAGTGTCCAGCCTGGAGCAGAGAAGGCTCCAGGGAGACCTGAGAGCACCTTCCAGGGCCTGAAGGGGCTCCAGGAAAGCTGGGGAGGGGGTTTTTACAAGGGCAGGGAGGGATGAGAGCAGGGGGAAGGGTCTTAAAGAAGATCAGGGCCGATTCAGATGGGATATCATGAAGAAGTTCTTTACAATGAGGGTGGTGGATCGCCGGAACAGGTTGTCCCCAGACATGGAGGCCCCATCGCTGGAGACATTCAAGACCAGGCTTGATGAGGCTCTGAGCAACCTGATCCAGTGTAAAAAGGTCCCTTGTGCGCTGCAGGGGGGCTGGACTACACGACTTTAAAAAATCCCTTCTAACCCCCCACGCCTTCAATGATTCTATGAGTCCTCCTGTGGTTCTGAGATGCCCTCTTGCTACTGGAGTTCACCTTTGAGACCAAACAGAGCGGATTTGTTAAAATTTTCACTATTTCCACTGGAAAAGTCTCAACAGGATGGAGAGGACCCACAGGATGGAGTATTCTGGGGGCTGCTCTGGCCCCTCTGTGCCTCAGTTTCTCCCCGCAGGGAAGAACGTGTTTAATTTTCTCACCTTAATAATACACAGATGGGGGAGGGAACAGGAAAATATGGAGCCAATTTTTTAACTCCAAATGGCAAGAAAAACCCCAGATGGTTTGAAAGCCCAAGAAATTGGTGTAGAAACAACTCTTAGCACATGTGTGCAATAAGTTTAGGATTATTTCCTTTCTGTTTCAGGGTAGCATTAAGATAAATCCAAGTCACGTGCCTTCCCAGCCTAAATACTAAATACTAAATAATTCCTTTGTTAAAGACAGGAAGAGGAGTTTCAAAAGGCAGCAGGAAGCCACAAAAACTGCTTTTTTTCTAGATTTCCCCCCAACACTGATAGGAAATTAATACCTCAGAGACCTCCACCCCCCTGTCAAATGGGGCTGAAGTCACCCAGCAGCTGAAAACCTTACACAGAGGCAAGAGAAGGCAGACAGACAGATGGACGTGAGCCCAAAAGCTGCTTTTCCTAAAGTGAGTTGGGTCACATACAAGAGAGAGGGCAGAGGAATGGCAGGAGGGAGGCTGGGACAGAGGCAAGATCTGCCTTGTGCTTCTTCCAGGGAGGCACCCTCCCCATGTGTGAGCAGAAGCCAGTTAATATTATTTTACTTAAGGAAGCCTTTAAATTGCATTAAGAACTCCCCAAACAGTTAAAAAGCAGCTGGAGTGGCAACAGTCTAAGGAGGTGGTGGCAAAGACATGTCAAGAAACCTGATTAATTCTTTTTTTCCCTGCACTGCAGAAGCTGAACTGTCTCAAGCAGGGGATTTTAGGAAGAGAATAAGTGTTGTGGTGAACAGATTGCTGCCCTCCCCAACGTCCAGGCATGGAAGGCTACCATTGGGATGGCAGATGTCCCTGTCCAGCCCTGGCTTTTGGAACAGTTTGGGGTGCAACATCCTTTGGGACATGCTTTGAGTGATACTCAGTTGAACCTAAAATGCAAAGCAGGATTTAATCCTCTGGCAATGCCTTCAAGACAGAATTTGGATTTGCTTGGGGAATACCCAACTCTGTCCTCACTAGCTGGGGACATTTTGAGTGAGCTGTGGAGCAGGAGCTGTGGTGGGAGGCCATACTCTGTGTGTCCATTTAAGGTTGATACGGGGATCCTGCTCTCAAAGCCCCCTTAATGCATTTATCCTCCATCCCCAACTCTTTTCCCAGCCAAGCTGAGCGACCAGTTATTTTACAGCCCTGTCCCCATGCCTGGACAGTGACCCAGATCAGGGTGCTGCTCTGGTTTAAAAATAACCTTTCCCTCCTCTTTTCTTTTCTTTTCTTTTCTTTTCTTTTCTTTTCTTTTCTTTTCTTTTCTTTTCTTTTCTTTTCTTTTCTTTTCTTTTCTTTTCTTTTCTTTTCTTTTCTTTTCTTTTCTTTTCTTTTCTTTTCTTTTCTTTTCTTTTCTTTTTTCTTTCCTTTCCTCTCCTTTCCTCTCCTTTCCTTTCCTTTCCTTTCCTTTCCTTTCCTTTCCTTTCCTTTCCTTTCCTTTCCTTTCCTTTCCTTTCCTTTCCTTTCCTTTCCTTTCCTTTCCTTTCCTTTCCTTTCCTTTCCTTTCCTTTCCTTTCCTTTCCTTCCTTTCCTTTCCTTTCCTTTCCTTTCCTTTCCTTTCCTTTCCTTTCCTTTCCTTTCCTTTCCTTTCCTTTCCTTTCCTTTCCTTTCCTTTCCTTTCCTTTCCTTTCCTTTCCTTTCCTTTCCTTTCCTTTCCTTTCCTTTCCTTTCCTTTCCTTTCCTTTCCTTTCCTTTCCTTTCCTTTCCTTTCCTTTCCTCTCCTCTCCTCTCCTCTCCTCTCCTCTCCTCTCCTCTCCTCTCCTCTCCTCTCCTCTCCTCTCCTCTCCTCTCCTCTCCTCTCCTCTCCTCTCCTCTCCTCTCCTCTCCTCTCCTCTCCTCTCCTCTCCTCTCCTCTCCTCTTCTTTTTCCTTCTTGTCCTTCTCCTTCTCCTTCTCCTTCTCCTTCTCCTCCTTTTCACTGTATTTTTAACCCAGAGCAGTTCCTCACTTAGCTCACAGACCTGGGGTCACCATCCCGTCACCTCCCCGGTGAAAATCCAGCTGATGGAGGTGCCAATCAAGGTGCAAAGCAAGTCGAGGCAGGTTTATTTTATTATGATAATCTTGAATATGTCATCCATGAGGTGTGATTTCATTCTTATCTTCTCTCGGTGCTGTGCCTGAGGACGTGGTGGAAACTTGGCCCCATCATTCTGAGTCGTTAAGTGATGGCTGCTGTGATGCAAGAGGGACACTTTGCCTGGTGACTCATGACATTTATGGGAAGAAAGAGGTTTTGTGGGTTGCTTTTTGGAGCTGGGGGAGCAGACGTGTCACTTGCTTTCTCTTTTCTGCAGAAAGCCAATGTGGGAGAAGGATGAAATGGGAAAGGATCCCTCGGGGCAACCCGGCTCGTTTGCTGGGTGCTCCCAGGGTTGCAAAAGGGCTTTTGGGCTTTTCCTGGCTGGCTCCTTCAGAGCTGGAGAGTTTTCCTTCCTGCCAGGAGCCTCAGGTGACCGATCTGCTGGCTGAACTGCACCCTGTTCTCACTGCCTTAAAATAAAACACAAAACAAGTGTTTGTGAAAGGTGATTTTCTGAGGTTATAAAAGCATCATCCAGAGTCACTAAGTGCTTCCTCGAGTGATGCTTTTCGTTTTGCATCTGCTTCAGGAAAAAAATACCAGGGGCTGGGCTTGCTCTAACTCCAGGGTCTTCAAAAATAATCTTTTCCCCCAGAGTGGGCAAGTTGTCTTTATTGAGAAGATACTGCTCAATGGTTTTCTGCTGGAAGAGATCAGGTCCCTCTGAGCTGACAGCAGGGATGTCCAGCCACCAGACCACAGAATCCCAGACTGGTTTGGGTTGGAAGGGACCTTAAAGATTGTCCAGTCCCAACCTCCTGCCTGGGCAGGGACACCTCCCACCAGCCCAGGTTGCTCCAAGCCCCATCCAACCTGCCCTTCAACACTGCCAGGGATGGGGCAGCCACAGCTTCCCTGGGCAACCTGGGCCAGGGTCTCACCACCCTCACAGCACAGAATTTCTTCCTAATATCTCATCTGAATCTCCCCTCTTACAGTTTGAAATCATTCCCCCTTGTCCTATCTCTCCATGCCCTTCCCTGGAGCCCCTTCAGGCACTGGAAGGTGCTCTAAGGTCTCCCTGGAGCCTTCTCTTCTCCAGGCTGAACACCCCAACTCTCCCAGCCTGTCTCCAGAGCAGAGCTGCTCCAGCCCTTGGATCACCTCTGTGGCCTCCTCTGGACCTGCTCCAGCAGCTCCATGTCCATACTTTGGGGACTCCAGAACTGGACACAGAATCCATTCTGGTAGTGATGAAGAAGTAGTTTGGGGTATTTTTGGGCAATGCTGAGGTGGGCACCCACTTGCTGAAGGACACCGGGGTCTGTCACTGCTTTGCTTTCTGCTGCTTTAAAGCTCCTGCTCTGTGTGGCCACGTTGACAGGTCAGAGGTTGATTACTCACCTTTGAGTCTGTCATGCTGGGGTAGGAATTGTAGTTATTCACAGGAGCTGAGAAATTGCCCCCAGCTGCTGTTTGCTGCCTTATCTGCTGAAAAAACAGCGATTTTTGTCTTGGGTTTGGGGTCCTGGGGTCACCTAGAGATCAGTCTGGGCTGTTGAAAAACTAATGAATCTGGTCTTGCTGCTCCTGTTTTACCATCCTGGCAGTAAAAGGGAAACCAGGAGAAAAGCAAGTAAAACTCCAAATGTGTCTCCTTTGATAGGCAGCAAAATGAGGATATTTGCAGCAGGAACCTCTGTGTTGCTGTGGTTTCTCCACTCAGAGCTGACTTAGGTGGCAGAAGGACCCACGTAACCAGGGCATTTTTGAGAACATCTCAGAGATGGAACTGAAGCATGGAAAGCACGTGTGGCAGATCAGCTCTCCACCCATGACACTGACTCCCCAGGGATTTGGGGCAAATTGCTGCAGCTCTCTCAGCCTGAGTTGTTTTTTTTTTTTTTTTCTCTCCTCAGTTTGGAAATAGCTGCAGTTGGTGACTCAGTGACACGCTGTGTTAACCTGCTGGTGAGGAGAGATTTGTCTGACATCAGTGGTGCTAATTGCTGACACCTCTGGCTGAAGCTCTCAGCTGCACCCGCAGTGGGATGATGCTGTTTGAGCAGCCTTGGTGGTGCCTTTTGGGACCTGGGGAAGATGGGTTAGAAAGGTGGTTCCTCTCCTGTCACAGAATCACAGAATGGTTTGGGTTGGAAGGGATCTTAAAGATCATCTAGTTCCAATCCACCTGCCGTGGACAGTGACACCTTCCACTAGACCAGGTTGATCCAAGTCCCACCCAACCTGGCCTTGAACACTTCTGGGGAAGGGGCATCCACAGCTTCCTTGGGCATTATCTATCCATCCCTCCCCCCTGCAGCTGCTACTGGGCAGATGTCCCCACTGAGCAAGTCCCTCAGGTCCTCCCTCAGTCAGCAGAGATAAAGAGGAGTGGTTCACCCATCCCACTCCAGACACCACCCCCAGTAGGTCTCCATCATCTGTTGAGGGAAGGCTCCAGGGAAGATGTCCACGTTCAGCCAGCAAGATCCCTCTCAGGGTAATGGGCAGGGATTTGCCATCCACATTGTTTTGACTCAGAGCACTGAATTTCCTCAGTGTTTAAGTTGGAGGACACACACTGGCAGGAAGCTTTGCCTGCAAAACACCCTGAGACCTGCTCAGTCTGCCCCTGAAACTCAGACATCTCTGGTCAAGAAGCTCTCTCTGGCTGCACTTTCTCCACAGAGCACTTGAAATGCAGAGGTGTTACCACCAGCACTGATAACATCTGGTGACATTTTCAGCATCTGCAGTGGCAGCAGAGACACACTTCTGAGCACACACCTTGGGTATCTTCACAAAGTGCTGCTGTCCTCTTCTCCCCTCCTTTTTAAGCAGCTAGACCTTCCCATGAATGGGGTGATGAGCTGAATCCACCTGCACGTGTGGGGAGATGCTGTGGCCACCGCCTCGCAGCAGCTCCCAGGTGCTCAGAGCTGTGAGCTGTGAGGCTGCATGTGTTTGAGGAGTGAACAATAGTGTCGGTGTTGGACCCGTCAGGGTCTCTGTTCTGGGGAGCTGAGCAGCTCAGGACTCAAGAATTGCACCAATGGAGCTGCAGCTGGAAACACAGATTCATCGGGTGTCCGGATCCTTGGGGCTCAGGTCCATGTGAGGTAGAGATCAGGACAAACTACCATTGTCCCCTGTCTTTGGTCATCCCCTAAGGACACCAGCCATTTCTCACTGGTGCTTCCAGGTCTTCATGGCCAGGCCATGTAGTTACCCACAGCTCAAAGTGTTCAATGGGATTGGGTCCTTAGGGATATCTGGTCTTCCTGGGATCCTCGAGGCTCATGCACAAAGATAGTTGCTCCTGTGACCTGGATACCTTTGAGTTGCTGTGGGGATTAGAGATACCATCAACTGGGAAGTCATCTAAAGGTCCCACAGCCTCTCTTGTTTGGTGGCTGTGTTGCTGGGTTTGTGATCTGCTGATCTACTGTGCCCATCATATAGGCACTGAGTCCTGCAGCTGGGGATATTCCTCCAGGCACCACAAGTCCCAAAAGGACAAGGGGACCAAGCTGCAACCTTGCAACACTTGTTTGGGACAAGGTCTTCCTAAGGCTTTGAAGGAAGAGTTGAAACAATTTTGGGAGGTCACAGGCCTTGTTTTAACAGCACGTTCCTGTAATGGTTTTGGAACAATTTTGCAAAGGGGTGTCTCATGCACTTTGACTTTGCATGGATGGTAAATTGCTTTCCTTCATCTGCAGCCATCCCTGAGCTTCAGTTCAGCCCAGCCATGCTGCCTACAGAGAGACCAGGCTCAAACACCAAAGCTGGATGTGAGTCCTTGTCTTCTGCTGTTTATGAAGACCTTCAGAAAATGCTGGGATCCCTTTCAGGAGTATGAACTGATGATCCAACTTGGCTTGGGCTCAGCCTGCTCAGACTAAATTTGTGGACAAGCTTGGGTCAATGGAACTGAGGTCAATGGGCAGCTCTCCCCTTCCAGTGAAGTCTTGTGGGGTGTGAGGAGTTGGGTCTGGTCTCTGGGACCAGTATGGTCTCTGAAACAGGCAGTGCAGCAATAGCATAGCACATTCCCATGCCTGGTCCTACCAGCAGCCCATTTCACACTGCCAGAGCTATCCCAAGGTGTCTCCTGGAGGAGACATGATCTCCAGGTGTAAAAGCAAAATGTAGGACCATCAAAACACCCTGTTGGGAGAGCTTTGTGCAGTTTTATAAAGCTCCATCAGGAAAGGCTATCTGTCCATCACCATGGTGCCAGAATTTGTTCTCGTTCATATCCTTCTGCTTTTAATGACTGTGCATGGAAAACCTGGATTTTAAATGCTCAGCTGAAATATTTCACCTCCAGCAACACAGTGCTCTGAAATCCCTCGTTTTGCTTAGCAAAGCTGCCACCTCTGAAACACCCATATTGTGTCCTGTCACCTCTGGCTTTTTCTGGCCAGGATTCCCAGTTAATGAGCTGTAAAAGAGGAGAGCACTCCAGCTTCCTGTATGAAGTTTCTTGGCCACGGAGATCTAGAAGAAAACACAACACCAGAGGTGTCGAGGTTATTATCACAGTGTTTTCCTGGATGGGAATGAGATTTCGGCTGTTCTCCATCATCAAAACCTCATTAAGTCACCCAGCCACTAATTGATATGCCCAAACCTGACGACTCGTGTCAAAGGAGGAGACGGTGGTCGCCCTGGGACCTGCCAATCAATGTCACAACCCTCCCAGGCCCACGGTGAACTTTGACCGCCTGCAAGAATGACGGCGATTGTTTCAGTTGTGAGGAAGAAGATGGAAACCAGCCTAATTAAAACATCAATGTCAGGTCACATACCCCCACCGGACACCTGCGTGGTGGAGAAAAAAAACCCACCCAACAACCCAGATGGCGGCTGTCAAGGTCCAGCTTCTGTGAAACTGCCCAGCGTTGTGGCTGCTTTGGGTTGTCCAGGCTGGAAAAACGTCACCTTGAAGAGATTTGTTCATCCAATATCATTTTTTTCTGGAAATCTGAGGATGCAGATTGCAGGAAAACTGCAAGTGGTGTAACAGGAGGAGTGAGGAATGCCAGTGTGCAAGGGAGTCCTGGGCTGTTTGCAGCAAGGTTTGTAAGGCAGAAGGAGTTGGGGTCAGGAGGATGCTGGAAGAAGGGCCATAGAGAAGGTTTTGGGTTAGGAGAAAGGTCTGGGACAGAAAGGAGATAAAAGGTGAGGAATGCCTACATCACTGCAGGACAGGACAGTTTAATCTCATTTTGTGTTTCTACAAGGTAACCATCTCCCACCAAGTTAATTCCCTGCTCCCTTTTCTCAAAGAAGAATAGAATAGTTTGGGTTGGAAGAGATGTTTAAAGGTCATCTAGTCCAAGTCTCCTGTAGTGAGCAGGGACATCTTCAAGTAGATCAGGTTGCTCAGAGTCATGTCCAACCTGACCTGGAATGTTTCCAGGGATGGGGCTTCTACAGCCTCCTTTTGCAGTCACTGTATAGAAACAGGGACTTGTGGGTGCAATTTGACCACCCTTTCCTAGATACCTGAGATGAGCTGGGCCTTCATCTCCACCAGCAGGATTGACTCAGTCTCCTCAGGAGTCTGACTCCAGTGAAGATGTCTTTTTGAGGCCCTGAGCAAGCTGAGCCAGTGTTGAATTTCACACTGGTATCAGCAGTGTTTGGTCAGAGACCTTCGGAGGAGCCTTTGGTGTCAATTGGGTGCTGCTGTCTTCAGTTAATCAGCTCTATGTGGCAGGAGAAAAAAGAGCAGGGCTAGAGGGATGAGAGAAGTCCTGGGCTGACATTCTCCACTTGCTATCCCCAGGATCAGAGATCCCTCCCTCTGTTTTAAAGCTTCTGCTCTGTCCCACAAACCCAGACCTGAGAACTTTCCCCCTTTCTTGCCCTGAGCATGGGGCAAAGGATCTGCAAGGATGGTGAGGGTGATGGGCTCCCACAGCAGCCTCCAGCACTTCCTTGAATCTCAGCAGACCTTACCTGTGGCTCCCACCCAATGGATCATGAGATTTTTCTTCAACCCAAGGCAAGTCTGCTGAAGTCTAAGACAGTTTGACCTCAGTGGTGGGGCTGGATGTGCAATGCAGAGAAGAAAGCGAGCAGACAACTGCTCCCAGGGTCCCATCTGCTGAAATTCAAGTGTAAATCAAGCTAGGCCCCTGGCTTGGGTGGTGCAGTAGAGCCTGAGCATCGTCCTGTTTAGCTGCAGATGAGGACATCCTTGTTGCAGGATGCTGTCAGTGGTAAAAGTTCATAGAGGTCCACCAGAGTTAACGGGAAGAAAAAACCCTCAAGGATTCTTAATCCAACCACAGCTCTGAGCCTCCCTGGCAGAAGTGGGAGAAGATCTGCCCTGGGCCAGCCACAACATTAACCTGTAGCCCTATGTGGAAACTACAGACATCACAAATGAGGACCTTGAGAGGTCTTCTTAGCTAGGACATCATCTTCAAGGACACCTCCTTGCTGAAGTCCACGCGGCAGCAGAGAAAGCCCTTGATCTACCAGCTCCCAGGCAAGGACTAGCCAAGGCACAACCTCACAGCTGAGATCCTGGGGTGCCTTTTTTTATCCCTCCCCCAGGGATTCAGGAGAAAACCTGTGCCCACCCTGTGCTACCTCTTGTCCTCTGGGTTTCTGTGGCCCCTCGGACAACCACCAGTTTGCTTCCCATTGCTCCTGTACATCCACAGCTGTGATTTCCCCCTCGAGGAATAGATTGCAATGAACACTGAAGCCTGTACCCATGATGAAGTTCCAAAGGCAACATGATGAATCAGTCTTTTAATAATAATCTCTGTAACCTTTGAAAACTCACCCGGGTGGGACCTGGGCACCCAGCAGATAATGTTATCGCTGATGCTGGCACCATCGAGGTTGCTCCACCCTTCCCTGAACCACTGACTGGGATGTGAGGGCCATGGGCTGGTAGCTAATTAGAGCTAATATGAAAATCAACTTAAGCCTCGGCAGCACAAAGAGAGGTTGGTTCCCTGTTTTGTTCTGCAGGGACAGCTGTGAGCTGGCCCCAGGAGCTTGTTTCTGGGTTAGGTTGTGGAGATGTGAGATGGAGAGGCTGGAGGGGACTGTCTGCCTCCTCCTGTCAGCATGTGAGAGGCAGGCATGGGGAAATGGGGAAAGAACCAAAAATCTGGGGCCTTTGGAAGGAAAGGGACAGTTGGGTACAAAGCAGGGTGCAGGGTACAGGGTGCTGAGTACAGGGAAGCTCTCCTGACCCATCCAGGATGTGAACCTGTGCTTCTCTGTAGGTGTGACACCTGTAATTATAAACCAGCTAATGAACATACACTTGCCAGGTGGATTACACACAGCTGTGGGCCAGCAGAGCTCATTGTGTCCTTGGCCCTTGGGCCTGGCATGAGCATGGTTGGTGGAGATGTAGCTTTGGGACAGGCCATTTGTCTGGTACATGAAGACAAAGGTTGGCTTGGATGGTCTTCTTTTTCAGGCAGGAAGGTTGGCTGGTGGCTGGAGCAGAGGGGAAGACCTGGGTTTGGGATGTGTCACCTGGAATTTTTTTGGCTATAAAATGTTAGTCCTCTCAAAGGTCTTTCTCTTCAGGTGTAGGCTGTGCTTTTTGGTGGGGAAAAGTCCCAGCTGGCCATCACGGGAGCAGCCATTCATCCGTGAGGTCCCAAGACTAAGTCACCCTGGAGAAACCTCCACCTTACTGGCTTCTGTGGTGAAGCTCAGGCTGACCACATCTGACTTCAGCCTCTCTGTTCAGCACCTCCTGGGAGGAGTCTGGGCCCAAATCCCTTTTTTATCAAGGAACAAACTACAGCAATGAGTTTCCTTGGCTTGAAATCCCTCCATCAACTGCTCCAAGATGTCCTGAAATAAAAAGCTTTCCAGAACACTTGTCCTCGTGGCATCTCCTAAACCAGGAACCATCATCCTGATTTCTCTCCTGGTATTCAGGGGGGCCCCTGAATCCAGTTTTGAGCACCTGTAGGATCTAGTCCTCTTTGCAGGGGGCTGGAAGCTGTTCTCAGGGCTATGCTGGCTGCTCTCCTGGTTTTAACAAGATCCTTAGTGGTTGTTAAGACCTTGATCCAGCCAAGGCTGCTCTGTGGATCAGAGCAGGTCAGGGGTAGAGCTCACTCTTCTGGGAAAGTTTTTTGCAGTTTCCCTTTTTTTTTTTTCCTTTCCCTTTTTTTCATACTCTACAAACTGAAAGGAAAGCGAAAGCAAAGCTCTGAAGAAAATTAAAAATTGAAACCAAATAGGAATGACTCACAGCTCTTCATGGTGCCAGGTTGTAGTGGTTTCAGACAACAGGACAACAAAGGAGCAGCCCCATGGCCCCTCACTCAGCTCCCCCCTCACACACTCTGGGATGAGGAGGACAAAGCTCCTGGGCTGAGACAAAGGACAAGGAGGGTTCTTCACTGATTAAGGTCCAGGGCAAAACAGACTTAACTTGGGGAAAAATAATAGTTTAATTTCACACTAATCAAACACACACAGGACACAAACACACACAGAGCAGGGCTTGCATATGTTACCCCTCCCCTCCCTTCTTCCTGGGCCCAAATCCCTTTGTTCCTGGTTTGTCTCCCTCCTTCCCCCCAGTGGCACAGGGGATGGGGATGGGGTTTAGAGTCACGTCACAGGCTGGTGGTTCCTGCTGCTCCTTCCTCCTCAGGAAGGATTCCTTACAGTCCTGCCCTGCTTCCCCACAGGGTCCCTCCCATGGCAGAGTCCTCCACCAACCTCTCCTCCATGAGTCCTTCCCACCAGGCCTGGAGCTGCTCCAGCGCTGCCCGCAGAGTCACGGGGGCTTTGGGAACAAACTCCCCTGGCCTGGGGGCTTCCACGGCTGCAAAATCAGCCCATGGGCTGCAAATCCAAGTCCAGTGGCCAAGTTCACCCCTCCTGGCACCTTCAGGGAATGTTCCACCATGTTCCTCCACGAGTTCAGGGGCACAGCTGCCATCTCGCCATGGGTTGCGGGGAAACTCCTGCTTGGGCACCTTCTTCCCCTTCTTCCTCACCAACCACCAGCACTGTTCTCCTCCACCAGCACCCTCTCCTCCTGCACAGCTCCTCTCCCCTCAAGTGCTCCCTCTGCTCAGGTGTTATAGCTGTTCTTTGGTATGTTAGTGGCAGAGGTGCATCTATTGTCCCTCTAGTGGCTCATGGGTTGGTTTTGGAAGCAGGGGTAGCTTCTCAGCTTCTTCCCAGAGCCACCTCTGGGCCCCTTCCCCAGCTACCAAAAAACCCACCAAACCAAACCAGAACACAGAGCAGGTGACACATTCTGTCCATTACTGGATTGAGCTCAAGCAGGAGACCACAAAAAAATAGGGGGAAAGAAGGAGAAAAGAAAAACACGTAGGAAGTTCCAAAAAATACCAAAGCTGAACATTTTGATCACTCTTCTCCAGGGAGAAACAGCATCGAATGTGGCCTTTTTCTGATCGTTTTGCTTTCCAAAAGGTTTTGCTTGCAGGGAGGGACTTGTCCCATTGGAAAGTCTCTGTATTTCCTCCTGTATGGGGGAGCTGCCCCTGCTTCATTAACACATCAAAAAGATTTCGTAATGTCACTGTGTGACACACTTAAAAATGCAGCTGATGCTGAAATTAAAACCTGTTGGAATTCACACTCTGCTCAGGACAGACATCCTCTCCCCCAGGTAAGTGGCCAAACTGCAACAGTGTCAAGATTGGCTCCAAAATGGGTTTTTTTTGGTCCAGTTTTGGCTCTGGCATTGGCTCCCAGGGAGGTTTCTTGCAGCAGATGGCAGCAGCAGGTCTGTGAAGGTGCCTGGACCTGTTGGGTGCTCAGCAGCACCCACGCTCAGCCCAAGCACCCAGGGTGTTGGTAAGATGGGCCAGCACAAAATGCCCCGTTGATGAACCAATGATAGTTTCACTCAGCAGCAAAACATCAAAACCCAATTGTTGAGATATGTTAAGCTGTGTGGATTCTCCGGTGTCCAGTAGAGGGGCTGGGCAGCCTTTCTCTCCCCTGTGGCCCTGGTGTGTGCCTCGTTTCACCCCTCAGATATTAAATTTTAGAAGGTCTGCAGGGCTCGAAAGACCCTGGAGACCTCTTTGTGTTTGATGTGGGAGCTGAATTGCCTCCTGTGGTGTTTTGGAGCTGGGATGGTCAGACACAGGCTGGCTGCTTTATCCTTGTTTCTCTGCAGTGGTGATTACCTCTGGAACCTCAGGCAGTTTCTCCACGGTCTGTACTTCTTAATGAACATGTTTCCCCCCATACCCTCCCCACCCTGTTTTTGCTTCTTTTTCTAGCTACTGTCTGAAACCAGGGAGCGGCCTCACATGGTTTGTGTCTGTCAGGATTATCAATCTACAGGCTCATCTAAGCCCAGCTCAGCAGCAGATGGGAAAATGCCCTTCCCAAACCCTGGAAGAAATCCCTGTGGGAGCAACCATCCAACCCCCACTTACACCCCTGAGCCAGCCCTGTGCCTGGTGCAAATTTAGGGACAAGGGATGTGCCCAAGGCCACACAGATGGGATGTCAGTGCCAGAGATGCCCTCTGGACACCCAACATGGAGGAGATGAAGCTTTTCTCTCTGGTGAGGAGGGGGATGCTGACGTGCTCATGTCGAGCATCCCTTGGGGACTGGATGAGGGATGCAGCTCAACCCTCCTCTGGGTCTGGTTTCTGCCAAAGTTAATTTAGGTTTCTGGACAGTTGCTCTAAGGAGGGATCAGATACCTTATGTCCCTCCTCTTTGGGTGGGAGAAAGGCATGTGCCTCATCCTCGTGCAGTGCAGGGGACATGCATGTTGTGGGGTGGGGGCTCCAATCTGCATTCCTACCTCGAGATGGGGTGGGGGGACACCCCATTGCAGGACCATCCATCCCCACCACCTTGGGTCCACCCTGCCCCTCACAGCTGGCTCGGGGGTGGCTTTGTCCTCCCATCTCCTGGGTGGTCCCCCCAGCACCAGAGAGTGAAAAGGTTTCTCTAAATCTCTGCATTGCTTTATGGCAATAACTGCAGGGAGTTATTCTCCCCAGAATTAATTCCCTGCCTGGTGGATGGATGTTAAGGTAGAGCATTCTCAGCTCCAATTATCTGGGCCTTTTGGAACAAAAACCAGATTGTGTTGCTGGACAAAAGGCATTTTCTATGTAACTTCTTGTCTGGAAGCATTCCTGGTGTGTAATGCTGATATAAATACCCAGGGGCTGGCCTGCCTTAGGTGGTGGGCAAACCTCCCATTCAAAAGAACCATTTGCTGGGGAATTTTGTTGAGGGGGGGAAGCACATTCAGTGTTATAAGCCTGGCTGGGTGCACCTTCTTTAAGGTATGAGCCAGATAAAATCATTGTTGGCACCAGGGCAGATATGGGAGGGGATGTGTGAGGCTGGGCTGAGGAGACGGGATGTGCAGAGGGGCTTGTGCAATGGTCAGAGACCCTTCCAGCCCCTGTTCCCACAGCTTTTCCTCCCTTTCTCTGTATTTCTAGAGCTAGAAGCGATGATGCATCAAGTGCTGCTAAACACCCGGATCCCAGAATTCCATCTCTCCCACTCCTGACCCTAGGACACTGGTGGCTGAGAACCTCCTGCCACGTAAGAGTGATGCCTCTATCCCCCTGCTTACCCCTTGTCTCCTCCTCATGGCAGTGCTGACCCCAGAGGACATCACAAGGAGGTGACCCAGGAGACAGCCCAGTGACAGCCAGAAGCTAGACAGACCCCAGGAAGTCAACACACAGCTCTGTGCCTCAGTTTCCCCCTGTGAGCCTGGGACTGTGTTTTGAGGCTTGGAGTTGCTCTTTGGGAAGCCAAACCCTGCTGCCCGTGCAGTGTCCTCCACCACGACCTCAATGCTATGTGGGACAAACTGGGAGAGTGGATTAGGTTAATGGTTGGACTTGATGATCTTAAAGATCTTTTCCAGCCCAAAGGTTTAATTGATTCTATGATTATCTGGGGAGCAGTGGTGCTCTGCTGGTGGAGATCAAGACTTGTGGGATATTAACCCTCACACTCCTGAACTTCTTAGAGTATTCCTCTTCTAGCTTGGAAAACGGAGCAAGTGAAGGAAACAAATCTGCTTTTCTTTATCTGGGCTCTTTGTGATGCAGAAATCAGGCAGGTTCCTGTCTGCAGTGGGTGTGTTGGCATCCCCTGGGGTTTCCCTGTTCACTAATTTGTCTTTATCCCAGTATTCCCCCTGGTGATGCAGACATTGACCAGGACCATGACCCTGTGGAGTGAGGGTACAACTGTACCTACATCTGTTTGTGCATGTGACAGGAGAAGCAGCAGAGAAGGAGTCAGCAGCATTTCAAGGGAGCTGAGGCCAGGCATCGTTTGCTCCCCTAATCCAGGCATCATCAGCTGTCACTGTGTGGGGACAGGGATGGCTCTGCTGGGCTGACTGGTCTTGTCCCTTCATCCCCACCATAAGTTTGCCCATGACAAAGGAATATGTTGGAGCACAGGTGGGAGGATGGAGACAGGTGGCACCTGACATGCCATGGAGAGCAGCTCTGGGGAGGTGACAGCAGAGACCATGCTGTCATCCATGTGAGGCCATCAGGGCATCAAAGGCTGGGGACACAGCTGGGCTAGCAAAGACCAGAGCTCCCATAGCTGAAGACTCTCCAAAACTGGGGCAGTTGGTTTCACCTTGAGCCATCGTTCCATATTGAGGGGTATGGCCAGGGTATCTTCTGCACCCAGTCAAAACCACACCCAGACTCCCTATCTCTGTCTTTTTGCCTCAAAACCTCTTCTTGGAAGTTGGCTCATTTTTGGTGACTCCCTCTCTTTTCATGTTTAAAGTCACCCTTTGAACCAAAGGCAAGTTGGCTGGAAATGGTTTCCACCAGGCACAGAGGAGTTTTACTACAGGCTGTGTCACCTGGACTGGTCCTGTATCAGCCACTTTGGGACATTTTCCTTGCCCATTGCTCACCACTGTTGGCTTTGCAGACCTGAGCCAAGTTTCTGTCCAAGGGACTCCGTCTGGTGTCACAATCTCCCAAATGCAATGGGATTAGGGACACAGCATGGGGAACAGCATGTGCACCATTCAGGATCTGGTCAGAACAAGGCAACATGACTAAGAAATATCCTTCTAGATATGACTTTGCTCCTCAAACCATGTAAAACATGCTGGTTTCAGCCTAATGGGTCCCCTTGGGTTTGGCTTTACCTGTGCATCTGCCAGAGGTGGAGAGGCAGATGCTCTGCTGAAACCACTGCTTTCATTGTGTTGTGGCACGTTTGTCCTGAAGATGGAAGGGTCTAGAGGTCTATGGGCTTGGACTTGCCTCTGCTAAGGGGGAGATTTTGGATAGAATGGGTAGAGTGAATCTTCAGGGCATGTTGATGTGTGTCTTGGCTGGGAGGGAGACTCAGCTCCAAGGGCTGAGAGCTCCTGGGACCAATGCTTCCAGCTTGGACATTTGAATGGTGGCCATTTGCTCTGGAGATGCCCCTCAGTAGTTTTTGAACTGGTGCAGCATGTGAGGGCTGTGAAACCCAGGCTAAATCAGAGAAGGGAAGGGGAAATGCCTCGATACAACATCTCAGCAGATGATGGAGATTGCTGCTTCTGGAGGGCCATCAAAGCCATGGGTGGAAGGGGGACTCAGAGGTGGGGATGGCTGTGGTTAGCAGAAGAATCAGTGAACACCAGTAGTTTTAGTAGGGATTAAGCCATGTGCTTCATCAGTAGCAATCAGGGAGCAAGCTACCTCCAACAGTCCTACACCATTGTCCCAGGCACCAGGTGTGAAGCACTGCCCAGTCCTGCATTGGATTCAGCTGCCCAGAGAGCTGTGACATCCCCGTCTTTGAAGGCTTTGTTCTGACCTATCACTCACTGAGCTTTGAGCAAGAAGATGTACTAGAGATCTTCTGAGGTCCCTTCTGACCTGAGTTATTCTATAACACCATGACATGAATGATATCTGGTCCCGTCGTATCTGTGTTTGGGTTTGGAGGTTCTTCTTGTTTCCATCGTGGCTGGAAGGTTTCATCAAAGTGGGAAACCATTGCAGGTTTTAGAGAAGGTCCTGGAGGTCCTGTTCTGACAACAACTCAGACCCACAGGAGGTGCTTCCTAAGTAATTAAAATTTCACTCCCACTCCAGCTTTTTAAAAATATCTGTGAAATATTCAATTCCCTGTCACAGTCATTTTATCAAAGCAATTTGGAAGCAGTTTGTGCTGGTTTTAAGCTAAAAAAAAATTAAACAAACCCAAACACATTTTGTTTTGGTAACATGGCTGTTTCAGAGATGGATTTTTTCCTTTAATTATTTTTTATTGTTGCTTTTTTAGGAATGCTCCATAGCATCAGGTTTCTCCAGGAGATGCAAACCAGAGCTGTGCCCAGAGTTGCCCCAACACAGCTCATCTCAACCCACCAGGTGGAGAAAGCTCTTTGGTTTCCAACATCAGCTCTGCTACTTGGATGCCTGTGATGGGGGGTATCACCTGGTCCTGCTTCTCCCAGAGCAGAATCAAAATGCTCCAGCTCTCTGAAGGTGCTGGATGAAGGCACCTTCTCCCTTTCTCATAGCTTTCACAGGGACAGTAACCCAGGAAATTCCAGACCCATAGACCCAGCTGACCCAAAAACTGTTCAGTTTGAGCTGGTTTAGAAAAGGAAGCCTGTTTCCTCTGTTTCACCCCAAAACTTCAGCAAATCTTGATCCCAGGCTGGTCTGAGCTACCTGCCACCCAGCCTGGCCTAGGACTGCAAGGACACAGAGAGGTTTTCCTTATCTTGCAGAAAGAAAACAAATAAGGCTTCCTGCTCAAATACCTTGGAGAGAGGCACAGCTGCTTTCTCACAATGAAAAAAACGTTAACTCTGGACCCTACTGATGGCATTTCTGCTTGTCACGGGCACTATGAACTCCTTTGCTTTGTGGCAGCAGCTCCCCCCTATGGTGCTTTGCCAGAGGACTTCCCTGATTGTCCCTGAACCACCGTGGCTTCACTTGGAGGTTGGGGTGTCCCTTAGGAGATGCCATGGATGGGCATAAACTGACTGCACACACCTGGGTGCTCAGATATGGTCAGACACTTGGGCATCTTCCATGGCTCCTCTGCTGATCACCTGGCAAAGCTTTTGAGATGTATAAGAAGTGACAGCTCCTCCTGGCAATAATAATAATAATAATAACAACAACAACAACAACAACAATAATGATGATGATGATGATGATGATGAAATAAAGAAAAATAAGGAAAAAAAAAGAAACCCAAGCAGAGTAAAATCACCAGGGCTTTGAGTTCCTCCAAAAGGGCTTCAGTGACCTGTTTTCCATGCTTCTGGCTCTTCCCTGCTCAGCAGTGACACTGCCCCTGCTGAAGGGACGTTTCCAACACTAGATGGAGCACTGACCCTAGACATGAAGGAACAGAAATCTCTTCCTCTTCTTTAATTCAATCCTTCCTTGCCCTGCATCTCGACCCTGAAGGGAATTTGGGGCAAAACAACTCTTTTCCAGCATTCCAGTAGGTTGCCAGCCTTTGGTGGGGACCATACAACTGTCTGGCTCTGGTGGACAAGGAGCTAGGATCCCACTGTTGGGGAACATCACCCATCCTGGGAGGTGAAGCAGGATCATTGGGATCAGACTCCGGGTCATTTCCTTGTTGCCTTAACACGTGTGATTTTTCCTCAGCCACACAAAGACAGAAGGTCAAAGGCTGGGGATTAAAAGGTGACAGATGGACTTCTGTGGCCAAAACAGGGAGTATTTGTGCCTGGGTGTCCAGTGGCTCTCCTGCTTCAGGGATGAGCTGGAGCTGCAAGGAGATGTGGGGGGTTTTTCCAGGACTAAGGGGGATCCTTGGATCTCACATCAGAGGCCACTGGGGTGGCACAGGGCACGGCCATGCTGGCTTGTCCCTACATGCCATAGGTGCTCAACCTTTGAAGGTGAAAGAAAGCCCTTTTCCATGTTCCTCCTTCTCTGACAGATTTCCCATCTCTCATCCATGTGGGACATTGTGTTTGCACCTAATGGGACCAGATTAGCCAGCAAAATGCTTTTTCCCTGGTGATTTGAGGGAACACACACATGCTGTGGTCCCTCAGCCCTGGCTGTGTCTGTAGGAAACACCACCTTCAGCAGGCGAGCAGGAGCCTACAGGATGGAGCTCTTTGCAAGTCAGTGCCTCAGTTTACCTCTGAGTATGAAAGCTATAAGCAGACACCCCAGCTGTTTGGAGGTGCTGTGAGGTTCAAGACATGCTGAGAAAGTGTTTGCAGCTCCCTGGGCTATTATTACAAGGCTATTTCTATATTAAGAGTGGTTGATGTCCTACTTGTGTGTCTTTCCTTCTTGTCCCATGGCTGCTGTGCCACCTGCAGGCTGTGTGGCACCTGGTTGCTATCTCCATGGCACGGTGTGCTGATGTGAATTAGAGAAGAGCCTTTTGGGGGGCTGGTGTACCAGGGATGTACCCCAGTGGGGTCGATACCCAGAGACTCTCTTCTCCATTGTGCAACAGAACAAATGATCCTGATGGTAACAATTGTCCTTGTCACCTGCATGAGGATGCTAGGAGATCTCAATGGCAGATTACACTGTCCAGCCACATCTCCTCCCCATGAGCTCATCAACCTCATCATCTTGAAAAGAGCAGGACCAAGAGCTGAGTGGTCTCTAATGGCCCAATAAAGGTATCATTTCCACCAGCTTGGAAAGCTCAGGGCCAAGACCCGAGTTAGCATCAAAATTCCACGCACGATGAACAGCAGCAGCTCTCTTCATCCCATTGGCTCAATTTTGGATCCATCCTCCTGGATTTTGGGCCCTTGGCAGCTATGCCTATATTCAGCTTGCATTTGTCCTAGACAGTTAGTGGAGTGCTGCAGCTCATGTAGGCTGTTTGGCCCCTGGAGATGCCTGGACTCAAGAAATTGTCCAGCTACCAGCTGAGGCAGCTTGGCCAGACTCTTGCTCTTTGATGGGTTGGATCTGGGCAGCAATACGGCTTTGAGCAGTCTCCACATGGGGTCATGGTAGGAGCATGTAAAGAAGCAATCAAGTGAAGGACCTTGTGCCCATGTCCCACACTGTCCCTACTATATGTTGCAAGGACAGACCCAAATTGAGCCCCAAGCCTTCAACCCCCAGCAGAGAGGACATCCACTAAACCCTAAAGGAGATAAGCTCCTCGTTCCTCCTCAAGCTGCATCTCCTCATGAAGGCAGATGTGGATCTGGCTTTTCTGTCCTGGCCCTGCCACCCAAAAATCTTCCTCTGGGATCAAGGTTTGGGTCACCAGACTTTGCAGGCTCCTCCAGTGTGCTTGGGGTGCAAAGCGTGGGGCACAAGAAGCCATGCCAGAGCCCCACCTTGGGTGCTGGCCTTAATCAAGAAGGTTGCCCCCAGCACCAGGAAGGTGGCTTAGCTCAGTAATGACCAAAAATCTCAAATACCTGAAGCTTGAGTCACCGGCTCAAGGAAGAAACATGCATAAACAAGCAGCAAGCCAGGAAACTCCACCGCTGGGATGGACAAAGGTAAAAGTCAGTGGCTTGGTATGTCTGTGGATAGCAGAGGAACCCAAGGTTTGAGCTGATAATCGCAGCACCCCGGGCTGTGCGAGGGCAGATGGAGGCAGCGCTGCCGAGGAACACCCAGGCTGCTGGTCGGGGTGTGTGTGTGTGGGGGTGAAATCACAGCATTCCCCTGGGATTCTGACGGGGGAGGGAGGAATAAAACCAAAGTTCATCCTCTTGGGGGGTCAGCAGGGTGGGGAAACTGAGGCAAGGAGCATGCAGGAGGTGAAGGCTCATGTTTCTGAGACCTCGCTGGTTTCTCTGCCCTCTGCCAGACCAGTGTGGAAAACAAACAGTCCCAAATTCCAGCTGTCAGGGCTGGATCCCAGCAGGGTTCTTGCCACCCCACTCCTCTGAATTACCCCTCCAGCCTGAGGCATGAGGGCAAAGAAATCTCTCCCAGGAAAGGTCAGGATCAACCTAGTAATCTTCCAGCCTGAGGATGAGGGTCCTCCTGTCTCTTTTGTGCCTCAGTTTCCCTTAATGCAAAATGAAACCTATCACTCTGTCCTCCCACAGGGATGCTCTGAGCATAGTTGTGACACTCCAAATTTCTCTGTGCTGTGTATCCAGAGGGAAACCCATTGTGTGTCAGGAAGTGGATGGAAGAGACCTGGTGCTTCTGGGGAGGATGGAGAACTGGTGAAAATAAATCCTTACTGGTGCCCAATGGCTCTGGGGCAAAGAGGGGACAACCCTGCGGTGTGGGGTAGAGTTGAACCACTGGCTTCTTTTCTATCCCTCGTTCATGTTGGGGCTTTATCTCCTGGTAGGAAGCCCCAGGCAGGTGGAATTGCTTCGTTCAGGGCACTTGGCAGGCCAGCAAACAGCCGAGGAGTGACGGGCACGCTCCAAGTTTGCCTTCCTGGCTGGAACGCCGCTTATCACACTCCTGGCATTTCCCCTTTTTCTCTTGCACAGCACTTCAAGCACAAGAGGGACATTGTCACTGTTCCTCGAGCTGCCAGGCAGGGGGGAAAACACCCTTCTTGGCCTCTCTCTGCCTGCTCCTCCATCTCTATAAATCAAGTGGATTTGTGCGGCTCCCCGGTCAAGTATGGGCATTAGCGCTGCGCTGCGAAGTCATTTCAGTAATGTGCACCCAGGAATGTGCCTTATCTGATTTTCCTCCTGGATTTTCTCTTTTCCAGTCCTGCAAACCAAGGCGGAGGCTCAACCCTAGGCTCACAAACTGAGATCTCCTGGGAATGCATCGGTAAGGTGCAGGTGGGATTCACCGGAGCATTCCCAGCGAGTGTGGACCAAGGACCTTTCCCCATCCTTGGTACAGCTGCTGGGTTTTGGACACTAAACAGTTTCCCAGCCTGGACAGGGACCATCCCAGGCTGCTCAGGAAAGGGAACGAGACAATGACACTTTCCCCCAAGCATCTGTTTGGAGGTCGAAAATTCAACCCCTGCACTTTGCACTGCCAAGGGAGGCAAGGACCTAAAAATTGCCCTGGGAGCTCAGCTCTAACCTTGACGTGTGTACAAATAGATTCCCCTCCAGATCCCTGCAGATGGGAAACTTTCTGTGCTGGATTTCTTTTGAAAAAAAAAAAGAGCTTTTCCTTTGCTGGAGCAGGAGGGGGCCGGCGGCCGGGGGAAGCACGCCTGGAATGTGACAAGCCTGTTCTCCTGCTTGTTTGTGTAAACGAGTTGGGTCTATTCCCTTCCTCTCAAAGTGCACGTTTCTAAGCCTCCTTGCAAAGCAAATTTACTTTGAGAGTGCGTGGATGCCAGCACAGAGGGGCTGTGGTGGTTGGTGATGATAATAATTAATGATATTAATCATTGTGAATAATACAAGCTTATTTTTTTTTCCCCAGAAGTAATGGGTGGTGGACAAGGATGTCGTACAGCACTGCCCACCACCTTCATGATGACCTTTTAAAGGTCCCTTCCAACCCAAACCATTCTATGAGTCTGTGATTCATGTCTGTGTTTCTTCTCACCTGTCTGCTATGAAGCCATCTGGCCATCCCCAGCTGGGGATTTCTTGACTAGATGATTCTCCATCAATAGAAGCCCAGGTGTCCACAGCTGACCCTTTTTGCATGTCCAGGTTGCAATGAAGAGCTCCTCAGCTCCTGAGTCCAGGCTGCAGCAAGAAACTCCAGAGCAGACTACAGAGCAACTTACAGTTCACCATAAAAACTTGAGGAGTTGTGGACCCCAAAGGCTGGTGAGTAGCAATGTCCCTTATGCGTGAGAGACTTGCTCAGCTCCAGGAGGACAATCAGCCTGGCCCTCCTGCTACCTCAGGAAGAGAATTTTTTTTAAAAATCTTTATTTTATTAAAGCTGATGCAAAGCTTTGAGAGGTCCCCATGAGGCAGATAGAGGACAAACCCCACATTTTTTGGTCTGAGAAAGTCACTGTCACCCCCTCCACTGCCACTCTCAGTTATATCTTAGGGCAGTTATTGGCAGCAATATAATATTAACAATAATAATAGTAATAATAGTAGTAGTAATAATGATAACAATTACAATAACGATGATCTGGGGTCAATTGCAACATCCTTGGAAATGTCACTCTCCCAGGAGATGCCAGCCAGTGCCTGGGGAATAAGCCCCTCTCTAAGTGGCAGGCAAAGACCTCAGATGTCTCCTCCCACTCACCACCCTGGGCACCAGGCAGGACACAAGTTTTCAAGATTTTGTTCACTAAAACAGTCCCTGGAGCAGGATATTGGGTTTTGCAGAGTGATGCTGAGCATGCTAAGGAGTTGTGGACCACCCATGCTCCTCAGCCGCCTCCCATACGTGACCAGACCTCTCAGGTAAAATCCATGGACATTCTCAATGTCTTGCCTTGCTCCCAAGACTGGCAGTCAGCTGCATTTCTCCTCCTTTCCCTGTCACTCCTGACTGTCAAACCAGCTTGGTGCTGTTGGGCAGGCTGGGAAACAGCCTTAATATCATCCTACCATGTCCTCCCAAGGAGCGTTTCAGCTGCAGCTGTGCAGGTGAAGACAGACACATGGAAAGGCACCTTCTGTCTCCAAACGCTGTAAGGTTGGGGATTCATCCTATATATAGAGGGAAACTGAGGCACTGATACAGCCAAAGGCAGCTTGCTTGATGCAGTCTGGGTTAGCAGCCCCCATCTCTTGTGTTCAAACTCCGTGAACCACCTGAGTGCATTTTCCATGGCCAAGTTCACCCTGACTTCACCCTGGGCATGGACAGAGATGAGGGGTCACCTTCTCCTCCTCTTTCTGTGGGTCTTGCAGATTTCCCTGGCTCCAGACTCTGCTTGCAGGATCTGCTTTGCTGCACGTGCAGTGTCTGGCTTTTCCCCCTCCTTGAATGCATCTTCTGATGCTGTTGGACTGTGTCAGCAAACCTGACATTTTGTTATATCAACAAGGAGTGGATTTTGTCTTTTTTACATAATACTTTTAGTGTGCCTCATTTTCCCTCGTTGAAAAAAGGCATCTTGGGGCACTCAGTGATTTCTGAGGAAAGCTGGGCAAGAAGAGAATGAGGGCTGGGTCTTTAAAAGAGGGCTCTTCATGCCCCACTGTCAGCTCTGCACAGCCCGAGAACTTCATCCAAAGTGGCTGTCACCATCACTGAGCCTTAACTAATCTATTTCAGCACGTTGATGTCAGCTCCTGGGTGTCAGCTCAGCCAAGGGCATCATACAGGAAGACCAGAACACCCATTTTGGATCCACTCCTTTGACTATGAGTGTAGCAGACCCCAGGACTTGCAGTGCTACCACCACCATACAAAATAATTGCTGTGTTCCAGGGCTGTAGACCAGGATCAAGGCCTGGGTGCTACACAGTGGAAAGCAAGTGTTTGCTGCAGTCTTGAGGAGCTGCTTAAGCCTGTGTTTGGGATATTTCAAGGTGTAAAGGCCACTGGGATAATGCTGGTGGATCAAACATGGAGGAAGGATTGAAATCGCTCTCTAGTTCATATGGGGTGTGTAATCTGTCACGACCTGTCCCCAAGCCATGCCTGGTTTGTGGCCTGAGGACACCTATGGGATGGTCCAAAATAGAGTCAGCATTAATTGGCTTCAAGAACAGGATCACATCTGTTGAGTCCTGGGTGGCCTCTCACCTCAGCCTGGTCCAACACATCTTCGTGGGAGATGTCCTTCCTGGGTTGACTTCGCAGGAGCAACGCAGGAGTGTTCTTAGCATGTGCATGGAGACACTGAGGAGCTGTGGCCTTTCTAGATGGCCTGGGGAGCTCTGCTGGTGTCAAGGCATGTTATCCACCCAGGGCAGGAAAAGCTGGAAGTGACAGGTGGGAAAGGAGGGAGGGTTCATGGTGCCTCCTGCACATTAATTGCACAACAAGTAAATTTCCCATCTCTAGCTTCTGAAAAGCCCTCCAAGCCCACTTCCCATGAGCTAGTGTTTAAATCTCATTTTGATTTGACTTGTGCCTTGTCTTGGTCCATGTGGGACTGCCAAATGGCCTAGCTTGACCTCAGCCATTAGGACTCTGGCATAAACTGCCTTTAGTGCAATTCCCTATCTTGAATCCTTTGGGACTTGAGAAAAAAAGATCCTGTTGGTTCCTCTTGTTTTGCATCTCCAGCTCCCTCTGTCTCTTCTATCCAATGGAGGTGGTTGTTTCTGAGTGAGGAAAACACTGTACCTGGATTACAGCTCTCTCACAGCTTGAAATCTCCTGAGGTGTAGAATCTACTCCCCCTGCACAGTGAGATGCAGTTGAGAGGGTCCTCTGAGTAAGGGTCAGTGTGTGTCTCAAGGCAGGGACCCACCCAAGTCCCACCCCATCCCTCTCCTCCAGCCACCACCCTTGTCCACCTTATTCTTTGGTACTGACCTAGTCTACCTTGGGGTTGACAAATCAACGTGTCCCACCAAATCTCTGGCTTCCCTCTTGGAGGTGTTCCCATCTTGAGCAACAGCACTTCCAGCTAGCCTGGTCCCTTAGTGGGATCGTCTTGTTCTGGGCCGAGCCTTTGGACCCCTTTTCTCATGCAACACTTGGTTTCCTCACTGGAATTCCCCAAGGAGATGCTGCCATCAGTTTGAACTGTCCACCCCAGGCCTTTCCAAACCCTAAATGTGATGTTAAGCTCTGCAAAGCATGTCAGGCTTTGAGTTCTCTGTCGGGACACGTCTGAGGCATTAAGCTCCAAATGCCATGTGAAGATCAGGAACATTTTTGTGGCAAGTTGCCATCTTCCCCAGGATCATTTACCTCTGAGTGACAAACCCAGCTCTGAAATGCTTCTAATGCTTTGGAGTGCTGTGGCTTCTCTCGTGCAATAGTCTCTCAGTGTTGTACAGACATTATCTAATTACGACCCTCCCTGGAGCAAAATGGGGCAATTCCTGGCATTTTCAGCGAGCTTGTGTTTGTATCATATGGAGCCAATCCAAGCAGACAGATAATCCCCAGCTCTGGCAATGCTTGAGTCTACCTCTTTGCAGTCTGCCACCTCCTTGGATGATTCTATGATGGCCAGAAAAGAAACATGAGAGATACTGTCACCCTTTGTCCTTCTCTGTGTGTGCAGAAAATCATAGAATCCCAGACCCGTTTGGGTTGGAAGGGACCTTAAAGATCATCAACCCCCCCTGCATGGGCAGGGACACCTCCCACCAGCCCAGGTTGCTCCAAGCCCCATCCAACCTGCCCTTCAACACTGCCAGGGATGGGGCAGCCACAGCTTCCCTGGGCAAACTGTCCCAGGGTCTCACCACCCTCACAGGAAAGAAATTTTTCCTAGTATCACCTCTAAATCTCCTCTCTTCCAGTTTGAAATCATTCCCCCTCATCCTAGCACTCCAAGCCCTTGTAGAAAGTCCCTCCCCAGCTTTCCTGGAGCCCCTTCAGGCACTGGAAGGTGCTCTAAGGTCTCCCTGGAGCCTTCTCTTCTCCAGGCTGAACACCCCAACTCTCCCAGCCTGTCTGCATAATACAGGTCCTTATGGGAAGCTGATAACACCCAATTTGAAAGCAGGGCAGAGGTTTTCAACATGTCCTTGCTCAGAAACTGAGGTGATTATGGAAAAGTCCATTAGACTGAATTCTTTGATGCTTAGAATGCCTGTACAGAGCCCAGCATCTCCACTGGTTTTAATGGGAGCCCAGACACCAGGTGCCTGAGAAGATGTGGATGTTTTGCCTCAGTTTGCCTCAGTTTGGATGACTTAATTTACGAGCTGACTTTCATACCTAATATTAGGTGGGATGAATCCCACCTCAGTTGCAATTAGTAGAGGTGGGACCACACTCCAGGTCACTGATAGAGCTCCCGTGCTCATTTTCTTCTTGAACAGACACAACCTGGCCACGCAAGCTTTGCATGGGATGAGAAATATTACACCAGCTCTGTGGTCTGGGCTTCTCTTCATTTGCCTCCAGTTCCATGGGTGAATTGCAAGCCCACTCCTGGAGCTGTGGAGCAACGTGGTTATTTAGACCTGAAATCAGGAGCTGATGCTTTTTTTATTCCTTTTTTTCTTCCCCACCCCTTTTGGCCAGTACACTTGGATGATTTACTGATGCAGATCTGCTGGATTAAGTAATTGATTTGATGCCTCTTGGGTGCCAAGAAAGAAATACTCTGCATTAAAAAAAATATTAAAATTGCCAGAAAACCCAGCCCTAAGTACTGTTTAAAGGCTCCTAAAAGGCTTTGGAGCCACCAAGGTGCCAGGTCCCGTGTCCCCTGCCCCAGTGCCTTGGGAGGATCCTCCACAAGGATGAGGTTGAGTTTTTATTCCTATCTGTTTCAGGGGCCAGTGAGTTGTGTGGGGTGCATAGGTGCCTTCCAGCTTGAACAGGGTGGGAAATAATTCTAATAATAGAAATTTTCTCATTCCTCAGCAACGTGAGCTCCAGGTCATCAAGAAAAGGGCAAAGAGGAGCTCTGCAGGAGGATGACTGGTGGACAGATCAGCCCTTCCTAAGGTCAGAAATCCAAGTTCAAGCCTTTTTTCTGCCCTCTGCCTTGCTCTTATCATAAACTCTTTAATGAAGGGAGAGATTTGATAGTGCAAGTTCTTAATTACTCATTAGAATAAGTATGAACTACTCTTTGGATGGACATTTCTCCTTTACTTTTAGTTAGAAACCTGGGGACAAAAGGATGTGTCCTGGTAAATTTGGTATGAGCTGAGATGTGCCTAAGAAACAAAAAGCTCTCAAAAAAATTGTCCCAAACACAACCTTAGACTCATCTGCCCTCTGAATAGTATTTTTGGTGGGCTTAACTGAGCCATAATTTTGCCTGGTAAGCCCAAGTGGAACAAACTAGCAAAGAGTAGAACAAAAATATTGCAAAAAGCCTTTGTGCCTTCTGGATTGCTGCAAATAAAGCCTTGATTTAGCCCATGGCAGAAATATTTCAATGGGAACATTTGATGGGGTCTTCAAATGGGGCTGGAGCACCTCTCTTATGAAGATAGGCTGAGGGAGTTGGGGTTGTTCAGCCTAAAGAAGAGAAGACTCCAGGGGGAACCTTATTGTGACATTCCAGTACCTGAAAGGGGCCTATATGAAGGCTGGGGAAGAGCTGTTCACAAGGGCATGTAACAATAGGACAAGGGGTCATGATTTCAAGCTAGAAAAGGACAGATTTAGGTTGAACATTAGGAAAATGTTCTTTACTATGAGGGTGGTGGATCACTGGAATGGATTGCCTAGAGAGGTGGTGGAGGCCCCATCCCTGGAGACATTCAAGGTCAGGCTTGATGGGGCTCTGAGCAACCTGGTCTAGTGTGAGATGTCCCTGCTTATTGTAGGGGGTTGGACTAGATGACCTTTAGAGGTCCCTTCCAACCCAAGACATTCTATGATTTCTATGATTCAAGGGAGATAAGATTAATTGAGGACAAGAAGTGAAATGGAGATAGAAATCTCTTCCAAAGAGACTTCAAAAGCAGCCAGAGAGCCCTGAAGAGGAATAAAAAAAACACAATATCTGTGCTTAGAAACGTAAGATTTAATGATTTTGGGCCCCAGCTTCCCACTTGCAAAATATACCTGAAGTGGTTTTGAAGGTTCTAAGTTATTCCAAACTGTAAAAGAGACACCACAGGTTTAGGGAAAAGCTCAGCTGGGCTGTCTACCCAGTAGTTTCTTCAGTGTTTTTTCCACTTTTTTTTTTTTTTCCTGAGGAACATGGTTTCAGCCTTGCCCAACTTCTGCATGATTCTCGGGGCTGCTGGTATTTCTTCTCTTGTCATGCCAAGTTCTGGGCTGCTGAAGTCCTGGAGAAATCACAACTTTCCTTTGGAGAAGCCAGTAGCTTTTAGCTCGTAAAGAAGCACGTCAGACCTTGGTGAAGTTGGATGTTACCAACTCAAAGGGGAATGAAAGAAAAAAGTCTCCTCCAAAGTCTAGGTGTCTAAAATGATTAGATGATGCACGTGTTCAAAATCCTTGCAGTTTTCAACTCGTTCATCCCTCTCAGGGCTTCACTGCTCAATATTTGAGCTGCCAGCCCCATCCTACAATAAGCTGGTTAAAAACTGGTGACCAAAGAGATGACAATTATTAGAGAAAAATGTTGCATCACCAGGAGAAGTAAAAAAAAAATGGAGAAAAGGATGGTGTGACCGGAGATCACAGCTGGTGCTTGGCATGTTTACTTCTTTGGCAGTGGATCTTAGTTTTTTGGGACAGTCCCTCTGAGAGCTGGTGAGCTCCCTTCATGGTCAGGACTCCAATTAGCCCCTCGTCTCTCCCTGCAGGCATCTGGATGGGCTTCCCCAGCACGTTGTGCATCCTTCAGAAGGGCACGGGGGGGAGGCTGGCAGCCTCCAGCCTTCACAGGGTGGAGAATTTGCATTGACTTAATAGGAGGTAGCAGAGTTGGCCTCTCTCTCCTTCCACCCCCTCCCCCCCCCCCCGCCCCTTTGTTTTGCTTCGTGAGGAGCTGCTGAATGCATGAAGTGATGTGAATTGGTTTGATGTAATTAATCCGTTTAAAAAAATACAGATCTGGTGTTTGTACATTTCCCCTCCATCTCTCTCGACAGATTGTTGGCTCTCTGCTCCTGCAGGCTGGTGAGCCTGCAGCCTCCCCGTGCTGGCACAGCTCCCTCCCCTTCTCTTCTAGCCAGAAACTTCTGATCTAATCACACTTGCCCCAGCAGTACAATTATCTCCATGGGAGCAGCACCGTGCATGGATCTCCTCACTTTATCCACCCGTTGTTGTTGGAGTGTAGATTAGCATCCTGGGGATGCTGCAAGCCCCCATCCCTTGCCTGGCAGATGATGGACAACCCAACATGGACATCCCCATGGGAACAGGACTCTGCCTAATGGCTGCTCTCGATGCCAACGTGGTTCCCTGATCACTCATCTTAATTTTCCAGCAAGGACACAGGTCAAGCGTAAGGGATCTGGGTGCACTTACTCACAAAGCAAATTATTACCCAGGTTGAGTAACGAGAACTGGCATCTGCCCAAGATGGAATGAGAGAAACCTTCTGGAGAGATTCTACCCCTCTAGTGCTGGGACCTTATCAGAGCTGAACTACATCGAGGAAGGATGTTTATCCATTCAGACACTTTTTGTTGAAGAGATTTCTTCTCCACCAACCAAAAAACCCATACTCGTGTGGAGAGCTTCCTTCTCTGCTGTGGCAAATGTACTTCACGGCGTGTACCTGAGCCCAGCCCTGAAAGCACCCACTGTGTTAAAGTGTTTGCTTGGCTTCAGAAATCTTGAGAGGGAATTTCCCTTTAGGAAGATCTAAGATGTTGGTTTTGAGTTCACTGTGTGCCTGACCCAAAGCTTCTTGAAGTCAGTGCAAAGTATTGTGGGCTTTAAAACAAGCTCCAAGCCCACAAACTCATACCTCAACAGGAAAAAAAAAAAAAAAGATAAAAATGATGGCAGATATTTCCAAATGAAGAGAGCTGTTGTTTCCAAAATCCCACCCTGTAATGCTGGTCATTGAAGCACTGGTTCTCCTCTCCTTGCTGGGGACCAGAGAGGTTTCTCTTCTGAATCTTCAAGGTCCTTTCCAACCAGGATGATTCTATGATTCTATGATTCTATGATCTCTGTTTAAATAAGTGTCCACTTTGCTTCTGAAAGCTGCTGAAATCTTGTCCTCTGTTCCACAGGGCAAACACTCATCTTCTGCAGAGGTTTATTTTTTTAATGATATCTGTATTATCTTTTCCACTGACATGTCAATGTTTTATCTGTCCCTATAAAGCTTCAGCAGGTTGTGTTCAGAGTGATGAATGTGCCTTCTTTCTCCAGCACTGCAGAGGTGTGAATCTGGTGCAGTGAAGGTTCATGCCTAGGCAAGAAGATGGAGAAGTCCTTTGCTGAAGGGCTTTGAAGTCCTTTGCTGAAGGGCTTTGAAGTCCTTTACAGGGGGATTCTCCTCTTTCTTGTGACTGCCTTATGTTCATTGAGTAATAATTTGGATAGAAAGGGACCTCCAGGGCTCATCTGCTCCACCCCAGGGTTTGCTCTAAGTTGACCTGTACCAACTAGCAGGATTTGGGGACAGGATGTGATGGTGACTGTTTCCAGTGGGCAGTGCGGGTGGGATGGCTCTGCAGTTCATGGGAACTCATCTCCATGTTCTGAAACTGTTTGAGCTTGTCATCAGTTAGGTTTGGACTCAGGCCAGCCAGGGCTCTCTCAAGCAATCTCCATGGTGCACGGAAAGGACTGAAGATCCCAGCCTCACCTTAGGAGGCAGTTTGGGTGCAGCCCAACTTGCTGGAGGGCTGGAGAGCTGGATTTCATAGAGGCAGGTCAATTTCCTCAGCTCCCAGCTCCCAGATGGATGAATTTTGGCTACCCCAGAATCAAGGAATGTGTGTTATGTTCTCAGTGTCATGATGTGAGGCTTTCAGTGATGATGTTATAGCCAACCTGGTGCAGACAGTGTCTGTGCAGCCTCGGCAAAGAGACCATCTTTGCTTGGAAGAAGGTGTTACTTACTCTGGAGGGGAGATGACACCCAACCAGAGTGACCTTCAGGACTTGGGATTAAGACAAGAAGAGACAGGAGCTGGTGCATCATCCAGAAGAACATGGGAAAGGGAAGTGGTGGCATATGAAACAGGCCTAGGAACAGCTGAACTTGGGAACCAACCAAGAGCAATGTTGTGTGAACAAAGTGCACTGCAAGAGGGCTTTGGGTGGCATTCATGTTGTGTAGGCAATGTCAGAGAAGGACCTAGACCTGGTGTCAGGGAGCTCTGGAAGCAAACAAGGGTGCACTGGCAGGTGGGAGGAAGGAGATGGAAGAGGGTAAGAGGCCGATCTGGGCTGCCAAAGAAGGGCTGTGTCCTAGAAACAGCAACTTGTAATCCCAGGGGAGTGTGTTTGCAACACAAAATACATCAACAAGCAGCAATTAGGGCTTCAGCACCGAGCCCCCCAGACCACCAGAGGAGATGACCTGTCTGGGGGCTTGAGGCCAGCCCGTGTCTCACTCAACACCTGCCCTGGGGCTGGTGCAGCTGGATTTGGGCAGGTCTCTCCCCCCACTACTGTGGCACACTTCTCCTGCTTCCCCAGGATACAGACATGGCCCGAGGCCCCACCAAGTACCTCCATCCTCTCCAAGTGTGAGCAGCATCTTCCTGGTGCTGAAATCCCTGGCGTGGAGATCAAAGGCTGATTTCTGTTTTATGAGGGGGGTCCTGACCACAGAGGATGGCTGAGAGAGCAGTGGGCTACAGCTTGCACTGCCTCCTGGTTTCTGTCTGACTCTGGTAGAGGTTGGTCTGACACTTCCCATTAGAGGATAGTAATTCCAATTTCTTTTAAATTTGCCAGAATTCCAGGATTGGGAGGAAGTTTTCCAGGCCCACATTTGCCTTTATGCTTCAATTGAAAGCTGACTGCAGTGGTTTGTCTCTCCCAGGAAAAATTGCTGGTTTTACTGGTGCGAGCTCAGGCATTCTGGGGACAGGTACTTCTACCCCAGTTAGCAATGATGTTAGCATCAGGATTTTGTCCTCCTGTGAAAGCTAAACAGAAGTGAAACCTCCTGTTTCTTAGAATCATAAAATGGGCTAGGTTGGAAGGCAACTTAAAGATCATCTAGTTCCAACCCCCCTGCCATGGGAAGGGACACTTCCCACTAGACCAGGTTGCTCCAGGTCCCTGGCCATCAACATTTCCAGGGATAGGGTCTCCACAGCTTCTCTGGGCCACCTGTGCCAGTTTCCTCATAGGAAAGAATTTCTTCCTCACAGCTAATCTCTCTTTCAGTTTGAAACTGCTGCTTGCACATGACTAGGAGAAACCTTTTCAAGTGCAGAAGCTAAATCCTGCAGCAGTTCACCTTCACTGCTAACCCACTAAGCACACAGCTGTTGCCAAGTCCTGCCCTGGTCCTGAGATGTTCCTGGTCTGTCCTTCAAGTTTTCCATTTCAGTGATTTCAATGATTATCTCTGGTGCTTCAAGGAAACCCTTGGAATTAGTAAGGCTTGACAGACCCCAAGGAAATATAAATTTTCATCTAGATGATCCCCAGGCCCTGCAGATCATGGAGATGGAATTTCTCAGGCCCAGAAGAACAGCTGCTGTAGCTCACGTCCTTCAGTTGTGCCATTTCTGGCATGAAAGTGGTTCCTCGATGCACTGAGCATAACCAGCCATAACCACTTGCTTTGAGCAGGCATCATGGAGACTCCCCCTGTTTCTTTCAGTGCTGGAATCAGTTCAGAACCTCCTTGCTGCTGGCTCTTCTGACCCATAATGCCCCTTCTTTCTTTCTCTAAAGGCTGCTGGGATGGAGCAGCCATTAGCTGGGCACGCTGCTCCAGGGCCCTCTCATCTCCTGCAAGATCACTCGCTCACCGGTATCAAACCCCACATTCCTGCTGGCAGCCTGACACCTCAGGCTCTCACAGGCCAGCAGTGGAAAAGCAAATTTTCCTTCTAGGCATGTTTGAAAGAAGGCATCAGAGAAGAATTTCCAGTGGAAAAATACCAAACTCTTGCACTTGACTGAGAACCAAAATAGATTGCAACAGTGCTTTCCTCTGGGAGGAATTTTCCTACCTGGGGGCGGCAGGGGTGGGGGTGGGGGGGAAGGGGAAAGGGCTTGAACAGACAGGTATAAGGTTAAAAAAAATTGTCAGGTCCTTTCTTTCCACAAGCAAAAGGGACATCTCTCTTGCATGTGCTGTGCACCAGGGACTAGTTCTACACCTTGCTTTGGTCATCCTGTGTTTTCCTCCTGCCTCTGCAGAGCTGGGAGGATGGTGTCCCACCAGCCAGGGTGGGATACATTGTGTTCCAACCGTGATATGTGTTCTATGTGTGTTTAATTTGTTGCATATGGTTGTTGAATATGTATCTAATTTCACAGAATAATGATGGAGCTGGGGTCAGCAGGGGTCTCTGGAGATTGTCTAGTCCAAAACTGCTCAAGCAGTGCCACCTAGAGCAGGTTGCACTGGACCAAGTCTGATTAAGTCTTGTGGGTCTTCAAGGATGGAAGCTCACAAGCTCTCTGGACAACCTGAGCCCTCAGCCTCACAGTGAAAAAGCTTTTACTTACAATTAAATAAAATCGCTTGCATTTCAATTTATCTCCTATTGGTTGTTTTATTTGAAGATCCACCAGGATCTTTGAACCAAACTCCTTCATTTCTCCCTCTTACCTTCCAAGGCTCCTTTGTGTTCAACAGTCTGCTGGCCAGATGTCTGAATTCAAATCCAAATTCAGACTCCAAATCTCTGGGTGTGATGTGCAGACCTGACCCTACTCCACAGATGGTCCCACCTGACCTACCCTGTTTGCTGAGGAACAGCAAATAAGCTGGCCCAAATAAACACCTTCTAACCACACCTCCCACCTCCTGAGTATCTCACTAACCATACTAATGTCCAGTATAGGTGTTGAAACATAGTCTGAAATTGGCTTCTCAGCATGGAGGAGGGGATGGGGGCTTGTCCAGTGGCTTCCTACCATCCCCTGGGCAACAGGATCCAGCCCCGTGGCTGACAATGGGCTGCTTGTTGGGCTGAGGCGTTCAGCAGGACCCCGAGGTAAAGGGGAGACTCCCTTTGCCTGCTTCTTGCTTAATAACAGGCTTGAGGATATTAATTACCTTAATTAGAGCTGGCCAAACCTGTTTGGTGTGGAGCTGGGAGTCGGTGGGGACCAGCGCTCTCAGCTTTTTTTCTGCTCTCAGGTCTCGTGATGTTCCCCAAAGAGAGAGACCTGTCCTATTTCAAATGTAATTAAAAGGCTTTTGAGAGACTCCTTAGATCCTGCAGCTTCCTGAGGAAGAAGCCCTCTCTTCAGTAAGGGGCTGTGTTACATAAACAGCAAGAAAAGTGGCTTTATCTTACTCCCCTCCTCAAAGTGAAGCCAGATGACTTCAGTAATGCAGGGAGACATTGGGCATCTTCTCAGCCACCACAACTGCAAAAAATCCCCTTACTTCTTGGGATCATAAATCCCCTTTGGAAATGTGGTGGGTGGGTTTGCAGATGAAGAACCTGGGCCAGTCATGAGGCTGGAGAAGACTCATCCCCCCACTTGGCTGGCAGTGCAGGCAAAGCCTCCTGCCTCAGTTTCCAGCTGCAAAATGTATCAGGTCTTGTCCAGTCATCACTTTTACTGACACATAAGCAATATTTAGCTGAGGGCTGCGTTATCACAGGCAAGAAAGTTTGGTGACTCAGCTGCTCTAAAGTTGCCCAGAGAAGTAACTTGGTGGTGAATTCCACGTCAGCACAAGGTGAGACATTGGTTTCAGGTAGCCATGTGGCTTCTTTCTGGTTTTCCTTGGTTATTGTCCTCCCAGCATGGGTGGTGTTTGCTGATGACCTGTTGTCATGATTCACTCTTCTTTTTCCTTTGGCTGAAGGTGCTGAGCTCACCTCAGGTTGACCTCCAAACAGCGATTTATGCACTTGTGGGTCACACTCTGGCTGAGAGTACCTTGGTGAGGTTCTGAGTGAGGCAGCTGAACTGCCAGCTCATCTGGCTCGGGTCTGTCTTATTTTCAGGTGAGAACTTCCTCCAGAAGGACTTTTGGAGATCCTAAGCTGTTTTTTTTGCCCTGACTCACCTCTCAGAGACACCTGCTAGTTTTACTAATTCTGAAGGCTCTTAGAGATATTTCTTACCTGGTTATGGCAGCTGGGATCCATCATACCTGACTGTGGGCTGTATGTGCATGTCACCAAGTGAGCCTTGTCTTAGCCTGAAGTAGAGGAGATTAAATGCACTGTTTTCCTCCAGTGACTATACAGGCAACCTGAAGTTCTTCATGTAACACCTTGTGAAGGTTTAGACACATATAGGGGTGGCCCTTGGTCATCCCATGAGCCTAGGCTGGACCTGGAGTCATTGCTGCCAGGACTGATGCTATAGGTGAGGCTGGGTCAGGTGCAGGGCCCAGTGACTCTTCTCCAGGCAGGTAGGCATGCCTGTGAGCACTGAGCAAACCTGACATGCTCCCCCTTCCAAACTACCAGCTGGAGAGGATCCAGCAGTGCTGGGGCACCAAGCTTGGTGGCTGAGGCCCCTGGTCTATACAGGGTGGTGAAACACTGGCCTGGGTTTCCCAGAGAGGTGGTAGATGCCCCATCCTTGGAGTCATTCAAGATGAGGTTGGAAAGGGCTCTGAGCAACCTGATCCAGTTGAAGGTGTCCCTGCTCACTGCAGGGGGTTGGACTAGATGACCTTTAAAGGCCCCTTCCCACCCAAACCATTCTGTGATTCTATGCAAAACCTGACTTGTAGAGTGTCTATTACCTTGTTCATTCCAGAATGTTATCTCCTTTGGTGGAACATCACACTCTCCACAAAACATAGGTGGAAAATACAGATTATGGTGCACAGTTTTGGTCCACATGAAGCAGTGTTTCCAATTAATAAAATATTAGAAATACTTTCTCAGCTGCAGATGATATTTAACCAACTGGCTTTTCCAAGCACAAAGGGACAAAATGACCATTCCAATCCTTTTACTCCTCTTTTGCATTTCTTGTTGAAGGGTGAACATCCAGAGATGCACCATCCACCAGGTATGGTGGAAAGCAGCTACTCTATTTGTTATTTTAATCCTGACTCAATGCTTGAGTATTTAGAAGTTTAGGGGAGTTGTGGGCTCTTCCAGTCCTGAGACATATTTAAATCTTGCATTTGCTCAGATGAAGAAGGGATTCAAACTGGTGGTCACATAGGAGTTACTCCCTTTTTTTCTGTATGGGTGTCCTACCTTGCATTATGCACAGCACTTCTGTGGCCACCGAGTGGGGCAGTTCAGGAAGCTAATGAATGGAAAACTGTCTCCCCACCCCCCAGCAAGATAACACCAAGTTGAAAGCTTTCTAAACTAATGGACTTTTTGGCTGGACTCAAAACAAAGTCATGGACTACACTAGTTCAGGGATCCTCTCAAGGTCCCTTCTAGATCCATCCTCAGTGTTTCAGTGATTCTATCTCTGCAAACACCTTTTTAAATTTTCCTTTCCCTTTCCCTTCCCCTTCTCCTTCCCCCCACCCATTTTATTTATTTATTTATTTATATTTTTTTTTACAACAGTTCTTCTCTCATTCATGCTTTGGAAATGTCAGCTTACAGCCCAGGCTGCAGGTTGACATCTTGTCCGTCTCTGTGAGAGAAGTTACTAAATGTGACACCTGCTGCCACTGTAAACTACAGGTTCTCTGGGCACCCTGGGCTGGGGTCTCACCACCCTCACACTGAAAAATTTCTTTCTAATGTCTTACCTAAATCTCCCCTCTTCCAGTTTAAAGCCATTCCCCCCCCTTGTCCTGTGACTACATGCCCTTGTATGCATGTGTAATGTAGTTTGTGTATGTGTTTGTGATCTGATTTGGAGGTCTGCCACCATTTATTTGTCTTGTCTTAGCTGGGCTGGTCCCAGGCTGTCCAGCATCTCCAAGGACAGAGGCTGCAAGTGGGATTTGAGAGGGCTCTTGCTCCTGTCAGACCTCTTCAAGACTGATCCCAGCTCCTCTGTCACGCTTTGTCCTCACCACTGAATTAAAGACCCTTCTCCTACATCCCCTAGATAATAAAATTTTCTCAAGTCACCTCTTCTTGATTGAACTTTTTGGTCTCTTGGTTTGGGAATTGGCTTCCCAGATCCCCAACAACTCATGCAGCTCCTTCCCCCAGTCCTGGTGCTTTAGCAGCATCTCCAGCCTCTTCCAGGAAATGTGTCCTGTGTTTCAGCTTACCCTAGGAGCAAAAAATTGTTGCTTAAGCAGGTTTCAGGCATCTCAGCCCGTGACCTTTCTGTAACTATTTGTGTGAGTGTAGTGACTTGTTCTGTGAGTTATAAACTCCATTAACTCTTTAGTGACTCCCCAGTGCTTGGCAAGAAGGGCTCAGATCCAGGACATATCTAATATGCCAAAGTCTCTTCCAGCTTATGAGAACGAACAGCTTCAGCCCCATTGAAGACCTGGATAAAAACACCTTTTGCAGAGGCAAGGTCTGACAGCTGCTGGGTAGAAATTCAGAATTAGCCACTTCCTCACCCAGCACTGTAACCTCTTTTTAAAAAATGCTTTCCTAACTTGCAGTCTACGAGAAATAAATGTGCTATGCCTTTAATCTTGCCCTGCTAAGAATTTTCTTCTTTAAGAAAAAAACCAACACACACACAACCCAAACTGACTACACTCCAGCAAACACCTGTACTGCCACTGAAAGGCCTTTTGCTAATATATTTTTCCCCCTGTTCTTCTTGATCACACCTGTCTAGCTTTGGGCAAAATAAAATATTCACATAGCTGCCAGAAGTAAAGTTCTTTCCTGGCTTGAGCTACTGTGTGTAAAGATCTCCAAAGAAATGTCAGATCACTTTATTGAATCCTACTGAAAACTTGTTTGACAGTAACATGCAGAAAGGATCAGGACCTCTCTGTAATTGCCAGTGGGTTGAAAAGAGCATTTGTTTTGAAGGTTTAAAAATGTATTATTATTATTTATTTTTTTAATTTTATTTTGGGGGATGAAATTTGGATGCATAACAAAAGCTAAATCCGTGCATGTTGCCTGTGTATTTGCATAGGTGCATGAACACCCAGTGCCTGCACCTGAGCACATGGGGAGAGCTGGGTTTGCAGCTGGGTTGCAGCCACCTCTGGGGCAGCAGGCAGAGCCAGGCAGCAGCATGCACCCTGCCCCAGCAGCACCAGCCAGGCTGTGGATTCATAGATGCAATTTTTCAGGTGCTCTGAGCTTCACACGGGAGTAAAAAGCACCTTCATGCAGAGGGTTTTTGCCCTGGTGAAGCCCTGCCTGTGAGCAGGTCAGAGCTACTTCAGAGAGGCAAATTCCACCCTCTGCACATCGTGTCTAACAGCCCCAGCTTCCTGTGCCTACAAACAAATACCTATTGTCATGGTGGAAAATAATTAGGAGCAGGTGAAAGCATATTTTTAATGGTCCTCAGACTAAAGTGATATTTAATTTACGGTGGGAATATTTGCCTCTCCAAACCCTCACCTGTTGCTCCCAGATGTTAATTATGGTTTGTCACTCCTGTATCAGCTTTGAGAAATGCATGTTCCTCTGAGCAAGACCTGGTGCTAACCTTTGCCTTGGCAGCCTGGAGAGCACTTCTGTAATTATTCTTTAATTTTGAAAAGAGTAATCTGGGATGACTGGAACAATCAAGCTCCAGTCTTTGAGATGTTGGAAGGCAGCAGGAGCATCTCTGAAAACCTTTTCTATCTGAGCTTCTCATATAACTTTAATCTGCTAGCTTATTTCAAGTAGTCTATCAGACCTCAAAAATCTGTTCTGTGAGGACACTCAAAAGCCATTTCTAGGTTGCTCATTTCCCAAAAAGATGGTGTTCCTATTAGTCCAAGATGGAGTCTCCAGCACAGAGGCAGAGACTCACTGTGAGGTCTGAGTTTGCCCACCAGCCCGTGGCTTTTCAGGCTTCCTCACATCCTCAGGTGATGCCATGTCCAGGGTTTTTCACGTTCAAACCCTGGCTCCAGACTTTCTGATGTCTCCCTTCTTCTGTGGTCATTTTCCTACTAAATGGCAACCTGGATATCACGGATCCTGTGGAAAATCTGAAGCCACTGGAGGCAGCAGCTCAGAAAATAGAGAAATTTCAGCTCCCTTGGCTTGAACTGAAATCCAGCCAATACAGTAGGGATGGTGTCCATCTTGCCTGCTTTTATGTGCCCACAAGGCTGTTTTGCCAGTCTGAGGCAGCCACGTGCATCTCATTTTGTTGCCCATAAAAAGAATTTGGAAGCTCTTGTGGAAAGTTTCAATCTGTGTCAGACACAAACGGGAGATACATCAGAAGAGTTGCCACCTTGTTTGGATATTCAAATTTAAGAGGGCTGGACCATTCCCAAGGTCTTTTTCTCCTAGAAGAACTTTTCTAGGGGACCCATTTTGGCAGTGAAGACAAGAATATGATTATACCTGGGTCTGATCATGGATATCTAGAGAATATCAGTTCTTCTTAGTGGGAAACAATTCCAATGGATATTCAAGCTGGATCTGTGGGTTGCTCTGTGATGAAAACAATTAGCAAGCAGGACTTGAAATTGCCAGTCTGCTCTGACACTGGGGATCCAACACATGTGGAAGTTCAAATCTGCCCATCCAGCAGGTCCCTGGACAGAGAGATGTGACCTGCAACAGGTGCTTGTGTCTCCCTAACCTTTCACATGCAACCCTTCTCCTCTGCCTCTATCAGTTCCCCATCAGCAACTCTTCCCTGTCTCACTCTTGAGGTGGAGAATGGCTTTGGTGATGGGGTGAGGACCTGTTCTGTGCAGCATCAGCACCCAGAGCCACGGGAGCTTCATCTCGTGACAGCAAACTCCCAGGCTTTGCAGCTTCACCACCCTCTAATCACTGCTAAATAAGAAAAGGGGCAGGAAGGCCGCTGAACTCATAACAAGCATGTTTAAATCAAGGAAAGAAAAATCAGAGGCCAAAAATTAAGGTGCTTTGATCCTTGATTTTATGTCAAGAGAGACGAAAGAAGAACACTAAGTCTTTTTATTTTTACCAGCTGCTGCTTGAAACAAAATAATTGGATAATTAAAAGGCCTTGCCTTATGTCAATTTTATTTAGGTGCCTTGATCCACTGATGGAATGTGTCATTGATAGAAGGTTTAAGACCTCATTAGAAAAATCCCAGAGATAAACCCAGGGCTCAGCCCCTTCAAAGGGCTGTCAGCTGGGAGGGAAGCAGGGATGCTGTCCCAGAGTGGCCCAGCATAATGGTGCCACAAGGGAGAAACTGTGCTGGGCAACAGCTGTAGCAAAACAGGTCATGCCTTTAGCAGAGCTGGGCTGCAGGTGTTGTGAAACACCCCCTGCCCTCCCTCAGCAGCTGATTTGGGTCTGAAGGAATGAATTTACTTTCTGTGATGGCTTGGCATTTTCTCCTTGGCAAGGTGGTGAAGGTTGGGTGGGGTGTGACAATGACATCGCATCTTGAAGCCACTCTCCTATCTCTGCTTCTCACCAGCCATCACTTGTCTTGGCTGATGTTGGGCACTGGGCTTTGGACAGGAATGAAGACCTTGCCCTTCCTCACCTCCCTTGGCTCCCCAGGCCCAAATACTTTTTCTCAAGTCTCAGTTACCGACATTAAATGACTCAACAAACTTCTCTTTTGATCACACCACCACATTTAATACACAAATTTTATGCCTTGCAAGTGTTATGGCCTCTTGTATAGGAGCTCTTCCATGTGTAAATGCATCTCTCTAGAGCCAAAGCTGAGAATGATGTAGAGTCTGGGAAGGTGGTGCCTTTGCAGCCATTAAAACATTTATGACAAAATACAATTTCCTCAGAAGTATTTATTTCCCTGATGGGTTTTGGGTGAAAGTTTCCAAAGGCTGCTGAGCAGGAACCAATGATCCATCAGAGGCACATCTCTGACTGCCATGTGAGCCTGGTCACCACTGGAAACAGAGTTCAGGGTGCTGAGTTGGTGGATGCTTTTGAATGTTGAAACTATATCTTAAATACCTGCATCAATTAAGCTGCCTAGGGAGGTGGTTGAATCACCACCCCTGGAGGTGTTTAAAAGATGTGTATGTTTGGTGCTGAGGGTCATGGTTTAAGCACTGGACTCGGTAGAACTAGGTCAATGGTTGGCAGAGTTAGGTTATGGTGGGAGTTGATGATCTTAAAGGTCTTTTCCAACTAGAATGATTCTGTGATTCTGTTAACATTGGTTATTATTATAACTGCCCTTGCCAACTCCTGTTTTCTGGTTTATCACTTTTCTGACCACAGTAAACTGCAGAAAGCAGCCACAGAAAGATGATGAGTTACCTACACTGGGTGGGACTGATTTCAGGCTGTCAAAGGGGAGGCAGGTAGCTTAAGCCACTCCTTTGGCCCTTTCTAGAGTCAATGGATAGAGATGAGCATCTCTAGAGAGTGGCACTTCATAGAATCATAGACTGGGTTGGAAGGGACCTTAAAGATCATCTAGTTCCAACCTCCCTGCCATGGGCAGGGACACTTCCCACTAGATCAGGTTGCTCCAAGTTCCATCCTTCAACACTTCCATGGTTGGCTTGTCTGGGCAACTTGGTCCATTGTCTCACCAATCTCACAGGAAAGAATGTCTTCTTGATATCTCCTCTAAGTCTCCCCTCTTCCAGTTTGAAACCATCCCCCCTTGTCCTCTCACTACAAGCTCTTGTAAAAAGTCCCTCCCCAGCTTTTATTTTGCCCCTTCAGGCACTAGTCTCCCTGGAGCCTTCTCTTCTCCAGGCTGAACAGCCCCAACTCTCCCAGCCTGTCTCCAGAGCAGAGCTGCTCCAACCCTTGGATTATCTCCATGGCCTCCTCTGGACTCTCTCCAACAGCTCCATGTCCTTCCCGTGTTGGGAACCCCAGAACTGGATACAGCCCTGCAGGGATGGTCCCACCAGAGCAGAGTAGAGGGGCAGAATCTCCTCCCTCACCCTGCTGGTCACACTGCTGGTGGTGAAGCCCAGGACACAGTTGGCTTTCTGGGCTGCCAGTGCATGTTGCCAGCTCATGTTCAGCTTCTCATCATCCAACATCCCCAGGTCCTTCTCCTCATGGCTGTTTTCCATTCTCCACCCAGCCTGTATTCGTGCTTGGAATTGCCCTGAACCATGTGCAGGACATTGCGCTTGGCCCTGTCGAGCTTCATCCTGTTTAAAGTATGTCCCCCAGATAGATGGGAATGACTTGCATTCTCAGAGTAGCTCACTGAGAGGAGAGGCCCCCAAATGCAGAGGTCTGCACCACAATTAGAGGTTAAATTGAGTTGAAATGAATCAAATCCTCTTGCAACATGGAAAATTCAGAAGCCCTAGAGAAAACCCTCTGACCTGCAGCTATGCCTGCAAACTTGGATGGTCTGAGACCTGCCAGCTGCTCTGCCACCATCCATTGTGGACCCTCATCTGCATACAAATAAATGAAGAAATAAATAACCTGTGTATGCACACATAGCTCATAAAACCATAGATAATGTGTGTATGGGTACAGCCAGACAATATCCAAATTGTTAGTATAGGTTGTATATGGGTGTCTGTCTAAAATCTGTGTATATAACTGTCTTTAAATAGCATGAAGAGCAAAGAAGTGCATATAAATATAAATAATATATAAAAAAAAAATATGTAGCTAAGGGCCAAATACAGCCTGTATAGAAAGGATTCCAAAGTTCAAGAGGGACAGGGATCTATTTGAGAGAGTCCAATGGAGGCTGCAAGGATGATGAAGGGACTGGAACACCTGCCTGATGAGGAAAAGCTGAGAGACCTGGGGCTGTTCAGTCTAGAGAGGAGAAGACTGAGGGAGGATCTAATTAATGTCTATAAATACATGAGGGCTGGACATCAAGAAGGCAGGGACAACCTGTGATAGGACAAGGGGCAATGGATTCAAACTTGAGCACAGGAAGTTTCACCTCAACCTGAGGAAGAACTTCTTTCCTGTGAGGGTGACAGAGCCCTGGGACAGGCTGCCCAGAGAGGTTGTGGAGTCTCCTTCTCTGGAGACTTTCAAGACCTGTCTGGATGCCTTTCTAAGTGGTCTGCCCTAGTTCTTTTTTGGTCCTGCTCTGGCAGGGGGGTTGGACTCGCTGATCTTCGGAGGTCCCTTCCAGCCCCTAATATTCTGTGTTTCTGTGGTTTCTCTAGCTTTGCAACCCAATTACATGATCTGGATTCAGTATGGAGGGGAGCACGGGGGCCAAAGGGCTGCAGTGGGCCTGGATCCTGAGCCTGGAGGAGGAATGGCAGTGCAGGCAGCTGCCTGCACCACTAGAAGAGCCATTAGCAAAGCAAACAAGTGAAGCCCCGTCCCTGGCGCAGGTCTCCGGCGCTGTGTGAACCTGAGGAGGCTGTGATCCTCACAGCAGTGGGTGGTAGAAACCGCAGCGTGTCGGTGATGCTTTCTGCTTGATTTGATTTGTGACTGATTTATAGGCACTTCTGTGGTGTAATTGGCTTCACTGAGCCCACTGTGGCTTCACGCTGCCATGGCTGAGAGCTGGGCTTGGCTCTCATCTCCTGTTCCCCGACCTCTCCCTGGAACGATCCGTGCCCTGCTCCGACATGTGGAGAGATTACGGTGTTGGCTTAGGAGCTGATTAATCGCCGTGATATCTGCATGATAAATATCTTTATAAATAGCTTTCCTGAGAAGATTTCATTAGGCACCGCTCAATAAGCGCCAGGGCCTGCTCAAGGAGCAGCCACCACCCCACAGACTTTTGTCCTAGGACTGCTGCCTTGGAGGCTGCACGTCACCCCATGGATTGGTTGTACCTTCTGCCTGGGGTCAAGGGGTGAGGGATGGCTGTGGGCTGATGCTTCTCCCATCTAGTACCTTGGCTGAAGGGCACAATCCCACTGGTGTTCCCAGTGTCCAGCACAAAGCATCATGAGCTCTTCTTGCTTTAGATGACCATCATCATGGTCAGCTCACCTTCCCTCTGCTCTCCCTTGGAAGGGGTTGGGTTTGTGGGGATGACGTCTTCCCACATTGCTGAGCCCATGAATGAGTCCAGGTCCAGACCAGGAAATAGGCCTCAGTCTGCTTGGTCTTCTACAAGCAAACTGCAAAAGAGAAATGTTCCATGGGCAAGAGATAGGAAGAGGTTAGGATGGTGCACAGTAGTGTGGGGAACATCCTCATCCCCTTTTGTAGACTTAACTGATTTTGATGAGTTTGTGCCACCAATAAACTTGATCCCAGAGCTAAATTCCTGTGGAGCTTCTGAGTATTTATGTGCTAGATACAAAACCCAAGAAGGTTTCTCAATAATGCTGTGATAGGACAATATATCCCTGAATCCATTTACCATGGAAGGGTTTGGTTTGAGGCTGCTCTAACTGCTATTTGAGCTTAAAAATCAAGTTGAGCCATGGTGGCAGATAAAATGAGAAGGCCAGTGGGTGGGGACCTCATTCTCAACAGAGATATGTGACCAAATCTGCCCATGGTTAGTGCTGTTGAAGAAGATGTTGCTGTTTCCACTGGAAATGGGGAGGAGCAATGGAATTAGTGTGTATGCATACATGGACAGAAAGAAGGAGGAAAGAAAATGGGAAGAATACAAAGAAAAATCTCCCTTGACAGAAAGGAAGGGAGGGCTTCTGAGAATTGTGGTCTTCACAGGTGTAATTCCATCTCCAGGCAACTCACAACAAATGTGGCTGTGTGGAGGTCTAATTGGATTGGGAGTGACTCAGGTAATGATGCATGGTCCTCAGAGGATAGTCTTCCTCCCTGTCCTCTGCCTCACTTTAGGGCCAGAGAGGGGGGCTGAAATGATTCTCCCAGGCCTCCTGTGTACAAAAAGCCAGAGAAGGACACTGCATAAATTCCTCCTTTGGAGGAGTGGAAGGGGCCATTCAACATCTCTCTCACTCATTCTGATAGTCTCCTTTGGATCCTGCCCAGTGAGAGCATCTGCCTCCCCCCCGTGCCTGCAGAATCCAGGGGAATCAGATGGCTCACACAGCCAGCTGCCTGGAGTGTGGGGTGACGAGGACATACATCCCACATGTTCAACATTTCCTCCTTCCTGGCATCCAGGATCACTAGACCTTTTAGCAATAAACCCCAACTGCAGGCAGATCAGGTTGCCTGCTGTGCTGCCCAAGTCTCTTCCAGCCTTTCTGCTTCCCAGAAGGGGGAATGTGGCCATGTTCTTCACTGCTGAAATCTTCCTTTACATTTGGCCCTTCTGTCTTTGCCATCTGCCCTCACCCATCCCAACAAGAGAGCCCTTCCACACCATACCATTGACCTCAGCCTCTTTCTGACATGCTGATCCACTAGACCTGCTGTTGTCACCAGCACATTTTCCATTCATTAATTTATTTATTCTCCCTCCAGGACGTAGAGAAAATGTTAAAATGTGTCTTGAGGAACCGTTCCCTGTGGGACCTGACTAGGAACACACCCATCTGGCGGTGATCCCTTGTTTGGAGTTACGCTTCGAGACCTACATTAGCCAGTTTTTAATCCCTTTCATGTGTGCCATGTTTGGTACTCCAGTTTCTTAATCAAAATATCATACGGTACCCAGGCAGTTGCCTTGAGGAAAATCTAAGTAAAATTACATCAGCACTCTTCCCCTTATTAACCACGCTTGTGCTGTTATCACCAAATACATCAAATTAATTTGACAAGATCTATTTTTCATAAACCCAAGTTGATTGGCAGCAATTATATTACCTTCCTTTGATTCCATAATAAACAAATCTCATACGAGCTTTTCCATTCTTTTTTTCCTGGGATTAATGGCAGGCTGGCAGTCTAGAACCTATATTGTCCTGTCTGCTCTTTTAAAACTCCAGCAGAACATTCATTCTCTTCTGGTCCTCTAGAACTTCCCTGGGGTTCAAAGAATTTTGAATAGGCTCCAATCCCTTCTTGGCCAACTCTTTAAAAACTCCTGGATGTAAATGATCTGAATCTGCAGATTTATTAATGGCTAGCTGTGGGAGATGCTGATTACCATCTCCCTTGCTTATGGTTAGAGCTGTAAGTGTGATCATCAGCAATGTGTGGTAGAAGTAGCTTGTGCAGCTTTTTCTCAACATGCAGAACTGAAGTATTTATTGAACATGCAGGGCTTTTCTTGGTTATTATCCATGGTTCCACCATTCCCCTAGAGTAACAAATTAACGCTTTCATCAGGGTTTCTTTTGTTCCTTCCACAAGAAAAGCACCTCTCTTCAACTTTGACTCTGCTGACTATAAATATTTCTTCAAGCTCTTTATTTCCCTTACTGATTTTCTCCACTCCTGAGTTCTAGTTAAGAGAAAAATGTCTTTCTTTCTCCTTGCATTACACTGGTTTTATTTTAATACAACAACTCACTTGTTTTATTCCTTATCTTAAATACCTACTTTTACTTTCCTTCTTAATCTGGCTTAAAGAGAAGCTAGTGTGGTCTCTCTCCTTGTTGATAAGGGTTGTAGATTTTAAATCAGTAAGTAGAAACACTCTTGAATAGTTCACATATTGACTCATGTAAAGTCCCTCCTGTTGAAGCTACTTCTATTTGACCATTTGGATCTGCTCCTCCTTTGTTGTAAGACGAGGCCCATAAGGAATTCCTCTCCCTGGGATGCAACACGTGATGTGCAAACTTAAGAACCTTTGTTTTCAGAAATGTTCAAGGTCTTTCTCTGGTGTGTCACCTAGCCCATGTCACTCAGGTCACAGTTTCCTTGAGTGTGTGTCCAGTCTCCCTTACAGAGCAGGAAGTTGCTCAAGGACATGGTTGTCTTGTTCTTTGTTGAAAGCCACTGATCATTAGCTCATGGTCTGCTCTTCCTTTTTGTGTGGTCATGGAGGTTTCCTGGTTCCCTCCTTTTCATGTCTCACCAGTAGACAATTGTCATTGTGTTTACAGACACTTACCTGAGGTTGCTGTTGTGTGCACAGTCAGAGCTCCCTGTTTCATCTGGATGAAATATTTGCCAGAGATCTTGGTAATCCAACCAGGCCTCTTAGCACTGGACCTTGCTTTGTGATTTTGTAGCTAAAGGTTTTGTGATTTCTTTAGTTAGAACACTCTGGTCTGACCTCCTAGCTGGCCTGGCTTTGAGCAGGAGGTCGGAGTAGAGACTTGAAGCCCCTAGGGAGGTTGTTGATGCCCCCTTCATGGAGGTGTTCAAGGCCAGGTTGGATGAGGCTTGTGCAGCCTGGTCTAGTGGAAGGTGTCCCTGCTCATGGCAGGGAGGTTGGAACCTGTTGATCTTTAAGGTCCCTTCCAACCTTCACCATTCTATGATTCTATGACTAATTCTATGATTTATTTTGTTAATCTCCTCACTCAAAAATAGAAAACAGTAACTGAAAAACAAAATTTTCAATTCTGGCTTAATTTCAAAATGCCCTCTTCTAATTCAAATATGTTTCCTGATAGGCTTCAGCACCAGACTCAGGTGCCTACATCGAGGTGTCTGCTAAACTGGTGCCTGAGATTCCCTGATAATCCATAGAGATAAGGTCACTGGAGCTCACAGATCAATCCGGCCAACCAAACATGTGGGCCTGCTGCACTGGGACCTCTGGGATCTGCTCTTGAGGATCTCAGGTGAGTTACACCGTGGAAGCATGGTGCCATGTGGAACTGCAGATCCCTGAGCAGGGCTGACAGATGGCACAAGAGCTGGGGGGAGTCTAGTGCCCTTTCCAGCCATAGCCTGAGGTCATCTCACTTGGCATGAGGCATCACACCATTGCAGTGGGAGCCCCATCACCCAACACCCTTGGAAACAGCCTGCACATGGGTGTCTGAGTCTGGAGATGACGCTCTTGAGTTTCAATTCATAAACATAAGCAAAAAGCACTGATGAACACCTGGAATTTGTTGGTAGAGAAGTTTTTTTCTTCAGAGTATCATCAAGTTCAAAAAAGGGCTAGATAAATTTCTGGCCAACAGGTCCAGCCATAGATAGGCAGAGAAGCAGGCAGAGGTGCACCCTGGAGCATTCTTGTGCACTGGCTACAGATAATGGAGCTACATGAGGGCCATAATTGCAGAACTTGGCCTGCCTGGAGACCATCTCCTATTGCTGTGGTCACAGGCAAGTCACTGAGCTGCACTAGTGGCTGGTGTGACTCGGTAAAGTATTTCTTGCATTCTTATTTTCTTATGGCATTTCTTCATGAGAAAGAAAAGGTTTTAATCTGAGATGAGTTGAGTTGACATATGCCCTTTCCTCCTCTAACTTTTTAATTGCCCACAAGATTTTGAAACTATGTCTCTGAACAGTTCTACTGGTGACTACAGGACCCCCAACCTGTCATGGACACCTCCCCAGCACTCTCTGCCTTGTAGCCTTGCTGAGTTACAGACTCCTGACCAGGCACCCAGCTCATCTGGGGGTCCAAAGCTGTGTCTGGCTTGGATGGTCCCTTCCTCTCCATGGGAGGTTACCAGCTCTGCAGAGGGTAGGGCCTTCCTAGGGCTTTTATCTTGCCAACACATTTTACAACCCAGTTTTCTTAGTGTAAACTGACATTGGCAGCAGTTTATGTCAATATGTTGGGCTAATCCCCCAAGACTCCAGATAAGAGGCAAACACTACACTCTTCTGCTGCCCACAGCGTTGAGAGAGAGGCCAGACTTGATCTAATCTTTCTGTTTGCATTATAAGCATGCCTAGAGGCCTTGCTGTGCTAGGTCCTACATGTCGACCTAACAAGAGGCAGCTCCTGCCTTGAGTACCTGGCAGCCAAAACCGGTGGAGGGAGATGGAAAACGTGGGTAGAACAAAAAGCACAGAGAGCATCTCACCCAGGGTCACTTGGTGGTGGTGGTCAGCAGAATACTCGTGTCTTCTGGTGAGCTCTTGGGGGTTCTGGGACTCTGTTATATGGCATATGTGTGTTCAAGGTAGAAAGGTGGAGAAGAGGAAGTATTCAGGTGGGTTTGGACTTGGTCAGTAGTGTGTTCTTACAGCATTTGAGAGAGCACCCTGGCAGCCTGGTCCAGGCACTCACCAGCTAGGGAAGCCCAACAGTCTCTAAGCAAGCTCTTGTGGCTTGGCATTATGAATTATGAATGGTCAGCATGGACAATTATGAATGGTCAGCAGCAAATTTGACCTTGACACTGCTCTTGAGGGCACTGGAGCCACCTCAAGGGAATGCACAGCTTACTTAATTAGCTAAATAAGGCCCTGGGAGCTGGGTGTTGAAAGCTGTTATTTAATTGCATTCATTTCTCTCACATCATATCTCCTCACCGTGCATGCCCCACCTGCTTTAGTCATCCTGAGTTAAATGGTGAGGATGGACATTTCCCAGTCACCAAGGCAAGCTGGTGGGAATGGGATAGGAAAGAGCGATGAACCCTTCAGAGCTGCACCCATGCTTCAAGTCTAACTAAGCTGTGGTGACACGGGGTGTAACTTAATAACTTGTGTTGTTGTGTTGGGGTTTTTTGTTTTGTTTTGTTTTGTTTTTTTTTTCTGAATAATTGCTCTTACTGAGAAATTTAATGAGAGGCAACTGCTGTGAAGGGCAGTTGGCTGGAAGTCATGCTGGAAGGATGCCCTGGTACACCCAGCCTTGCAGAGGAGAAGTTTACAGGCTGGATGCAGAAGGTGTGATCCCAGCTGGACCAGAGTCCAGCAGAGGGCACTTGCTGAATGCAACAGGCCGCAGAGCCCATCCTTGGGCTACAGTTTAATTACAAACTTTGGCATTTAGCAACCTTGTTGTCTAGAGTCTGTGGTTACTCAGTGTATCCATTTCATAAACTTGCCTGCCTGCCCTCTGTGACTCACTTAATAATAATTAAATGATTCTTTAACAATGCTGGGTAGATTTCCATCTCTTTTTCAGTATGCATTAATAATCCTTAATGCTGGTGAATTTCCAAAATTCCTGGGGTCTGGGTTGCTGAAATATACCCACATTGATGGGTCTGATTCTCTGTTCCCTTGAGCAGTCATTTACTGGTATTTAAAATGCAAAGTAGGTGTGAGTGGAGAATGCTGATATTGGTAGTATTTTCTCTTCATGGTACTCAGGTTTATGAACCTGGTCCAACACCCCTTGGTGCTGCAGAAGCAATAAGGCTTCAGTTGGCTTTGGAGAGGGCTGGGCATGGCTGTGCAAGGTGAGAGGCAGCAAGGAATGGGATGCTATCTGAAATTGCTCCAAGGGCCTCCAATTGCTTACTCTGTACAATTAGGCAAGTGTCTCCTGAGAACAGGCATCTCTAATGCTGTGTCCTGTCACAGAATCACAGAATGGTTTGGGTTGAAAGGGAGATTAAAGCTCATCTAGTTCCAACCCCCCTGCATGAGCAGGGATACGTCCCACCAGACCAGGTTGCTCCAAGCCCCATCCAACCTGCCCTTCAACACTTCCAAGGATGGGTCAGCTTCTCTGAACAACCTGAATCAGTGTCTCACCACCCTCACAGGAAAAAATTCCTCATAGCTAATCTAAATCTTCCCTCTTTCAGTTTGAAACCGTTCCCTCTCATCCTATCACTCCATGCCCTTGTAGAAAGTCCCCCTCCAGCTTTCCTGTAGCCCTTTCAGGAACTTGAAGTTGCTCTAAAATCTCCCCTGAGTTTCTCAACCTGTCTTCATAGCAGAGCTGCTCCAGTCCTCTGATCATCTCTGTGGCCTCCTCTGGACTTGCTCCAACAGCTCCATGACCTTCTTACTTTGGGGCTCCCAGAACTGGACTCCTCGACCTGCTGGTCATGCTTCTTTTGAAGAGTGAAAATGTCCAGATGCAAAATTTCCTGCAGTTGCTGGGTCCATCAGTCTCCTCTCATACGCAGAATCAAAGAGCATAAACATGCAGAACAGACCTTACAGGGGATTTATCTTCAGCTGATCTTTGCAAATTCAACACCACATGGGTACATGTTTTGGGCAACTGCAGACTCTAAGTCTAAAGCTTCAAGAATAAAACTATGAAACAATAAATTCCCTGACTTCTAAAACTGGGAGGTAACAACACAAATAATCATCTGGTGGGATCCCTGGCATCGTACAAGACAGAGGGCCCCACCCAGTGATTCCAGGAACAAGATATAAATACTGAGCCAAAATATCTTTTTGGGGAAAAAAGGATGGCCTTGATTTAATGAGTTTATCTCATTAGCTAGTAAATTAATTCTACTGCAGGTTGAAAGTGTCTGCTTTACTTCTAGCCCTGGCTGAGCTGGTGAGTTGTCTGTTTTATCTTAGATAATCTCCTTTAGGATGGGGTGAATGAATCCCATAGCTCTGAAGACTTTGCTGGCAAGATCCATGCTGACCATGAAGGTGGCTGAATGAGGTTCACTTGGACAGGCATCCACCAAATTCAGTCATGTGAAAGCAGTCCTGTAGAGGAGCTTTATCTTTTAGCTCTTGGATCATGTAATGCTCAGTTCTGTCAGATGAAGGACACATCTGATCTTAGAAAGCTTTGTCCTATACTACCATAGAGCACTTTGGAAGGAATCTACAGATCTCTCTGAAAGTTTGATGGCTACACACAAAAGCTGGTGAGATACTTGGCTTAGTTATCCATCCATGGCACCAAGGATCAGCTGCTCAAAGGAAAAGACACATCCAACTTTTTACTCATTTGGCAACCAACAGGTACGAGAGGGGTACCACTCTGCTGTAGTAAAAGTCACTGCTTTGCAGTCAAAACCAGTAGGAGTTAGTCACCCAAACTGTAGCTAAGCCATCTTGGAAACCCTTGTTGATGCACTTCCTATACTGATGAGCAACAGTCTTCAAGGAGTCTGGAAAGAAAATTGCACCCCTCAGATGGCAGGGTTCTTGTGATCTGCTTTCTCAGTAGAGGAGGACTATCAACCACTGCCAGAGTTATGGTGAATTCTATCTGTTTTGGGGCCAATATTACCAAAATACTCTATCATTCATGTTTGTTGTGCTTCCTGCAGGACAATTTACTTCTTCAAAGGTTTTCAGATCCTCAGGGTCAGTGGGAACTAAGGATGAGGTTCAGCTTACCTGGTTTAGGATAAGTTATACCACACTGATGGAACTAACCAAATCTCCATAGCTGATAAAAGGAGTCCTTGAGGACAACCTCAGAGCCAGATGAATTTGTCTCATGTTTGCCCTTGGCCAGATGATGTTTATATGGAGTCTTCTCCACCTTCTATATGAGAGGTCTTTTCTAAATTTCTGAATCCTCTATTAAGGCTGAAGGTGTCCTCAAAATAAGGAACATTCCTCTCCACTCATCCTTCTCCAGGGATGGAAACTACTGAAGAGAGCATGTGTAGAACAAGATGAAAAAAAGGGTCTGGCTCCCTTTGGAAAATGCTGGCTGTGTGCTAAAAGGTCTCACCAAACTCTGACTGGGAAGTCTCCACTTTGTGCCTGGTACTTTATTTTCTCTTGGTGTCATAAACAAGCAGCTCTGACTTCATGGAATCATAGAATCCTAGAATGCCAGGTTGGAAGGGACCTCAAGAATCATCTGGTCCAACCTTTCTAGATACTACTATAGTCGATATGAGATGGCTCAGCACCCTGTCAAGCTGAGACTTAAAACTGTCCAATGCGGGGGGGGGGAATCCACCACTTCTCCTGGGAGATTGCTCCAATGTCTGACTGTCCTCTTGGTGAAAAATTTACCTCTTGTGTCCAGTTGGAATCTCCCCAGGAGCAACTTGTGCCCACGACCCCTTGTCTTTCCCATGTGGCTCCTTGTAAATAGGGAGTCTCCAGCTTCTCACTAGTCATCCTTTAAGTACTGAACATGGTGATAAAGTCTCCCTGAAGCCTTCTCTTCTCAAGGCTGAACAAACCCAGTTTTCTCAGCCTGTCCTCATGTGGCAGGTTCTTCAATCCTCTGATCATCTTTGTGGCCCTTCTCTGGACCCTGTCCAGCCTGTTCCCATCCTTTTTGTAGAGCAGGGATCAAAACTGAGCACAATACTCCAGGTGTGGTCTGACAAGTAGAGTGGGATGATGACTTCTTGATCTCTGCTGGTGATGCCCTTGGTGATGCAGCCCAGCATCCTGTTGGTTTCTTTGCCCTGCAGCACATTGTTCACTCATGGTGAGCCTGTTATCCACCAAGACCCTCAGGTCCCTTTCCACAGGGCTGCTCTCCAGCCAGGGGGATCCCAGTCTGAACTGCACTCCTGGGTTATGTGGGTTATGACTTCACACCATCAAGATATTTTGCCCTCAGCTGCAATTTCCTGGTGTCCCATATGGTCCACCTACTGACTGCTGGCTTTGAGCCTGTGGTGACCAGTCTGGCTTCATGAACTTCAGGTGAAAGAAGGAACTTGGCTCCAGCCTGAGCCCTGCCATAGGGACAGTGTGGATGTCACAGCTCAAGTCACATGGTGTATTCAAGGTCACTTTCTAGCATAGCTAAGAAACAATGCAGCCACTGCCAGTGGGACTCAGAAGAAGCATCCCTGATGAGCCTTATGTTTCTCCAAGATACTCTTCATTTCCTTTCACATCTAGCAAGGTGCTGAACAACATCTGACCTCTCCCATATTTTATTTTTAATGTTTTTTTTTTCTCTGTGAGGACCAAAACTGGGCTTTCAGTTTTCTGTGTCCCACGCTCTTCAGTGCATCTGCTCTTCAGTGCCAAGAACCTGCCCAATGCCCATGTGAAGCACAGCCAGAGGGTCACTCCCTCTACTTCCCATCTTTTGACATAATTTTTTATAGTTCTTGTTCTAATTTTTCTTGAAAACAGTGTCTTTCCATGGGGTTTGGATCATGTCCAGAGGGATTGCTATGCCCCTCTGGGAACCCGAAAGAGTGAGATGAGGGGGGTGTGTGTTAATGCTCCCATTTTTCAAGAGAACATGAGATTCCTCTTTTGGTATGTTTGGTAACAGGCTGATGCTGAGGCTGGAGGTCAGGCTGCTCAGGTAGCACCATTTGAAGACTTCCCCCAGACAAAGATGTGGATGGACATCACTCCTTCCTTGTGTATTGCTACCTTTTGCTGTGCTTTGAAGCTACACCTTAGTGCTCTGGCATCCAGCCAGACATTAGGAGGAGATGAATCAGCACTTAAACTAAAAATCCAGAAGGCCAGGTGCTCATCTGGTGTTAAATGGCAGCTTCCTACTGAGGTCAGTGGAAACAGGTTGAGTTGTATCAGCTGAGGGATTTGCTGTAGGGCTTTTAGGTGAATTGTCCTTTATTTTCTCCAGACATTAACAGGCTGAAGCAGGTAAATGATCCTTGATACATGGTCCGTGGCTGCAGAGAACACCTTTGGCCTTGATGTTAAGTTTTTAATTCACACAAGCCTTAGCTTTGCAGGCCAGAACACTAGAGGGCATCTAAAGGAGTCATCCTCCATTATCAGAGTAATCCCATTATTCAAATAGCTCCAGTGATTCTTCACAATTACAATGCCTAATTTGCCCTCTGAGCAAGTATGATATTAACACCAATGACATGCTCAGCCCTTTTTCCACCTGCAAATGTTTTGGGTAATCATTGCAGGTGCTTCTTTATAAAATGAAGCAACTGCCTTTAAATATTTCAATTATTTTTATTAGATTCCAGTGTTTTGCAAACCTCACTGGCTTCTAGCCAATCCTCAGCCTATTCCTCTGTCTTTGAGCAGGTTAATATTGAAAAGGATTCGCCTTGCCCTTAGACTGGATGTGTTTGTACAAGTGAACTGTCTGTTGATGGAAGCAGATGTACAAACCCCAGATTTCTTGCATGTTTGGTCCACGTGAGTCCTGAAAAAAGACAAATCCTTCCCAGCTGATTGCCTGGTATGAGGGCTATGATATAGATGTGATGCTGTTTGGAGCAGGGTGCACCATTAGAGGCTGGTGGTTCCTGCTGCTCCTTCCTCCTCAGGGAGAAGGATTCCTCACAGTCCTGCCCTGCTTCCCCACGGGGTCCTTCCCATGGCAGAGTCCTCCACCAACCTCTCCTCCATGAGTCCTTCCCACAGGCCCGGAGCTGCTCCAGCGCTGCCCGCAGAGTCACGGGGGCTTTGGGAACAAACTCCCCTGGCCCAGGGGCTTCCAAAGCTGCTCAGTTGGAGTCCACAGGCAGCAAATCCACTGGCCACAAAATGCAAGTCCAGTGGCCAAGTTCACCCCTCCTGGCATCTTCAGGGAATGTTGCACCACGTTCCTCCACGAGTGCAGGGGCACAGCTGCCATCTCGCCATGGGTTGCAGGGAAACTCCTGCTTGGGCACCTTCTTCCCCTTCTTCCTCACCAACCACCAGCACTGTTGTCCTCTACCAGCACCCTCTCCTCCTGCACAGCTCTTCTCCCCTCAAGTGCTCCCTCTGCTCAGGTGTCATAGCTGTTTTTTGGTATGTTAGTGGCAGAGGTGCATCTATTGTCCCTCTAGTGTCTCCTGGGCTGGTTTTGGAAGCAGGGGCAGCTTCTCAGCTTCTTCCCAGAGCCACCTCTGGGGCCCTTCCCCAGCTACCAAAAAACCCACCAAACGAAACCAGAACAGACTGTCACCAAGACTATACCAAAACTGCCACCATCTTGAGTGAGAACTCCATGTAGATAATTTTTTGAAGATTAGGCACCAGAAACTGTGTTACAGAGGTTAAAGACTCCTTCCTTCTTCTTTGCAGAGAAGCATGGCTACCTGGGGAAATTGCCTGAAATATCTCTAATAAAGCAACATTTGCATGTCCTTTTTCTCACAATAGCCACACTTTCCCCCTCTATATGTAACTCATCCCCCCCTCACCCCATTTCTAAAGCAGAGCTGTTTCCTTCCACAACCTCATCCTTTGGAGACAACAGAGCAGTCAAGAAAGCCCTAAACCAGCAGGTCTGACTGCCTGTGATGGATGTGTTTTCATAGAATCACAGAATGGTTTGGTTTGGAAGGAACATCAAAGCTCATCCAGTTCCAATCCTGCTGCCATGGACAGGAACACTTCCTACTAGACCGAGTTGCTCCAAGCCCCATCCAACCTGGCCTCAAACACTTCCAGGGGTGGGGAGGAGCATCCAACTGGGCAACCTGTGCCAGTGTCTTACCACCCTGACAGTGAAGAATTTTTTCCTAGTATGTCATCTAAATATCCCCTCTTTTAGCTTGAAAGTGTTCCCCTCATCCTATCCCTCCACACCATTGTATAAAGTCCCTCTCCAGCTTTCCTTAAGGCCCATTTTCAGGTACCTTTCCTGGTTAACAGCTGCAAACTTGGAGAGATGGGCTGAGGTCTGGTTCTATGGCCATTATTATGTAAATCACAGCTCACAAGGCTGCAGAAGATTATCATGGCTCCATTTTCTCAAGCCAACCAAATATCCTACTTGCTGAACTCTCTACAAGAAGATCCTAATCCCTCTCTGTTGTTTGACCCTCTTGAACTGTCAACCAACAGCAGCATGAGACATGGTGTAAGGAAACCCTTCTGCCTCTCTTTAGGGTTGCAGTGGCCAGGGGCTGGTGTGCCAGACTGTCTCCAGCCCTGGTGTTGGGGCTCATGCCTGGCCCATCTGGCCCATCCTGAGTGAGGCGAGACAGCCATCACCTCCCCTTGTTCTGCCAACACTTTCCCCCTTCACCCAGGTGCTAATTGCAGTTCACAAGGAGATACTTGCTAACACCTTTCACCACCTTTACCTTCTTGCTGGGAAATTGCAGGACTTTATTGGCCCGGGAACAGGCATTCAGACTTCAAAAGAAATACTAAATGTCTCTGGGGGAGGGGACACTGTTTGGGGCTCAGGAAGTGCATGCAGCACATTGCTTGGAGATCCTGCACAGATCCACCAAGATGTGGAGGGACTTACATCACTAGGACTGCTAAACCACTGGCAGATTTAGCTGCAAGTGACCAATGAACTTAAAAAGTTACTTTAGTGTGAGGGTGATGAGACCCTGGTCCAGGTTGCCCAGAGAAGCTGTGGCTGCCCCATCCCTGGCAGTGTTGAAGGGCAGGTTGGATGGGGCTTGGAGCAACTTGGGCTGCTGGGAGGTGTCCCTGCCCATGCAGGGGGGTTGGAATTAGATGGTCTTTAAAGTCCCTTCCACCCCAAACCAGTCTGTGATTTGATGAAAGGAGTGGGTGGGTGGTTCATGTGTTTTAAAATCATGGATAGTGGCAGCCAACACACTCTGATGTATCTGTCCAGGTGGACAGAGCCAGAGCTGCAGGCTGAGTTTGCTCCAACATCAGGAATCTCAGCTCTCAGTGCCAGTGCTGGGCAGGTGGAGGATGGTGCACAAACTGCTGTTTTTGGTTCACTGGCTTCCCAAATTGCTCAGACAACCAAAAAAATGTCAGAACAATTTTGCTTTGAGATGAATGGAATGCTGTAATTGACTCCAAAAAGATCCATTTTGGGTTGTTCATAAGCTCTCCCTGGATTATTTTAATTACTTATTTTTCTTTTTTTTAATTATTTTTATTTTTAAAGACAAGTAGAATGAATTAGAAAGAAGTTGAGAACTTCTACTTTTTAAAAATGTTCCCCTACTTCCCCAAAACATTTTGTTTAAATCAGCATAAATTTTCCCACAAAATCATCTTGAATGAATCAAAACTGTGTTGCCTCACAGATCACTTCTCCCCTTTCACAGATGGTGGAGCAGAAACCACCAGAGAAATGGTGGCTTGATTGCTCACTATATAGAAATACCCACCCAACCCTCACCACTGCAGTGTCCACATCCTCTCGCCTGACCAGTGAAGAAGGCTGGATTATCTCCACTGCTGAAAGGGAAGGGTGGGTAACACACAGAATTCACACATACTTGTCCTCCAGCTGGGACCTCAGACCTTCTGTGAGGTCCAGGATGAGTGTCAAGACTCTTAGATCAGCTTTGCCTATCCCTCTCTCAGCCTATAGGCCTTTGGCCTGGGATTTATTTCCCTGAAATGGATGTTTTCTATAAAGAAGAGGAATTTCTTTGGGATGTAAAACAGCTGGTGGGAATGAAGATTAACTTGGGATGAGCTCTGCACAGCCTCACTGAAATGAAGGTGGCACTTGTAGCTGGGTGGTGTGAACTTGAGATGGACCCTGATGAAGGTGGGATGTCTCTGAGGGTGTGTGTTGGATCCTGCTGGGCTGTGGGCACAGATCCAGAGCTGTTCCCATGGGACCTCAGCAGGACACTCATCTTCACAGAGGCAGGGTTAGCCTCCCTGCTTGTCACACTGCAGCATTTTCTGTGCACAGCCCAGGACTCTGGTTTTCTACGGAGTGATATGGAAGGCATTTGACATCTAAAGCCCTTAGGCTCCCCAGGCAAACAAACAAACAAACAAACAAACAAACAAGATAAATTCAGCTTGGGCTTTGTCTGAGTTGCACAGAAATGCAAATAGCATTATTTAGCTGTTCTCTGGCATGTCCAGGGCCTGGAAACAGGTAAGGGAGGGCTCAGTCACACCTGCTGCTCACCCTGGAGAAGCTTGGAGTGATTGTGGAGCAGCTTTTGGGCTAGTGGATAACAACAGCATCGGTCACTCCTTGACATTGACCTGGAAACCACCTCATTAATGCAGGCTGGAGTGGAGAATCCCACCACTGGGAGCAATCCTACCTCCACCCTCCCCATTCTGTAGCCCTTCAGCAGGAGCTCTTGGAGTAATCTGCAGAGGAGGCCAGTGAAAAACCCTCCTTCCACAACTGGGGAAAGCAGAGGAACAGAGTGGTGATATGATACTCCTCTTTTATTCCTGGGTGTAGAACCAACCATGCCAAATCCTTTTTGGCTGCCCTACCTGCCAGACTGTGTCATGGGATGCCCACAACGTCCCGTGATGCTACACCAAGGGACACCATTGCTGTAGGGAAAGGATAACCTTTGTATTTGAAATATGACAAATGCAGCTGGTTGACCAAAGCACCAAACTTCTCAAGTGACAAGCACAGCTTTTCAGCCTTGTTGAAGAGTGGACATGTTAGTCAAATTCATGAACTTCAGCTTGCTTCTTCTGGCTGGGCTAATGCAACAGCTGTCAGCAGCACCTGGAAATATGGCTTTCTTCTCCATTTTACAAGCACAACTCCCTGTGCAATTCACAGTCCAGCCCTAATTTAAACCACAACTTTTTTTCTCTCTCCCTTAATGAGGTAAAAATGCCCATCCAGAATTTCCATTTAAATCTAATCAGTTGCTACCTGGGCCCATCATCTTTGCTTGGAAATGCAGAGGACATGTCCATACAGCTCTACAGCACTACACTCCTCCCTACACCCTCTCCACCCCTGCTTCCCACCTCCCCCACTCCCCAAACTATGACTCATCTTAAGGCAGAAGGTTAATTTAGGTTAATTATCTTCCTGGTTAGCAGTGCATACATGTCCTGAGCAGCAATAAAGGTTTGACACCCCTCCTGCTGCTGCAAATCAATTTTCTTCCTCATTTACTGTAAATGGAAATGAGCCAGGTTCTCTGGCATCAAAGTAAACATTTCTCTGCATGAAACTCAACTTGTGAACCTGGTAATTTCAGATTTGCTTATAACATGCACATTTGCCAAGAAAAAAGAAAAGCAGCTGTTTGATGTCTCCAAAAACTAGAATTAGCCCTGTAGATCAAACATCAGTTTGCCTGCTGCTTTAATAATGGAAGGATCCAGTTGCATTAAGCAGGAGGATATCATTACATTATGTAGGGTGCTTACATATAAGCTAGCCCCTAATTCCCCTACTTAACAGCTAATGCATATTATTATTCTTTACTCTTTTGAGTTCGAGGCTCAACCATGATCCGAGTCCTGCGGTGTTAGGTGCTCTACAGACATGCACAAAAGGAGAGTCCTTGCCCCAAAGAGCTCTCAGTCCAAATAGGCACAGGAGACAACAAAGGAAATGTTCTTGCCCCCAGGGAAGAGGAGCATGAAGGGGCAGGCAAATAGCCCACAGCAAGTTTGCAGCAGAGGCAAGAATAAGATGCTTGTGGTTAAAGTCCTAATCTAGTCAGCTACCACTCCTGGCGGTGGATATCTTTACAAGGTGGAAGTGAGTTCCCCCTGAGTTTAGCCCCTTGAAAATTCAGCTTTTCATCTCAGCTGATGGGTCGGGTTGTCTCCCTAGTCAAGGGAGACAGGTCAGTGCTTTGGGAGGATGATTCACTGCATCGTCCATAGAGACTCTTTTCTCGCTGACCACAGAGTCTGAGGGCAGATTCACTTGCCCAAGCTGCTACTTTAGAGCCCTTTGAGATGCCTTGAAGTACCTCCAACAACCAAAAATATTGGCAGCTATAGCATATGTATTGGAGACCCTGCACTGGGGAGCCTGGTGGACACCAGGAAGGAGCCAAAGGGCATTTCAAGGGAGCTGAGCCCTGGATGAACATATAAAACTGAAAATGTCAGTAGGGGAGGTGAATCCTGAACCAAATTCCCAATCCTAAGTGCAGAACTGTAGGATTTAGGGTATTTCCCCTCTGGGATAAGTGTCCCTTTCCATGAGGTTTAGGAAGAAGGTGATATGTGAAAGTATGAGAAGACTGGTGGTCTTCCTAATGAAGAGCAAAACTGCTCACTATAGGTACAAATTCTGTTAAAAGACATTCTGTATCCTCTTGGATTTGTTATTTCTTCTGAAGAGAGGGAATGATGATTCCTGCTTTCACCCAAGATGCTGATGAAAGGTTCTGCTCAAGTTTAACCTGTTGCTCTGAGACACTTGAAGGAAAGAGGTTATCTTCTTCTTCTCTCCCATCCATGTTTTTGGCAGGGGTAAGATTTCAAATGTATTTCTCATCTGAGTGAATCCTTCCACCTTTTGGATTAGCAGGTTATGTCAAATGACCAACTCTGTCTCTTCCAGCCTCAGTTGTTCTAGGAATCTATGACTGAAGACAGGAATTTATGTTGACCTGATCAAAGCTGATCCTGGCATCGTGGGATCAGTACATAAATTTCATAGTAAACAGGGAAAAATATTTATTGTGATACATATTCATACTTAGGTAGGAGGGACTGGAGCAATAAAAAGGCAAATTGGCTTGAAAAGCTTCCAGATGGTTGGATTTGTTTGTAAGTGTTAAAAGGCAACTGGTAAATAGCACTAAAAAGGTCCATTGAAAAATCTGGTGGAGGGAAACTCTGGGCACTCTGACAGGCATCATGGTATTAGCTCTGTGCTCTCTGTTTTGAAAAATCTGTAAGTCAAGGGTGATTTTTTTCTCTGCCTTGCTAAAATCCCAGATCTGACTTTATTAAATTTTCTTTTACTACTCCAAGCAAGCTGAGAGTGCAAAAGCAAAAAAGTTTCTGTCCCTTCTGTATCTGAAACTTACACTGAGTCTGGTCTGAGTGGGTTTGGCAGCTTTCTGCAGGAACTGATGCTCCTCCCAGCTTGTGGCCCATCAAGGATGAGACCTTTCTCTCCAACACCTCAAGAGTTGTCCAAGAAATACGTTCAATTTGACTGAGCAATGGCCCCTGTCAACGATGCCTCCAAGTAGGTTTCTCCTGGAGTTCTGCCTAACCTGTGAGCAGAGAAATGGGCAATTGAACATAAAATTAACTCTACCCCAAAATATAAAAACTGAAGAGAAATATTACTAGCATTGTATAGGATTATTTTTGCAGGTTGTGAAGTGTCAGACTTCAAAACTTGAACTGCTCCAGGAAAGCTTAACAGCTATATTAATAGAATCCTAATTTCATCCCATTTGGAAAGAAAACACTCATATCCTTCTGTATTTTCCTTCCTCTCATTTATGAAGTTACTTGAAAGTTCTTAAGAGATTGGGACTGTAGCACTATCTGCTTCAAGAAAGGAAATGATAAGTAGACAAAATGATGTCACAGAAACCAAAAGTTTCTGAAAAGGGCAATTAATTACACAAATCTATAATTCATCACAATGAATCATATTTCCTCTCTGACAGCAAGAAGCATGAAAACCCCTTTTCATGCTGTATTGCAGCAGCTCAAAGACTGTGATAAGAACAAGCCAATTAGGAACCTCCTTGAAGGGATGTTCTATTTTAGCTAGAGTCAATTTTGCTCTGGGCAAAGAGATAGAGTAGATTTCTCAAAGTTCCTTCAAGCAGGATTATTTGTGCCTCCAGATATGTTTAGATCTCCAAGAAAAAAAAACACAAAAAAATATCCCAATCTCTGGATTATTTAGGTCAGGAATGAAAAGATATTTGATGGGTTTGTGTCATTTTCTAGATAGAAGTTTTTTCTTGTTGAGGATAGAGCTGGCAGGTCAGTGCTGCCATCCTGCAGCACATACTGCTGGCTAATTTGTTGGGGTTGCAAAGAAAAAGTTCAAAGGTGTTCATTTGCCTTGTCAGTTTGATGAAACAGTGATCAGAGCAGTAAAACCTGGAAGGGCATCAAAAGTGTAATCGGAAAAGAGCAGCTTCTCTACCTTACCCTAAGTCACACACACACAGTGTGATCTCATCTTTTGCCTTCTTGACTCTCCTTGACTTTCCTACAGCACAAGAATAAACCACAGAATCACAGAATGGTTTGGGTTGGAAGGGACCTTAAAGTTTATCCAGTTCCAACCCCCCTGCATGGGCAGGGACACCTCCCAGCAGCCCAGGCTGCTCCAAGCCCCATCCAACCTGCCCTTCAACACTGCCAGGGATGGGGCAGCCACAGCTTCTCTGGCCCCCTTGTGCCCCTGTCTCACCACCTTCAAATAAACACACAGTTTGGGTTGTGATACCTCCTTACCTTGGCTGGTCTTTACAAGTGAACTTTCTGTCTCTTTAGCCATAATTTCTCCTGCTGGTAGTGATTCCCAATGTTTTATACAAGTGGTACTGAGTCTTCTGTGCTCTTCCTGCCCTGTTTTGTGAGATTCAAGAGTGGAGTGGTTTTCTCTGCCATCTGAGCAAACCATAATAATCCTGCCTGAGAAGGAGCCACAGAAGACTACTATGCCAGGATCTCCATATTGAAAGCAGACAATTGGAGTTGAACAAGCAGCTCTTTCAATGAAGGTAGCACTAAGGCTTTTTTCTCATGGCAGGACATTTACTTCCAGCCCATTAAAGAAGATTCTGTCTCTTAATTTTTTGTTCGGTCCATTGGTGGCATCTTCCATCCAGCTACACCTTTCATTTCACTCAGGTTTCACTAAGCCATCTCCTTGAAAGAGCTGTATGGGAGATAGTGGAGACACTTTTTTTCAGTTCCGTGCTTGGTTTCCCCATCTGATGCTCACCTCTGCAACATTCAGAAGCCCAAAAATGATAAAAATTGCTGATAAATATTGTGTTGATACTGGAACACAACTGAGCAAACAGATGATGGACAAAGTTACCACCACTGGCTAAGAGGTCCATGAATCACAGATGACTGGAAGCTGAGAGGCCACATGTTTATGTTGCCATATTAAACATTTGTTTTATAGCAGTGTCTCAGTCTGTAAATAAATTAAATCTCCACTGTGCTCAGTTCAGTGCAGGAGCAAAAAGTCAGCATCTGTGCTTGGGCCAAAGGCTGTTCTTTGGTCATGTGGCCAACTGGCACAACTTGGCTTGCATCAAAGCTCATTTTCTCCTGAAAATGAGGTATCTGCATCCAATCGCCTTCCTTGGTCTCCTGAACTGAGGTGAAAATCATGACAGTTAGAATAAAACTGCATATTTTAAGCAAATTACACTTCTCTTGAGGTCTCAGAGCTTCCAGGCTGACACTTCAACCAACTTCTCATCCACAAAGGACAGCAGCCTGACTACCTTTAATGAAATGGTCATAGTCACAGGACTCAGGAACCTGAGTCCTGCTCAAAGAAAATGCTAAAAATAAGAGTCTAAAGTTATCTTCTGCTTGAACAACTCTGCTATAGTGCAATGGGTACCAAACTTTCTCACTCTGTCCCAGAAGTGTTGCCATCTCTGCTTCCACACCTCTAGATTTCTACTTCTCTTTCTACAATGCCTTGGTTAGGATTTATCTGCCCAAGTGTACCCGTTTAAAATAAATCAGATAAACTGCTCTCTAATGGTGCTTATTTGTTGACCCTGGGAAGATTCTTGTGTGAGCAGCTCAAACCTGAAGTGAGCTGAGATGAATCCCATCCCTGCTGCCTGCGCTCTGCTGGCTTGTGCTAGCTTGAACACCAGACTTGTTCAGCTCTGTGTGATTATATTATTCCCAAACACCTGGAATCCACATCCTAGTCCTGGAAAACGAATTATATCCCTTAACTCAAACAATCAGGGTCTAGGTGGTAGGACAAGAATGCTCTCCGTTGGGTTATGCCATGGGAGGTCTGGTGGAGCAGATGTCCCCTGTGCACGGGCAGCAAATCTGCAGCTGCAGCCAAGAAATAGCCTGTTGTTCTTTTCTTTTCTGAGAAGGCAAACTTTGCTCCAGGATTACTTATGCAAACAGCTTGCTCTCTGCATGGTTATAAACACTAATTTGGAGACCCACAGCAAGCCAAATAGTTGTTTATGAGATGTTTATGAGGTGGAGGCCAAAGAGGTGTTTATGAGGCAGTGGTAGTGCCAAAGTCAAATAGCACCTCAGAGCGATGACTGGCACAGAACCATCTCTTCAGGCTGAGCTGCAGAGGAGATCTTATTGAATTCACTGGTGCTTCTGATGAAGCACTCTTTGCAATTAACCCAGTGGTGAGATGGATGGGAAAGAAATGAGCCCTCCCCAGGTCCTGGCAACTGGAAACAAGAGACTCATTGCAAAGAAGACAAGAAAACCGACATGAGAAGAAGAGGCTGGAATAGAATCCTCTAGAGCCTCAATGTCCATTATTTCCCTTCCTCATTACTCTGCTCAGCCTAAAAGCACAACTCCTTGACTGTCCTAGTAGTCTGGACTCACCTAGGAGCTACAAGCTACTTTCAGACCTTTCCCCCAGTGAGACTTGAGGTCTCATCCTTTTGTAACTTGAGGCTTCCTATGCTCCCAACACTTCTTTTTAAGTATGACATGATTTTGAGCTGTTTACCTGCACTGGCATCAGAGTCTTCATTGTCCTGTGGAGATCCTGCAAAGCTCTTGGACACAGAAATGACATGACTGAGATCTATTAGAGGTTTTATGGGTAAAATACTAGATGTTACGGACAGACACTTGTTAACCTTTGTTCTTAAACTCTGTACTGAACTATTCTCTCTGCTTTAAGTTTTCAGTCTTCTCTTTCCCAGACCAGCAAATCTTTTTCTTCTGAGCTTCCTTAATAGCTTTTTCTTTTTCTAAGTAATTTAGCATTTTCCTCTCTCTACTCTGAATCTTTTCCAGCTTGGCTTCATAATTCTTCAAATTTGGTGTCTGCAATTACACCATTAACTCTGTCCCTTTATACAAAATCATTTTTGTGTAAGGAACTTCTCTCTCTTCTATTTATTCTTAACTCCAGCCTTTGCAGCTTCCCATTGTCTTTATGTTCCCTATGAGCATCTCCTCATATCTCACAAATTAGATATCAGGAGAATCACTTCAGGAAGAGTCTCAGGGGACAGAGTCTCTGCCCCCTTCTTTACAAACACCTGACTTGCTTGGTTTTGTGGATCAGAGGTCTGAGGTCTTTGGGGCAGGTGAGATGCATCCTGGAAGGTCTCTGGTATGAACTACTCTGGCAAGGATGCAGGTGCAGAATTCAGTGGTTAAAGGGGGAACCTCATTTTAATTTTCTGTGTAAGTTTTTGTGCCAGTGTTGAGGTCCCAGCTGGAGCAGGGAGCTCCTGAGATAGGGGAATGACTGTCTTCAGACTTCCCAAAATTAGGAATGGTAGATTCTGGCACAAAAGCTTGAAATAGTGGGTCATCCTCATGGGGAAGATAAAGCAATGTCACTGTGATGAGAAGATGGCAGGAGGCAGGATCCTGCCTGAGTCCTGGGCAGAGATCCTGCTGCAAACAGAAGTGTCACCTGCTCCAGAGGCAGAGCCCACCCCTTCCCTCCTCTGTCCTTGCCAGTACCCACCCCATGAAGTGTGCTCACTAAAAACAACAGGGTCACAATCCTGCCAGGACAAAATACCCCACCAAACACACACAAGCAAAACACAAGTACTAAGTAAGCCATGTCATTTAATCCTGGAAGGGGGTCCGAGATTATGATAAGAATATAAAAATCATCAATTAAAAAATGAGCACAGGAAAGAAGAGATACCAGCTACTGCCCTGTAATAACACTGCAGCTCATGCAATTGCAGTAACTTCCTTTAGAGTATCTGAACATGCAGACATCAGCAACACCACATCACCCCTAGCTATTTAGATGCTGGATGTTTATTTACACAGCAAAAAGCCACGTGGGAAGGTGTTCTGTCTGTAGTTAGTGAAACCATGTGGCCTTATTTAGAAGAAAGATATTACCAAGATAAACACAGCTGGTGTTGTGGCACAAGAACACGGGACTGAGGGAAAAAAATAAAAAGGCAAAGATGATGAGCCAGCATCTTCTCAAGCCTTGGTTAGGGGCCGCTGGAATCATAATTCACCTCAAAGGCACAAGAACAAAACCCTAATCACTCCCTCCCACCATTCTAAGATCTGAAAGCCTAGATATTGTGGTGGACACAGCAGGAAATCCTCTGTCTGGTGGTGAGATGGAACTTTAGTTGGGCTGCAGGTATGTGGAAGGGAGCAGAGGGTGTGCACAAAGTAGGGCAGATGAGGCACGTGGTGTTGTGCCTCCATGGCTGCCCTCTGAGCCACAGCTCACCTGCAATGACAGACCTGGTGCTCCCTTAATAAGACAGGTTGGCTCATTATTTACATAATCACCTGGAAAATGTATTTCTCAGGCTTGTTCTTGGCTGTATCAAAGCCTTGTTTCTGCATCACTCCCCTTTTGTCTTTCCCCTCCCCTTTCTGCCCCGTGAAGCGACCAGGGATGGCTTGCAGTGCAGCCCTTGCCTGTGATTACTGTGCTGACCTAGCAATTATTCACATCTGCATGGGTCTTTGTTCTACTTTGAAGTCTCTCAATGACTTCTCTTTCCCCCCCACCTGTCTTCATTTTCCCTTCTGTGCCCCCCATCCCACCTCCTCCCTCTCCACCTCGTCTATGACTCCTCAGAAGTGTCAGTGGGTCCAAAATGAAATACAGGGTTGACCAGAAATTCCTCCTTAATGGGCCCAGGTGAGCTTGGAGTGGGAAAGGGAAGGCCCAGACCTTGAAGATGACCTTTCCAAAGTGCTTAAGTCAATAACAGTGTGCAGCCTTCCCTAGCCCCTTGTTTATAGTTGACAAGGTGGAGATAGACTGGAGGCTCTTTCTTCTCTTCAAGTGTGTGAGACTTTTTAATCTTAACCAAAAAAAAAAAAAAAAGAAAAAAAAAATGGGGGAGAGGGAAAATGATAGAAAAACCCCTGGGTGATGGAAGAGATAGGGTAATTGGTTCACCACAAAGTGAGGCTGAGGAGCTGTGGCTCCTTCTGAGACTCTTCTGTGGTGGGAGAAGCATCAGTTGGGCGGCATTTCCTCTCACAAGTCCTTTTTTGTACGGCAGGAAAGGAGGTGGGGACGCCTCCCTCTTACACATTCTTACATCCAGCTACTGAGGGAGGTTCACCAGCAACTGGTTAAGAAGAAAGATTAAGGGTTGCAGGGCTCGGGGGAGTGGGAAGTCCCTTTGCTTTGAGGAGATTAACTTTTGAGAAGAAGTAAAACACAAGGCGATAGTCTTTCAAAATTGCCTTCCAGCCGTGACAAGCAATGGTTAGATTAATTAGATTATGAATGCTCTTTTATAATCACCAGATGGTTGAGACAAGGTGGGGTGGGGGGCTGGGAGAGAAAGACTTAATTTTTATTTTTTTTCCCAGTACTATTTTCTAATGCAACACAGGTGCTCTTGGCATGCAGAAAAGCTCAGTGGTCAGCCGAAGTCCCCCCAAAGGTCTGAGAGTGAAGCAAGCACTGCTGTAGAAGGTCGTGGAGAAAAATTGTCCATGGTCTCAAAGGATGCAGAAGCAGTAGATATGAAATGTAAGATGTGAGAAGTAACATGACTAACATTAGATTTTCCTCCACTATGTAGAAGGTTTAGGTGCAATGATCATGGGAAAATGCAAAGGTTTGGTACCCAGGGGGTCACATCCCAGGGAAGCTGTGTCTCTTTCTAGCACAGTTTCACTGAAAGATCAGGCTTAAATTTGCATATTATGTCCACCTATCCTTGAGAACCACCTTTTTCCAAGGCTTTCTGGAAGTAAGGAAGGAAAGTTGTCTGCACTTTGTTCCTATGGGCATTGGAAATATTAAGGATAGAAAAATGCACAGGTCGAAGAGACATCTGGGATAGAGCAAGAAAAAATGTGGGGTTGAAGACACAATATCTTAAAAGGGAGACCTGTTGTTCCTGGAACCATCCTCATGAATCTTTTTAGATGTCAAAAATATTCATGCCAAATAAGACACCTTACTCACTTTTTGTACCCAATTGGTAGAAGTAGACATGTCTAAGGATGCATCTCTCACTTTAGAAATCCTTTGATTCATTCTCCTTAATTGTCTATGGATGAGGACAATACAGCCAGCTGTCACTATTAAATCCTGAGCTACAGCAGAACACAGATTTTTTAAATTAATTTCCAGCTTTTGACAAATCTGAAGATGTTCCCCTCTGAAACACATTGTCCATTGGGCATGAGCTCCAGTCTATGCAGGTTATGTGAGGACATGTAACGCAGAGGGGTAGGACATACTGGGTATTTTAAAGACATTGCAGGTAGGAGAACCTCGAGGAACCTTGTGAAGAAAGACACTGATGGAGACACTTGTCACTTGTGTGGGAGCCTCAGTGATGTGCAAAGTGGGTGTGTATGGACCATCTCCACTATCTCTGCCTTCCCAGACCTTATTGTTCTCTGACAGGGTGAAAGGACCTCTTCAGAATACCTCACTGGACTACTTGTATCAAGAGTGTCCAACATTCCAGAAATTCATTGTGTACCTGCAAACCACAAGCCATTTTCTTCTGATCTCAGGCAGGAAAGAGGGGACTTTAGAAGTAATTTGCAGCCAGAAGATGCGTCTAATGAATGCTGTTGCTCCATGGTGGGCAGTCTGCAGTGGGAAGGGGCAAGGACCCATGATGCAGCAATTCAGAAGCCTCTCCTGACAGCATCTCCAATGACCTTGGAGGGAGCCATGCTTGAACTGCTCTGAGACATTGCTGTTTGCCCCCCTTCCAGTGCAGGAGGAGACTTGGAGACATGCTGTCTAGAAGGCATGTCCTGGTCTCTACTCCTGGCCGGTCCAACACTGCCACCTCTCCTGGCTCCCAAATAGTCCCAGCCAGACATGCCACACCCCAAAGGTGACATAAACACCACATGGGTGGTCGACTGAACAACATCTTTACCTTCCTTCCAGCTCCATATGCCTGTGATTTTGCCTGTGCTTATTGTAAGTATCACCACGGATGGGCATAAAGAGCTTTTCTTAGTGGTGTAGGAAATGTTTGTCCATCAGAATGTCCCATCCTTCTGTTTGCAGCTCCTGAAGGCTATTCTGATTTGTTCCTGTACCCCTCTCAAGGCCATATTCTTCATATATTGTTTTATTGCATTCCTCTGAGCTGAGTGGTACAGAGAACTATGTCAAAAAGTACAGAGAGAGAGAAAATAACATGGTAGAAATATGAATACTGAAGGATTTTGACCAAGGAACTGAACCTCATGGGTGGATGGTTTTCCTATTGTAGGCTCTGGTGAGAGTAGCTGACCTGATCATGCATGTGAGTTTGTTTCGGATTCAACCAGCACCTCCCCATCCCAAAGTGCTGTTCAGTGCCAGATCAGCCAACACTGCACAAACCAACCCCAGGCATGGCTGGGGGGGTGAATCAGCTGTTGTGACTTGATCATGACTGGGTAGATTACTCTGAGTTGTTTTATTTTTAAATTTTTAAACCAGTATGTTGGTATCCTGTGATAATCTAGCCAGCTCTGTTGGCTTTATCTCTTAATTATGTAGGGATTATTGCAGAATTAAAGGTGCATTTATAAGGCTTTTAGAAGGAGCCTACACTCTGACACTGGCCCTGGAGATGAACCAATCTAATGACTTTTATCTCCCTTCCAACCAATGCAAAAAGCCTCTTTTCTCCCCAGCTTCTAAACCTGCCTGTAAATAACCTGCCTTGAAGTAACCCCCCTGACCCTCCCTCCTCCCCCCAGAACTCCTTCCACCCGGTTTTCTTCCTGTAATAGGTCTGAAAAGGTTGAAAGGTGCTGAACTCTTGTGTGGGGAATTCAGCTTGAAAGACCCTGAACTTTTAGATTCCCTGAGGGGTGCAGAGGAGGGGAAGAGGAGGAAAGGGGGAGGGTGTCTTCTGCTTGAGCACAATGACCTAGATGATACATCTCATGTACATGTCATGTCAAGTGTCATCTCTAGGGCTGGAAGTACTCTGAATAACCTGTCTGGTCAGTAGAGGTGACTGAAAATACTTAGCTGCAAGCCATCACTTTGAAAAAGCTTTGTCTTTTATACTTCCTTTCTTATTTATTTATGGGCTGGGGAATTTTTTTCCTCTCCTTGAGCAAGATCCACCAACTGGATGACTGCAGAATGGTCTGCTGAGCAGCAAACAGCAGCTGGAAAAGAGGAAATAAGTGGTCAGCCCCATTACTGAGTGGTTTTGGTGTCAGAAACGAGAAAAAGTGCCTGGGAATGACAACTGAGGGCAGGAGCTGGAGCAGTTTAACTTGCCTGGGCTCAGCAAGAAGGAAGACACTTGACTGAGACCACTTGATGGAGCCTTCACACCTCATGGGCACATTTTAACATGCTCCTTGGGAAAATTAACAGGGGCTTGTCTGGAGAAGGTGGCAAGGGGCTCTGCAGCAGAGGGAAGAAGGGAGAGAATAGGTGGGTTGTGGGGTGAACCCTGATGGACAATGGTCATAGTTCTGATACTGCATGAATTAAAAATAGAAATAAGGCAGAGTTGCTTCAGGAACGGGTTTCAGTCCACTTGTTTCTCTCTAGCAGCACCTCCAGAAAAAGAGGAAATGGGCTCAAGTTGCACCAGGAGAGGTTTAGATCAGTTATTAGAAGAAAACTCTTCACTGAAAGGGTAATTAAACATTGGAACAGGCTGCTCAGGGAGGTGGTTGAGTCACCATCCCTGGAGGTATTTAAAAGATGTATAGATGTGGTAGTTAGGAGCGTGGTTTAAGCACCGGACTTGGTAGAGTTGGGTTAATGGCTGGTAGAGTTTGGTTATGGTTGGACTCAATTATATTAAACAACAATTCTGTGATTCTGTGGGATAGGAAGTCACCAATAGATGGAATGGCTTAAGCCAGCAGTCTTGTGGACACATCTGAAAGGGTTTTATTCTGCAGCAGTTTTCTGGAGGACAAGCAAACTCTTACAAAACAACAGTCGCTGGTCCTGCACAACGGGGGCTGCCAAGAGAGGACTTTTCCTAACTCAGGTGCTGCTTTAGTCTTTATACCAGCAGGATATAATTCATACTTGAGGTTTCAAGGAGAGGAGTTAGATTAATGATTGGACTAAATGATCCTAAAGATCTTTTCCAACCGGAATGATTCTGTGATCCTGTGAACAAGCCTTCCCAGAGACTCCTTTTTAAAAAAGAACACAAACGTGTTTTAAAGCATATGTCTACATTATGATGGAATTCCCTTCACTTTTGATAAATGCTTTGAACTTCCAGCTGTTCTTGGGAAAAGAAGAAACATCAAAGACATGTCTGCAAAGGCCATTTGTATACCTGAGCAGAGCAGTGCTCTGTTCTTCTGCCTGGATGCATCTACGAGACTGTGTAGGGGCACCAGGGAGGGTGAGCATCTGAACTTAACAATGAGAGAAGAAAATCCATCACAGGGAGCCCCACCAGAAGAGAAATGCCAGCTGCACCCAAGGACCTTCATATAATGCACTATCAATTTGCATATCAAGAAGGAGTGAGGATGACCAGGTGGGGCTGCAAAGCTCTAGCAGAGACGGTGCAAGGGCTGTAGAGGGGCTTGAAGTCAGCAAGGATCCACCTTGCCTGGTGAGTCTCTGCATGAAGACAATGTTCCCTCTGTGGGGAGCTCACTGTGGCTCCAGACCTTCAGTGCCTGTGTTTTCTGGGGAAAAGCAAAATTATTTAAGCAGCCAGGAAAGTGGGAGTGCATGATTTATCACGGGGAAAATCCACCACTTCGGCTATTGCTTAAATAATTGCAAAGGCTGTCGTGGGGAGAGGTAGGAATGACTTAGAAAGCAGCATCTATTTCTTTTGAAATCAGAGCTTCAGTAAATGCTTCCTGCGTGTTGTGACTGGAGAGATGAGCTGCCCTTTTTCATTTTTAGTTGCTTTTGTTTTCTCTCTTTTTCTGCCCTCCCTCCCCCCTTCGTTTCCTGAGAATAAAGGGTTGCTTGGAATCAAAAGAAACCAAACCAGGAGAACTGAAAGTGAAGGGATCCGACTGTGCAGATGAATTACTTTCCAGTTCCAGAGCTGAAGTGACTGGAGAAGGAGAAAGGAGGAACAAACACATGCAGCTTCTTGAGAGAGAGAGAGTCTCTGGGCATCTGGAGTGGGTCTGGAAAGAATTGCTAACACTGGATTGAGACCTTTCACCTGAATAGTCATTTTAAAAACACTTAATTGTCTCCTGTCCCTGTTTCTTGTGCTCTTGTGTCCAAATTGAAGGATGGGGGTGCTCAGTGAAGGCACAGTTTGGAACAGGGGTCTTGAGGAAAACTTGGGGTGTGTTGAACTATTTTGCCCCTTTTCATAGGAAATGGGAGAAGGAATGGTTGAAAACGAGGGAGAAGTTCATCAGCTGGAATGAGAATGTTGGAAAAGGCTCAAAGCAAAAAAGAAAAAAAAAAAATCAGGTTAAAATCTCTGACTTGGGATGGGGATGGTAACTGAGAGAGAAAGATAAGAGGCTGGTGATCCAGCCACTTGGCTGGCCCTTCCAAAGCCCCAGTGGTCTCTGAGATGTGAGAAGGAACTACAGATCATCAAAGCCAACACCAACCTCATCCAGCAAGAGAAACCCAGGAGAGGGGTTTTTTTATACTAAGGACTCACAAGTGTATCCTGTGCTAAAGAGCATTCCATTTTTAAACAATGTTCAAGGTTCAGCCTAAATTTTGAGGGAAAGGGGAAGGGGAAAGGGGTGGAAAAACATGTCTAAATTATTTGGGACACCTGGGTCTTCCCACCAAGCCAAGGCATGACCTATGTGGATCCAGAAGGCTGGGCCTTAGGTGGTGAGTGTTGGATCTGACCTCTTGGACTCTGTCCAAGTAGAAGCAATCTGGTTGCAAACTTGATGCCTTATGGTGAAACGTGGCTTCTGCATTCAGCAAGAGACCATCCCCAAAACGAGCAACAGCACATTAAAAAGGGCTGTGATACCATCAAGCTCTAAAGTTCAATATTTAATAAACTAAAAGAGTCAAAGAAAGTGGCTCAAACTCATGGAGACAAAGTTAGTTCAATTTTTCAGACGTGTTCAACCTTCATGTTTAGAAAAAACATATTTGTTTTAAACATTGAAAAAACAGTTTTTATAGCAAACATGGCACTGAGATATGGTGAAGATCAGAAACCATATCTCTTCCTCTGGAAAAACTGAAATAAACCAATTCCATTTTCCTCTGACCCTCCACAGACATTGTTTTTCGCCCTATAAATCAAAATTTAAAAAAACTCAAAAACATAAACCCCAACTATACTGACACAGGCCTGAAAAGCATTTCAGGACTAGGACTGTGAGGCAAAAAATGTTGATGGCTGAAGAAAAGTAATTTTGACAGGCTCCTGTTTTCACTCCAAGAATTACCAGTGTCCAACCTGAGCCCGTCCAGGAAAAGCAAGAGGAATTTTGCTACAAAACTTGTGGTTTTGGGTTTTCTTTATCTGGGGACATAAATCTAGGATGCTGCAGCTGGTTGTTGCCCAAACAGACTGCTCTTAGACATCCCCAGCCCTCGCATAATCTTGTGATGCTCCTCAACATCAAAGGCTGAATTATTCGTCCTGGGGTGTGACATGTGGGAGGAACGTCCCCAGCTTGGGAAAACAGTTCAAATAGCTCCTGCCACAGCGGTGGGGATGTATAGATATGCAGGAACGTTGTCCCTCCGGGCTGTTCCCCCTTGGCAGGGGGAGAACAGCAGTTATGGCCACGGGGCTTTGTGTGCGGGATGCGTCCGAGGGAGGGTGATTGCCCTGAAAGCTGCCCCCGACCCTTTTATATGGTCATTAGGAAACCTGATTGAGGGAGGCTGGGGGGGCTTCTCACGCCTCCAGCCCAATCCAGCCAGCAGCCCCTCTCTCAAGTACCTGCTAACAGGTTGACTTGCCTTTGGTCTCAGTCAGGTCTCAGCGGAGACCGGGCACCATTTCCTAGCCTAATAGGTGTGAGGCCAGCCAAGAATTTCACTCTTTATTTAGTTATTTATTTATTTATTTTAGGTCCTTTCAAGGCAGGCTATAAACCTCTTGTTTTCCTCCTCCTCTGGGTTCATTTTGTTGCTTCCTTTTTTCCTCCTCCCCCCCTCCCCAGGTGGTGTTAAAAGTCAACAAGCCCCTTTATCTCAGGACTGGCCTTTTCCCCAGGATGCTGGAGCAAATCCATGAAGCTGAGGGGGTGGCAGTCCTGCATCCTTTGGTTCTTTCCAGTTCCTCACAGGGACTTTCCCCACCTTTTGCTATGGCAGATGATACCCAGGCTTGGGGCAGGGCCCTTGTTAGGCATATTGCAGCTGGACAGGGCTGGCAATCCTCATTTTCTTTTGGTTTGCAGTGGTGCAGGTCAAGAAATGCTCCATGACAAGCTGCAGAAAGTTGTTAGCTGCTAACGAGCTTCATAAAGACCTTCAGAGAAGGTAACTTGGGCTCTACTCTCCAAAGACCAAATTTCAAAGCTGTGGCAGTTGGAAAACAGCTGAGCTGCTCTGCATCTTCAATCTTCTCCAGGCAATGGAGAGATGTAGCTCTGATGCCCCACTGAGTCCTTACTCAGTGGATTTGCTGGTCCGTGCACCAGGTAAATGCCTTGGCTTCTTGAGCCAACACAGTAGAAAATATTGCTCTTCAGGTCACTGAGTGGAGGATGATTTCTTACGTGAGCAATCAGATCTATAAGCCATGCAGCCCATCTGGTGTCTTCTTCTAGCAAGTGTCCCTGCCTCGGTTTCCCCACTGGCAAAATGGGGATGGTGAGGGACAGCTCTGAGCTGAGCTTTGGGAGCTGCAATGCAACTTGGATTGAAAGGGCTTTATGTTCTTTCCCCTCCTGCACTACACTGTCAGGGACCTGTGTTTTTTTTACCCCACTGCAGGAGATGAATTGGGCCTCGAGACATTTTCTATTTTGGTGTGGGTTTTTTTTCATTGCAGGCTTGACTTTTAACTCCTCATATGCTGTTTCTATTGCTCAGAGGGGGAATAAAAGGATGGCATCCAAGCCTCTCTTCCAACCACCATCTCTCATCCAACCAACCTCAGCCTTTCCTCATCAGGGAGATGTTCAATTCCCTTCATCATCTCTGTGGCTCTTTCAAACAGTTCCCTGTCCTTCTTGAACTGAGGAGCCCAGAACTGGACACAATATTCCAGATGTGACCTCACCAAGGCAGAATAAAGGGGGAGGAGAACCTCTCTTGACCTACTAACCACCCCCTTTCTAATGCACCCCAGGATGCCATTGGCTTTCTTGGCTACAAGGGCACATTGCTGGCTCATGGTCATCCTCCTGTCCACCAGGACCCCCAGGTCCCTTTCTCCTATCCTGCTCTCCAGCAGCTCAGCCCCCAACCTGTACTGGTACAAGGGTCTGTTCTTCCCCAGATGCAAGACTCTACACTTGCCCTGGTTGAACTTCATCAGGTTTCTCCCCGCCCGACTCTCCAGCTTGTCTAGGTCTTGCTGAATGGCAGCACAGCCTTCTGGTGTGTCAGCCACTCCTCCCAGTTTAGTGTCATCAGCAAACCTGCTGAGGGCACATTCTGTTCCCTCATCCAGGTCATTGGTGAAAATACCGAGCAGTACCAGTCCCAGTACTGACCCCTGAGGGACTCCACTAGTCACAGGCCTCCAATTAGATTCTGTCCCATTGACCACAAGTCTCTGACTTCTTCCTTTCAACCAGTTCATGATCCACCTGACCATCAAGACCACACTTCCTCAGTTTATCCACGAGGATGCTGTGGGAGACAGTGTCAAATGCTTTACTGAAATCAGTGGAGGTAGGGGGACAGTTTGGGCTTGAACAAAAGCTTGGCACAAAGAGCTGGGGACACTGTCACTTTAAAACCTCCAAAAAATGAAGATGCACTTTTAATAGGGTCTCTGAATATCCATGTCCAGTTGAGAAGAATGCTCTTTCTGAACTCTGCTGGGAGAGTGGCAGAATCTTCTCACACATTTTTTGGTTCATGGGCTGGGTTTTGGTCACCATGGTGGAGGTGGTGGGGCTGGATAGGGACTGAGGGGGCTCTTTGGGAAGTGCAGCCCAGGATGTGGTGTGCAGGGGGTTAATTGTATTAGAGTGAATACCTGAGGAATTAATAATGATTTGATGCTCATCAGGCTGCCTTCCTTCAGAAATGTAACACAAGAAAAAACACGTTAGGAAATGCCAGAAAAATGCAGCAAAAAAAAGAAATTGTGGTTGTGTGGGGGTGGTGGTGTGAAGAAGCAGCCTGGAACCTCAGTTGGGTTTGGTGTGGGAGTCACATAAGAAATTTTAGCACCTGGATGGGACCACTCAGCACCCTCAGGGCCTCACTCTGCCCTTCACTCAACTCCACCAGCCTCCTGGAGAATAAAGGGTCATGGGGACTTTCATGTAAGGCAGGATTCAGCTTGCTGTGGTGCTGCAGCTCTTGGGGAAAGCATCCATCCATGCTGGGAAGGAGAGGTGCAACTGTGGTATGACAAGCATTTGTGCTGAGGATGGATCCCCTGGGTTCCAGTCAGGGTGAAAGAGGTGGGATGCAAGCCCCCCACAAGCCATGCACAGCTGTGATGTAATGTCTCCATCTGGGGATCTGCTTGCTGCAGGACACTGCTGTGCTATCATAAAGAAAAAAGGGGGAAAAAAAAAGGGTAAGAAGAAAAAGGAGAGAGTGATTTAGAGGAGTGATAAAAGCATCTGGGGATCGCTCAGACAAAACTTAAGGGCATAAAAATGCTCGTGTTTCAGGTTATAGGGAAGTGAAGAAGGAGTGTTTAACAATGAACCCTGATTTTGCACATCAAGGATGAATGGAAACAGCCACCTTGTCATGGCAGCATCTCTGAAGCTTGCATGTCCCTACCACCATAGGATGTCTTTGGAGGGATGGGCATGCTGTGAACCTCATTTCATGGGGGGGCAAGCCGAGGTGCAGGGAGGTGACTGTTTTGGCACCATGTGTTGTGATAGCCCACATCCACCCCAGGCCTGAGCCACGTCTCCACAATAGTCCCCTTATTGCCTCTCTGGGCACTCGTCCAACTTGCCATGAGGATGCTCTGCCAGGGAAGGCAGGCATCAGAGGATGGCAGGAGCTGAACTACTGGAGAGGTTCCTGCTCAGCATCCTGTCCCCCACAGGGGATGTCCATAGTCCCCTGTTGCTTTTCTTTGGAGAGTGAAGCCCTTTGATTTACGTCAGCCCTACATTGTCCTCCTCATGCTGGTTGGTTCCCATCACTGTCTTTCCATAAGGTGGGGCTGCTGTTAGCCTGGGTCCTGCTTGCTGAAGGTTATTTTGACAGCAAAAGACAAGAGACTTGTCGCGCACTTCCCAATGGCCACCACATAATGACAGACTTCCCCAAACCATGAGAGGTCTTTTATTTTCCTCCCTTTTTGGACTTTTTTGGGATATCTACCTTAATTATTAAGCAAGCCAGCAATGTCAACACAATCTGCTGCCCATCTTCCTCTTTCTCTCCTATCCTCTCCTCCCCCTGTCTTTGGTGGGTTGGAAACGGCCCAGGCTGGATGTCAGCTGTTATCAGAGAACTGACACAGTCATTTTAGCTGTTGAGATACACTTTTTGATAGCCAAGGTGCTGCTCCCAACTTCCTTGTCTGTCACCCACTCAGAGGAGGGAGCAGCCTCGTGCATTTGATTCCGAGCCAGCCCGTTGATGGAGCAATTCTGCTTTCTTGTTGGGCTGGAAGCTTGTGCTGCTGCCAAACAGCTGATGAGCCTCTTCTCAGCCATCCCTTTCTCTGCCTTTTGCTAGGTGTGATTTTTGTCTAGGTACCAAAGAGCTGTCGGACCACGGGGGATGTCTGATTTTGAGAAGAAATTTATACTTACACTCTATCCAAAAAACATGCAGTGGAAAGAATATATGTGCTTACTTCCCAGGCATTTATTTTAGTGATCCTGATGAATATCAGATTTTAATTGACATCCAAGAACCTGCACTGGCCTAAAAAATGCAGAGACTGGACTCTGTCCCTTGGATTTGCAGCACCAATATAATCCTTCCTGCATGGCTTCTCCTGAAGCTGTCATCCCTGTGAGGAAAGCATAACAAAAAAATTAGGACAATTTGTGTCCATTTCCAGATCTGTGGTTCAACACCCCAGCTCATTCTCTCCTTTCTAATTGCTGCTTTCTTCTCTTCTCAGGCTCCTTTGTTTCTCTCTGCAAGCAGCCACAGCTTTCAGATGTTTAAGGGTCATTTCTCCATGTGCTGCAATGCTAATTATTTCTTCTGCCCTAATTCAGTTTTACATATCACTCCCAGCCACACAGGCCACGTAGCACACACATTCACATGATAAAACCTCCTCAGAAACACATGCAGGACAACAAAACCACAGGATCCCAATCCTGGAGAAGAAACCACCATTTCTGTTGTGCTGCCATCACTTCATAATTGTGCCATCTTAATTAGAGGGCTTCCAAAGCTAGAAATCTGCTGCTGCCAAATTTGCTCCGTTGATGCTTTGAAATCACGAAGACAGCATTGATAATAATTGCCAAGACTCCCTTTCTTGATGTTTATTATGGCCTATCCACGGCATCCAAAATATGTGAAAACTACTCAAAAGACTTTCTGGTTAATGAATGATCTGTGAAAAGCTTTCTCTTCCAGAAATGACCGATATTAGAATTGGGGCTGATGTCATGTAACAGATCCCATTCAGAAAAGCTATTGAAAACAATCCAAATTCCTCCAAACTGTTAAATTGCTTTTAATTCCTCCTCTTTGTGTATGTATAAGCTGTGGGGGTTTTGTTTGTTTGTTTATTTCCCTCTTGCGGAGACCAAGCTTTAATTTAATTTGCATGTTGGGTTGCTGCTCTTTTTGTGTTGCATTTAATATATTCAGAGCATTCGGGGAGCCTGAGGTTTGGAGGCAGTGGAGACTGAGATTGTTTCCATTGATGAATGTGGCTTTCAGAAAAGAAATGAAAAAGTTGGGGGAAATAAATTCCACGAGTTCCAGCATGGGCAAGGAAAGGGAGGAATTTTTTTTCCTTGTATTTTTCCTGCATAAAATCTGCAAAAATCCTGTCCTTTCTCTTTTAAAAATTGATTTTATATTTTATATTTCATATTTCATATTTTATATTTTATATTTTATATTTTATATTTTATATTTTATATTTTATATTTTATATTTTATATTCTATATTTTATATTTGATATTTTGTTTTATGGTTTAAATTTTATATTCGATATTTTGTTTTATGGTTTATATTTTATATTCTATACTTTATACTTTATACTTATTTTATAATTTATTATTTTATTTTAATTATTTTATCTTACCATTTTTAGATGGCATATGCCATATGCTTTAATAAAAATAACTGCAGTAATGGCAAGGAAAAAAAAATGAGGCAGGGATTAAGGTGGATAATGTCCTAAGGAAAGGTTAATGAAAAGAATGCATGAAGACATGCAGCTCCCATTTAAAAAATATACTGGAAAATGAGTTTAGAATTGTTTACGCAGAGCTCTGCATGCACAATGTTGGGTCTTGCATCTTGGCATGGTGTTTTGCAACCTGAGGGCTCTCCACCAGGATGAGGGTGTGTGGGATGGGGATGCATCAATGTGGCATGGTTTTCTGATACATAAACGACTCTTTCTTCCAGATCACTTCTTCCCTTCCCTCTCCCCTCCTCAAAGTTGTTTCTTTGCAAAGTGACATTTCAAATTTCATGTTTTAGAGCTTGAAATGAGCAATGTGTTATGAGGAGGAGGTTTCTTCCAGGCTGAAGAAGGGGAAGGTAATGCTGAGGACTCCCTGCTAAGGACCCTTGTCTCACCTAAAGGAAGATGTAGTCTTTTTCAAGAAGAAAAAAACCAAACAGCTGTAGGAAGACTTGTCCCTGGGCAGGAAAAGGCTGTGTGATCTAATCAGGTTTTACCATCCTGAGCTGGTGAGGTTTGGTGAGGTTCAAAGACACATCATGCACCTGCACCCAGAGCCAACCTTGCAGACTTTCTCTCAGGAGCCTTTGTAATGGTCTTCGGGAATGTGTGGCCAAATCCAGACTTGCCTTTCAAAATGAAAGAGGAGAGTCCCTAAGAGGGACCTTGAGGATGTTTATTTTTCTCTTCCCTCCCCCAAAAAGACACATTTAGAAAGTGCTTCTGTTGCCTGCCCAAGGGGATGCAAGGACTGGGGAAGAGGTGATGCCTGGGGATGCCCAGACAAGGGTCAAACCCCTTCGTTTCCAACTTAATGCCCCAGACCCGTCTCCGCTCCGATGTGAATTCCTGGGGACAATGTGAGCTACCCCCAGCCGATGAAAGGCTCCTGTCCTGCTGGGACTTCGGGGAGATAACCCCAACAAAACCCCTGCAAGCCTCCACCGAGCTCCTACAGCCCTTCCCCCCAGCTTGTATCCCCCCGTGTTGGTGTGTGTGGCACCATTAAGAATTGATATGCTCGATATGAATGGCCCATACTTCAAAACGCCTGAATAGACCCCGAGCTCCCCCTTCCCTCCCCCCCCCCAACCCCAAGCTTCAAAAAAAACCCCCACAAAAAAACCCACCACCACAACATTGTTGAAGAAAGTCCCCTCCTCAGCCTGGGAGGGAAAGTTTGTGTATCAATCTAGTTTTATAATAGTGTAATTTAGTGTCTAGGCCCGGGCTCTGGTGGTGATATTGTACTGCAATGAATGAGACAGAGGGCTCCAGGCTGAGCAAGAGCTCGAGGACCCGGCTGGTTCTATTCAGGCCAAACTAATCGGCTTCAGCTCAGCTCTCCGCCAAAGCTCCCCTCTCAGTAGTGGGTTTTTCTCTGGGTTTTTGTTACTGTTTCTTAAAGAGCTCAGCTGGCTGCTGAGGCTGAAAAGAATCAAATTATTAAAGATTTTGTGGAAAATCCAGTGAGAATGGGCTCATGCAAGAATAATAGCATTGTGCCACCGTGGGCCATTCCCAGCTTCCAGTCGGGAGAAATTGTCAACTCTGTCTTTGTTTTCTTAACCCTTTCAATGGAAACAAAATAATATTTAGCTCAGCACAAAATACCTTCTTTTTAATTTCTAATCCTTTAAGGTTCTTTTTTTTTTTTTTCTTCCCAGCTTCTCCTCCTCCTCTTCCTCCCTCCCTCTCTCTTCTGTTTCCCCTCTTCTTGTTGTCTGTCCTCTGAAATACATTTATATACCTCATACATTCCCCTTTTCCTTGCCAGTTGGCCAGAGGGGCATCTGTTATCAGGAAGAACCTTCTTTTTTAAACAGGGTGTAAAATGGGTGATTAAATCCTTTATCAACAGTCACCACCAGAAAAGGGAAGAGGAAAATGTCTCCTTTCAAGCTTCTGTTTTTAACATTTAGTAGCAGTTAATAAACCATTAGTATGTTGTTCAATGGGCTGACTACATAATGTGTCATGTTTTTAAATGTCTATGCATTGTAAAATTACAAAATTATTTAATTGGGACATTGTAATGTCACTAAAGAACAAAAAAGAAATGTCTGCCTGTCCATCCTCGATCAATCAGAGTAAATACAGACAAGCAATGTAATCACTCTCCTCCTCTTTTATTTAGGGACTAAGTAGCTTTCCATTTGTGGCCTGTATCTTTTCTTGGCTCTTTCTCCCCTGCATGTGCCGATCCTGGATGTGTTGAGGAGCAGCATCGTGTTGGTGATGGGAGGAAAAGGGCCCCAGGCTGGACATCAAACCCAAATGAGCTGCAGGTCTCTCCAGGTTGCAGAGCAACTGGGTGCAGGGAGCTTGGCTGCACCCCATTTGTGCAGGGGGGGCACAAAACCCCACAGCTGCAGCTGCTTTGTGTGGGGAAGTCAAAGCTGCTGCCACCCTTTCAAGGCTCCCTCGGGAATGGGGCAGAAGAAGAAGGGATTAAAAAAAAATATGTAAAAATCATCAAAATAAACTCAACCAGCTGGCACCAAGGATGGGATGAAAGAGAGCAGTTTGCTCCTGGTTTAAACTTGACACCAGCAAGTTAGTGAGTTACAGACTGTGAGTTACAGATGACCCTGTAACCCACCGAGTCATAATGTTGATAGAGAGCCCAGTATTAGGGTACAGGGGGTGAAAATGCAGGGACAAAAGGGTACTCACCGTCCCATTGTGGGAGATCCTCCTAATCAGGATATTCTCCCTCAACTTTGCTCCGCTCTAACCTATTGACAACAGAACTAGGTCATCTTGGTGAATAGGGTAGATTTTCTGCCTCCTCAGTGTCTTTGAGGCTGGGAGGGATTGTGTGTTCAGTGTTACAAACAGACCTTCTGTCTTTATTTCCCGACCAGCAGCTCGCCGCTTAACAAGGAGAACTGGACCAGCCATTTTTCCCGTAACAAATGGAGGGTCCCATCCAAGCTGTCCTTGCCAGTTGGCTTTCAGACAGGGGAAGCTTATTCATGTTTTTAGACCTCAGCCAAGTCCAGTCAGGAAGCTTGAGATGTTTTAAAGTGGGGGAAAGGCGGGGGTATCCAGGGCTCTTTTGCCAGCTAGGAGGAGGGAGGAGCTGCATTATTTTGGCATTGAGTCTTTTTATTTATTTATTTATTTATTGGTACACTCCCAGGGATAGAGTTGTCTCTCTCTATCCCCGGCATTAGGATGGCTTGAAAGGGACGTGGGCAAGGACTTGTTTTGTTCTCCTGGTGCTCCTGAAGAGGACAAGTCCACCCCTGCATGCTTGAATCACCTACAATGGCGGGAGAAGAACAGAGGATGTGCGCTGAGGTTGCTAGTAGTGAGGGATCTCACAGAGGAGTCACCACCAGTGTAGGTGGGTATTACACTATAGCCCAAGACACTAAAATGTCTCATGATGAGCCAGACACAGAGAGGCTGTTGACTATCTTCCTTTAGAAAAGATGTTTATTCCCCATCCCACCCTAGGATGTTTCCTCTTCAGTTGTCTGCTTCAGGGAAGGACAGAGCATCGCCATGCTTTCCACCTGAGGTCATGGTGCAGCATCCCAGAAAAACACTTACACCACCTTTGTGTAATGCTGCTCCTGGCCCTTTTCAAGTGTAACAACATCCTCGGATCCTTCAGGGTAGGTGATAAGAATATTCCCTTCTAAGGAATAGCATTACCCCGTCCTAGAAATCCCACAGACATTAGCTCATGGCCTTACACCCATTTTCCTAGTTAGTCAAACCTCATCTCTATGACTACGAATGCGTGGCTGATGTCCTGGATCCTTCTCTGCCTATTTTCAGGCATCACACAGAAATGTCACCTATACCTCACTGAACAGCCACCTCCTGTGGATACGCAGCAGAGCTCACCCTGCACTGTCCATCAGTTGCCCCATGACTTTCCCCACTCCTGATCCCACAGCCACCCCTCAGCATCCTGTTTTGGGACATCTGAGATCAGGACAAAAGGAGAACATGTGGACAGGGCTAAACAGGAGTGGCTGACACGATGTCTGGTGGAGAAAAACCTTCTCAGTGACATGTCTCATGCTGGGAATACTCAGCTTTCCTCTTCACCAGCTTGGAGATTGGATGATGAGGATCGGCAGGACAAAAGAGGGATCATTCTCAAAGTGTCCTTTTGGAATCCTGTGGTCATCTCTAGGTGTCCCTTTTAGTCTTCTCTCAGAGACAACATTTGGGACTCAGGGGACTTTTGGTCTGATCCACTAGAGCTGTTCTCAAGCTGTAGGATTCTTGTATAACTGCTACAGCCAGTGGTGAAAATATTGTAATACAGGAGACAATGTGTCCTAAACTTGGCTATATGCCTGGATTAGAAATTAAAGGCAAATAAGGCAACCTAAGCTCTGGAACTGCATCAAAGGCAAATCCAGGCTAAATGGGAAGGATCCAATTTCACAGTTAAGTTTGTTAAATAGGTGGGTGGTGGTTGCCGGTGGTGCGCACGTCCCTTTATTAACAATTTAAAAATGAAAGGTCCCTTGCTGGAGATAACTGGAGGATCAGAACTTTTTCTGGCTGCTTTTCCACAAGTAATCTTTCCTCATGCAAGCTTTCTACTAAAACTGACAGAGCTACTTGCAAGCACAAGGATCATTCTGGATAAATAGAATATAACGGCAAAGATGATGGCAACATTGCAAGGACAGTCAGACATGCTCAGCAGACCAAATCACTGCAGAAAGCAAGCAGGCAAATGTAGCTCTTTCTTTGTCACTTGTAATCTGGAAACAAATAATTCCCAGCCAGAAATTATTCAGCTGTTTGTTCATGCAAATGTGTTTTTTATTTTGGGATGGCTTCTGAATTTTGCTGGAATAAATGATACTTCAGCATGTGCCCCTTGCACGGAGCCTCTGACTGCTCTCCCTGAAGTTCACACTGGTTAAGGGTGACAATTTGCAGTAGAGAGTATGTCAGATTATTTTCTTTTTGGTGCAAATCACAGTGTCATCATTAGTGGGTAATCATTAAAGTTTGTAGAGCTGGCACTGTTGTGATGCATATTTCCCTTACAGACTGCTCTTTGGAATGTAAAAAAAAAGGCTCTTTATAACCTTAGAAAAAGTTTAATAGTTTCATTCAAAGACTCTTGTGTATATTTGTTTACAGTGTTCACTGGGCATGAATTATGAAAGGTGTCTTCTCTACCTACATCAACATCAGGATGAACAAATACAATTATAAGTCACTCGTGAAACCTTATATATATATCTTTGTGTACAATGCTGAACTATTACTACCTTTTGGCTGATTTTTTTTCTGCTTATGCTAATTTATTAGTATACTTCACACTTTTTATATGTGATTTTTTCCTACTGTTCTCCTTCTCAGCCAAATGAAAAAATTAGTTGAAAAGAAACAAAACCTCTGCTCTGGATTTTTAATACTGAGAACCAGATTTGAGAAAAAATCCCCACAAGGATTCATAAATAAGAAAATGAATTACATGAATCCAGCTATTTCTAAGATGTCATGATTTTTAAGTAGATATCATAATTTTAGCAAGGAAATGACTAGAGATGTTGGGCTGCTTGGCAAGGGCAGTGCTGTGGTGTGCTACATGAAATGGCCCTGTAAACAAAAGGAGGTAATTAAAATACATTTGCCAGAAAAGATCCCAGATTTCCCATGCAACATGCAATACTCTCTGCACAGCAGAGCTTTTCCTTTCTGTGCTCCCCTCAGCTCCCTGGTTTTATCATCTCTCAGTCAGAGGCAAGCAGGACAATAGATATTCTTTGAGAAATTCACTACAGGGGATACGAAGCTGAGGTCTGTGGTGCCAGTTTTACATCTCCTTAGCACTTGTCTTCATGGCAAATGTGACCAGAATAGCTATTTTAGAATTAGCTTTCTCTGGTGTCACTGTTCCAGAGGAAAGAGATTTTATTCCAGATGAATTGCCCTGTTTAGGAAAGTGCTTGCTATTTTGCAGCTAAAATGCATGTGTAGAACAACACATAATGTAACAGAGATACCTGATATAAGGAGGGTCAGAAGCACTATGACCATGTTACTGTCATGGTCAGATCATGTTTTTATCTGCAGCATCATGGAGTTACAGGCACCTAGAAAAAAAAAATAGGGTGTTCCTCATTAAAATATAGTTGCCTAAAATACAGTGTCCAGAATGAGCTTGTCACCTTGTCTCTCTCTACAGTTAACGGTTTGAAGGGATTCTCCTTGGTCTCAGCTGTCCTAGGTATTCTAGGGCAGGTAAACTGCTTTGTGTAACCGTTTCCCTCTCTGTTGATTAGAATGCAAGCCAAAATTCAGAACTGAACCTCAATTTGCAGCAGTGGTGATGAAACAAATCCTTCTTCAGGTGACTTGTGTTCTCAGACAATGGGTGCGACTCAACCTATTAGTTCAGATCAGGGGACACATTGCTCTTTCAGGGGTGAGCATACCTAACCTAAAAGTTGTTGCAGTCCCTGCACCTGAGTTCAGTTGTATATCTGAGTTTCTCACCTTCTCATGAATATCCCACACCATTTCCTCTTGACAAGCAGTGTCTTTTCAGTGGCTCAGCTCCCACTGTCTGCATATGCTGTGTTGGAGTTAACGTGTACTCAAATGGCCCTTGGCTTCATCTGGAAAACTGGCCTCTGGTGCTTGTTAATGACCTGCCTGCAAAAGCATCCATCCTATGTCTAGTGGAGATTGTAGAATCACAGAACAGTTTGGATTAGAAGGGACCTTAAAGATCATCATCCCTTGCTACGGGCAGGGACACCTCCCACCAGACCAGGTTGCTCCAACTTGTCCTTGAACACTTCCAGGGATGGGACAGTCACAATTTGCCTAGGCAACCCATTTCAGTGTTTCACTAACCTCACAGGAAATAATTCCTTCCTAATATCTCATTTAAATCTCCCCTTTTTCAGTTTAAAACCATTTCCACTCGTCCTATCACTACATGTCCTTGTAACAAGTCCTTCTCCAGCTTTCCTGTAGGCCCCTTCAGGTACTGAAATGATGGTGCTTCTGTTTTGTTAAGCATGTGTGACCCATCATGTCCAGGCAGCATCAGAAAACATCCCTGAGCAGCAGGGTCTCCGTGCCAGCTACCCCAGTGGAGAGATTCCTGCATGTTTTCTATCACTTTGATGAAAAATGAGGAATCTTAGCAGCTTTTAGCAGAAGTAGAGAAGAGTGAGGGTGTTCTCCTGTAGCTGAGTATTACTAGGGAAATTCCTCAGGCCCTCTGTCTTGTGGTGAAAGGTGATCCACAAATGCAGGGGAAAATCAATGTGAAAATGGATATAGGCTACTCTGAGCATGTGGGGAGAGGGAATATCTTTTATTAGGCCATCTGATACAACTGGTGTAGAGAGATGTGCTGCCAGGTACACAAGATCTACTTTTCATCTAGATTAGTCAAAATTAGGAGAGATCAGACAAATGAAGTAGGTAGATTAGATTGTGCCCTGTGGTGGTAAATGGTTTTCAGCCTCCTAGCCCTGACGTAGGCTGAGCCTTATCTCATCAAACTATGCTCAGAATGAACCTTGGGGGCCTTTTCCAGTTGCAATAATTTGTACAGGTTGGTCTTACGTGAAAGACAGTCCCTAAGGAAATTAATGGGCAGCTCTGGAGAGCGTGGACTGCAAGGTCAGTGTGTTGCAAGGCTGATTCCCTACTCAATATGTGGATCAGATGTTTTTCCTGGTTGCCAAAAGGTTAGGGTGAAAGACTGCCCCTTGGGATGGGGACACTCAACCCCTGTGAGGCAATTCCTTGCACAACATTGGGGAAATTATTTGATGTGAGACTCATCTCACATTATCAAAAATTAATATATAATCCAAGCTAGTCTTTCACCTTTTACAGTTAATTAGAGAGATCTGGTTGTCTAGAAAGTGATTTATCCCATCCATGTCAGGGCAGAGTGAGTCTGTAAGCTCAAGGTGTGGCAAATCAAAGTCTCATTTCAGCAAGCTTTGCAGAGTGAGACATGCCCATCTGTCTCTCCTGAGGGCAGCAAGAGACTTGATACCTGAATTTGAGAGGACCCAAGTCAGGTGAAATGACTCGTCTTTTGGTTTCTTTGTGCCTCTGCTCCTCATGTGTAAAATAAAGGTAAGGGCACTTAATTTATTATAGAAAAGATGTGGACAGAAATATGTTGAAGACCATGAGCTGCTTGCATGCTGTGGTTACAAAGATGGAGGGGTGGTGTAGGTTAATTATCCTGACATCTGCTGTCTTCTGCTTGGATGGACAGTGGGTGAAGGTGTGCAGCTCAGAGCAGGCAACCTGTGCAGTAACCTCACCCTTACTCCTGTATGTTCAGTAACCACAACCAAATGTCACCACTGGGAGGCATCACTGGTAGGAGAGAGTTTCAATTGCACTGATGAGTTTGGACTAGAGCTGAAGAAACCGACCTGGTCCCGGCATGAAGAAGAGCATCAACTTGCCTGAAACAAAATTGACTCAGGGAATTTTTCCAGGTGTTTATACACTGTCAGGAAAAATAGTGGTGGAAAACCATGGAGAAGTTGTTGAAGGTTCTACTGTTGATGCCCAGTGTGACATCCGGAGTAGGTCAGCCCACCACTGTGCTGTCACTTTTGGCTTCCTGAACCTGACTGAAATGCTGATCTAAAAACCTTGGCCAAAACTGACAATTGAGAGTGTATGGGAGCACTTTAGGTGGGGGATACTTCACAGCCTACAACAGCTGTTACAGATCTGTGTACCTTAGTGAATCCCATAGCAAAACAGGGACAGCAACAGTTAACCAGTTCTCTGCTGTACTTCAGTCCTTGAGGCACCAAGAACAATGGAAAAACAATGTCATGTGGGGCAACAGTGCAGAATGAAGCTCATTTTTTACTTGCCCTTTATTTAATCCCATGAGTAGACAATTCCAGAAAAAATTTCTATGCTGGTGACTGTTCAGGCTTAGTCTGGAGAAAATAGCAGCCCAGGAAAGGTGTTTTCTCTCCAGAAATGTATCAGGCCTAACATCTGAAGATCTTGAGGAGGTTTCCAAGCTAGTCATTCTGTGGAGGATTAGGAGGAGTTATTGACAGTGCCTTCAACTACTTTCCAGCTGCTGGTTTGAAAGCTGTGGCTCTTCTCTTTGGTGAGCTTTTGGCCAGGAGGACTGCAGGGATTAACTCTCTCACTTGAACCTCTGCTACCAAGTGCAAAAGAAGGGCTTCCTATGAAGCCTGGTTGGAGAAAAAAATTCTTTTTGCTAATGTTTTGTTGAGAAAAGGAGAAATCAATACCTGATTGATCAACACTCTTTCATTGTCCTCTGGGGTGAAATGAAAGATGGCAAAGAGACAGGGCTGGGAAGAGAGATATGGGCTTGAAGGCAGGACTGGAATTCATAGGATTTAGTTTCTATTCCCTGTTTATCTGCAACACCCCTCTGAGGTAATTTGATTCTGCTGTAAATCGGTTTAACATGATTGATCCTTCCTATCTATTTTTAAGATTTAATGAGCACAAAATGCTTTACCATGAAGTGCAGGCACAGTAGCCAACCTTTGGTTGTGACATAGTAGAAATTAAAAAGGTATTTTCTTGTGGCCATTCTGTCAGTAACACTCCTTAGCACCAGCTACCCTGAACCCTTTTGCTGCACTACAGCTGTGCAACATAATTCTGAGATTTGAGCCCTTTTGTGCTGGTATGGCCCCCAGCACAATGGAGACAATATCATTGTGGCATTCAGGCTCTATTTGAACCCCGTGGCTGAACACTGTGACTGTGGCATTGTGGTGTAAGGGACAATATGCACCTGCTGGCCATTGCCCTCTACCAGGACAATGCTTATGCAACTGCTCGTGTGCAGGTTATTGCCTGTTGAGCTCAAGTGGTAGATAATACAATTTTTAGAGCAAAAGGAATTGCATATTACGGTTACAAGAGGCTGCTTAGACAGATGTCACAGACCTTGACCTCCTCCTGTTCAAATCTAGACTCATTCTGCCATTGTCTTGGTGGAAGAAGAGGTGAGAACCATGCTATGTCCACTTAATTTCAGTTATGTCAGCAACTTCCAGTGAAATCCAAAGTTTGAGGCATCAAGAAGAGATCTCTTGTGTCAGAGACATTTCTGCCACCTTTTTTTTTGCACCAATGAACAGATGGCAGATTGGGTATTGAAGTGGGAGATCTGGAGGTGAGTGATGGTGCTTCAAGTGAACTGAGCAGCACGGTGCCTCTGAAGATACACTATCTTCTGGAGACATCCCATGTATCAAAGACACGTCCTGGGAGGATGTGTTTGCTTGCAGAAAATCATTCAGCCACCAGATGTCTCTCCATGCTTCCCTGGTGAACAACGAAGACAAAACTGGAACTCAAGTCATATGGAAAAATGCTCTTTTACAGTTTGCAACTCTTGTCTTTGTTAAACGTCTTATATCTGGAGTTGGTTTCACAGCATCTCAAGAGATACTCTGGTTCAGGGGTGGATTTTGGTGCATCTCCTTGGGTTGAGGAAACTACAGTAAATATTCTCTGGAGCTTTGTAAATCAAAGGTTTTTGTCTGCCTATGGCTATACATGACAGGACTGTTGAAAGATTAATACTAAGAAGGTCACTTGGGAGGTCAAAGGAGCTTTATGGAAGAGGTGGCCTTTAATGAAGGGGTTTCAAGATGGGGACTGAAGTAAGGCAAAGAAGCAATGGAGTGGAGAAGTCCAAGAAGAATATCTGATTTACAAGCTTATAGAGGACTCATTTCCAACGTGCATTGTTTCTCCAAACTGCTGACTCTCAAGTTTGTCACCCTTCAGATACCCTATGCTCAAATGATATGGAGCCTGAAGTAACTTTTACCTCCTCTTGATTTCAAGAAGGTTACAGTCAGAGACCATTGTGTCAGGCTGATATTTTGAAGTTTTCCAAACAAAAAGGGAGAATTGCACTTTTCTGACATGAGTCCATCATGGACCTGGAATAAGGGAGTGCATCTTCCTCTGTCCTCACAAATTGCAACTGGCTTTGGTTCCCAGTTGAATAGATCATTATAGATAATTTCATTCTGCTTAGTAGTCACTCTACAGCAGGCTAGAAATGAAATGTTTGAAAGCATTTGTCTCTTTTTCCACAGTATATTGATGTTTCAAAAAAAAAAAAAAAAGTTGCAGTATGAGTTGAGCTTGTGGCACTTGCAGAGTTACAGCCACTTACATTTACTTTTCAAAGTCACTCCCAATTCAGATTTACAACTGGCTCCTGAATCTGACAGGAAGCCCTACAGATATGGAAGTGAGAAGACAACAGGTCCCATGACTTTGGAACTGAAAGAGGAGTCCCTTCACCACCATTGGCATGTCCTGAAAGCCTCCCTGTTAAGGAAGGCATTGTAGAATGGTTTGAACTACCTAGATTGCTTCCAGCCACAGAGTCAAAATCCAGCTGACTCAACTCAACCATTTTGTGCTTCTTCAGCAGCTAAGTAGAGTTTGTTCAGATTACTCCCACTAAGGATGTGTTTTTTAATGGTCTGGACAGATATTAAGGCCATTTTTTGGTCAGAAATGTAATTCACTTCAGTGTCTTCAGTTAGAGGCTTCTTCCTAGCTAGAAGTGACCTTCATTCTTCAGCTCATGTGGTTATCAAGAGCTTTTCCTTCTTACAGAAAACAATGTGGACTTCAAAAGTTCTCAGGGAGAACTATTCCTGAGCCAGGACCTGGCATGTAAACCTGAGGGGTTGAAAGGGAATTTTGGTGCCAAAATTCACTTAGTCTATAGAGAACAATTTTGAAATATGTGTGCACTTTCTTTAGTCTTTAATAGATTTCTTGGTACCTTTCCTATGTTCTATGTCACGGTTGAGATTCCTGTAAATTTGAGGTGAGGCTTGCAGTTCTGGGAGGGTTTCATTAGCACTAATTTACACCTCTAAATGTTAGATGCCCAGGTCCAAGTTAGTCAGCCCAGGCTTGCTTTGTAGTCAAGGGAGAGGAGAGTCACCCCTAGGGGGAGATTAATCTCAATACCATGCTTTTAATGCATGACCCAAGGTTGGTCATGCAAATCACTTGCTGGACATGTCCCATTCTCTCCCTTGGCTGTAAAGATTTGTCAGACTTTTAATCTTATTAAAGTTAAGTGAAACGATCACTGTCTTCAGGTTTTTTAGACAGATTGAAAGAATAAATCACCTTTTTCCTGAAAGTCATATGATCACAGAATGGTTTGGGTTGGAAGGAACCTTCAAGACCATCTAGTTCCAACCTGGCTCCCATGGGCAGGGACACCTCCCACTGGACCAAGTTTCTCAAGCCCCACCCAAACTGGCCTTGAACACTTCCAGGGATGGGGCTTCCACAACTTTCCTGGGCATCCCGTGCCAGTGTCTCACCATTCTCACAGGAAAGAATTTCTTCCTAATATCTCATCTAAATCTCCCCTCTTTCAGTTGAAAACTTTTCCCTTTGTCCTGTCCCTCCATGACCATATAAAAAGCCCCTCCTCACCTTTCCTGTAACCCCTTCAGGCACTGGAAGGTGCTCTAAGGTCTCCCTGGAGCCTTCTCTTCTGCAGGCTGAACAACCCCAAATCTCTCAGCCAAAGGAGAGGTGCTCCAGCTCTCAGATCATCTCAGTAGCTTCCTCTGGACTTGCTCCAACAGCTTCATGGCCTTCTTGTACATGGGACCTCAGAACTGGATGAATTTGGGCTCTCACCAGAGTAGAGAGGGAGTATCACCTTCTTTGGCCTGCTGGCCACTCTTCTTTTGATGCATCCCAGGACACAGTTGGCTTTCTGGGCTGCAATCCACATTGCCAGCTCATGTTGAGCTTTTCATCACCCAACACCCTCAAGTCCTTCTCCTCAGGGCTCCTCAGACATCTCCCCTGAAGTGCAGAAAGAATATTAGTCTCTCCCAGGTTTGTTTCAAGAACATTTATGTGTCAATGAATATACGATCAGCTTTCCTGGATCAGACAGGAGGTTGTCAGGAGGTTGTATTGGCCGTGTCTCTGACAGACACCAAGAATAAGTGCCTGATAAAGAGCAGAAGAACAAGAAAAACACAGGGTGATATTTTGACTTTGACTCCTGGCATCCCCTGGACAGGATTTCTGTTTGAGGAGTCGTATCTTTGAGTGTAAGAAGTCCTCATCCAATTTTCTTCAGCAAATTTTTTCTAGTTGCTTATCAAACTCAGGTAAATTTAAATATCCACCCCTCATGAAGCAAAGGTTTCTACTGTCAAACCATGTTCCATGAGAAGAAGCCCTATTTTCTGTTGTTCTCCACCTACCAGTTACAGTGGATGTCTCCTAGTTTTAATAGCATGAGAAATGGTGGTAATTTGTTCTATACTCACTTCTCAGACCTATTGTCTGCACAGACCTGGTTGCTCCAAGGATTTCTTTTGTGGATCATGCCAACGTGCACTCTATGGCCTCTGCTTACAGAGCAGTTCCCACCTTCTTTGTGCCAGCAAGGTATAACCACATGCTTGGTGAGCTAGCAGAACTGTAACTTTTTTATTGACTTGTACTAATTCCAAGCCACAAGTGAAAAAAGTCATTTCCTTGACATGACATGCTTGATAAATGATGCTAGAAGGTGGACCTCACTTTTCTTTAGTTAAGAGAGACACTGTTACTGTTACTATCTTGATGTTACTTGTGCTTTTGGATGACTTGCAAGACATCTGCTTGATATGTACAACTTTGTGGCCTAATTGGGTATGGCTGTTGTGTCTACCAGCAAACTGGCTCAGGCAGCTAACAGTAATGGCTAGGAGCTATTTTTATGTATCAGCGTCACTGATGAATGTAGACAGGGTTAGGTAGAAACAGATCACTTGAAATGGAAGTTCTTTAGAACAGGGTCCACCAACTTGTTTCAAATTTGAGCACTAAGGGTGACCTTCAGCTGTGATGAGCACCAGAGATGGTCGCAAGGCAAGGAGTATGATTATGATTGGGATTATAGTAACAATGACACCTGGGTCTTATTGTGTTCCTCAGATATTGAAACGTCGTAATTAAAGGGGAGGAAAAAATAATTCAACCAGGTTGCACAGCCAGCCTTTTAGTTATGTTTTATTCTATATGAATTTGGCATATCTGCTGCTTTTTAATGTGTAACCTTTCTCTTTGCCCCAGGAACATCTTCTGCTAAGGTGAGGCATGTTGAGCCACCCCTCTAACAGCAGCTGGGCAGCCAGAGAACTTCTGCAGAGCTCTTGAGGACCACTCAACTATCATTCATTAACAAGTCCAAAGGTTCACTCCTTGCCAGCCCTCCATGTGCCAAACTCCTTGAACACAATGCCTGGGGGATGGTGTTCCCACTCCATGGTTGAACCAGCAACAAGTGTTCTTAGTGATTTAGCTGTTAATACAAGCCAAAGTCCTTCCCTTTACCCACTTCAGGGCTATTGACTTGTCCTGCCCTCCCAGCTTCATTGAGACACCCTAGTGTCCCAACGGAGGGCACGCCTGAGAGCAATCCTTGCAAAGTCTGGTCTGCTATTCCAGCCTGGGTTAGCAATGTGGAAGATCAAGGCATCCGTTAGGTGGTTGAAAGAGCTGTGTCTCATCACAGTCTACATGCAAAGGGGTAAGTCTTTGTCAAAAACCTCACTCATCTTCATTCACATTGACTAGCCACGGGCTACTGTCTAGTCTCTACTGTGAACTTGGCTTTAAAGAGTGGGTGGGACCCAAGTTACTTCTTTATTTTTGAGAGCACTTGGAATCCAGGTGTACAGATTGTGAGGGAGCAGCATGAGGAACAGAGACGGAGCAGCCATATCACAGGAGGCATTTTTTTTTCTTTGGAAAGCAGCAGTTTGTTGAAACCAGAATTCCAGCGAGGTTGCTCAAGACTAGACTGGAGCTCTCAGTCACTCAGAAATAGCTGGTGACTCAGGCAGGATATTGGCTGTGGGTTCAAGCCTCTGTCTGATAGGGATGGGAGGCTTGCACATGGCTTCCCGTATGCTGCCAGTTGTCCTCGCTTGTGGCTGTGCTGGGATACTTTTCTGACTGAAGATATCCCATTTTGCATACAGACCTTGATATTCCCAAGATGAAAGACACTGCCTGCATAACCCAACAGCATTGATTAGGACAGAAAAAACAGGTTCAAGACTCTTCTTGGATGCCTGCATGAAAGGCAGTCTCAGTGTAACAAGCTGACACCCCACCACTGCCACTGCTGTTTCCCACACACGCCAGTGCTGCAGAATGGAGAGCCAGCATGGTCTCACATATCCCAGGAAAAAATCTCATAGAACTACTTTATTTCTCAGAGCACAGATGCTTGGTGAGATATATTCAACACTGCCTTGCTATACCTCCTCTTTGACAAAAGAGCAGATGAAATGTAATGTATTGAGATGCTCATGAACCAGGAAGGACTGAACAAAGTTTCAAAGGGTGAGATCAAGAGCACAGATCGATTTTAGATCACTGTTAAAGTTGATTTAACCTTGCTGCCTTTGCACAAAACTAACTTGCGGAGAAACCAAGCTGACCTCACCTTAACACTACCACCAAGTTCATTAGTTAACACTTCACCTGTTGACACTCGCAGGCAAATCCCAGACCGGATTGTAGCCCTGTGGAATGCAAACCTGGCTATGTGCCTCCAAATGACTGTATGATGGGGGAAAAAAATCCACACCTGCAAATAAAAAAGATCAGTAAGCAAATTCCAAAGCCAGGCTGGGTAGCAATGTGATGGCAAAGCTTTTAAATTATGTTGGGTCACAGCTTCTTTCTTTATGGCCTGGTTAGCTGCTGGTCAGGAGTTGCTTTCAGCTGGTTTTTACAGCTTCAAAGGATGCTGTATTGGACTGATTGCTCAAACGGGATTCAACTTGCAGATTAAGCCATCTAAATTTGGGCAGCAAAATGTAGTGTGCTGCCTACATGTGCTCAGAGAGCCTAAACTCCCATTACAACCAGTGGAGACTGAATTTTCAAACTGCCTAAACACAAGTATCTGGTCCCATCTGCAACATCTTAGTGTAATTCCTCTGGGTGTCCTGTCGATCCAGAAGGATATGGATCTCCTAAAGGGTTTGTAGTATTGTATGTGCTTAGCCCATATAAATTTGCAGATGCCCTAAGTGATATAAGGCAGCAAGCAGACTTTATGGTAAAATGACTCTTTTGTTAGACTTTACTAACAATGATGGGAACTTGAAAGTCAGACCTCAAGTTCAGGCAAATTTGGCTCGATTCGCTTGACTTAAGTGTCTAGTGCCCTTTTACATGTCTTGGGGTATCTGAGACACTTTCCTGGAGCTGTAAGACATAACAGAGACCTCCAGGAGACCCACAGTTGTTCTGGAACAGCACCTGGAGGACAGGCAGAACACTTCAGATGGAAATGCCTTGAGGGCATTGATAAGCCTATTTGTGGTTCTGTGGGCACCTACATTTGTCTGTTTGAATCTATGAGTTGAATCCCACTCCTTGTAACCAGTGAAGCCTGTGTGGCAAGTCTGCAAGTTTGGGGAGACTTTGGGTTCCTTGTTCACATGCAGATTTGTCTGAGTATGGGTGGTTTGTTTCCACCAGACAGGTGCACAAAGACTCTGGGGGCTCTCAGAAACCTTGGAATCACTGCATGTACAGACCAATTTGCACAGGTGCCACGGATCTGGCACATCCCAGACTGGTTTGAGTTACTGTCTGAATGTGACTGAGAAGTCTGTGCATGGAAAGCAGTCAGCAGAGATGATGTTGTACTACCAGGAACGTGGCATGTGAACTGGGCCATGGATTTGCTTAGGAGTAGTGAAGTCAGTACTGATTTTTTGCTGGGAACCAAACCTTCAGCCAAGTGCAGTGCACCGTTTCTCAAAGAAACATGGAGCTCTCAACTCTGTTGATTACAAGGAAGTTAAGTGCCTAATTACCTCTCTACAGCAAGACCTGTGTGCACATCAGTCCTTAAATTATACTTGGGAATGAGGTTAGACCCTTGGCTCTGCCTATCAAATAGCTGCCACTTGGTAGTGGAAGGGTTTTAGGAGACTTCTTTGAATTAGGTTGTCATGAGCAAAGTCCATTGCCATGGCTAAATGTGATCATAGTTAGATTGTGATGCCTACCTACAGAGTGGAAAAAGACTGTTCAGCAAAAGAGAGGACTTTTTATAGTTTTCCTAATCATGAAAAGTTCAGGTCGTGGGACACTCCTTTAGTTCTTTGAAGGAGCAGTACGGGTTAATAGTATGTATAAGGTAAAGAGCAACTGAGATGTCCACTCATTCCTTAGTTTTTCCCTTTTAAGCCAAAAAAAAAAAAAAAAAGGTTCTTGCTCAAACCTGGTGAAGCAGGCAACACAGCTTAACAAATAAACTTATCTCAAGTGCTCTTTAATAAGAATGTTTATCATTTATTTCTGGAAAATATGTTGAGTCCGGTATGCTGAAAGCTCTCCTTGCTTTGACCCGTGTCACTCAGAGCAAGGTGTGGGTGTGTGTTTGAGGGGGGGCATATTTTGTCTGGGGCATCACACTATGCTACTTGCCTCCCAGCCCCTTCTCATAGGAAAGGTGCCCTTTTTTTTTTTTTAATTTGGTTTATAGATGTGCTCATTTAGAGTGTCTGTAGAAAAAGAAGTGTCTCTGGAAGCTGATTTATACCAACTAAGGTCTATGTTTTAAATAGGTGGAATAAATCTCTGAATCTGGTGAAATATGTCTATTATAAAGCAATCATCAAGGATGACTATAGAGGGGACACCTGATCTCTCATAAGATCATGGAATCACAGGATAGTTTGGGTTGGAAGGGACCTAAAAGATCATCTAGTTCTAACCCCCTGCCATGGGCACAGACACTTCCCACTAGACCTGGTTGCTCCACACCCCAACCAACCTGGCCTTGAGCACTTCCAAGGAGCTTATACAGCTTCTCTGGGAAGGGAATGGTGAGGACCACAAGAACACCTGTGGGATCTGATCTGCTTTAGTTTGTATGAGTGGGGTAGGAAGTGAACAGGCACAAAGCCCTTGGAAATGCTGCCTTCTCTGCTTGCAGATGTCTCTGCAGCAAGCCCATCACCTCTGCAGTGAACCCATCACCTCTGCAGCTAATCCAGTCAAACTGAAAGTGTGGAAGAGAAGTGTGTGCACTGCTTTCTGAATCAAACGAGCCCACTCAATGAGGATGCCTTTCCTCACTGTGGGCAGAAGAATGGGAGAGGCTGTAACAGGGTTTCTTGAGGGAGCAAATTTCTCTGTACACAGTCCATGCTAGGTGCAATGGAAGGCCAGCTATAATAGGCTCCCTCTAGAGGAACACCATGGGTTCCACCATCTTGCCTGTCAGCAGTGTCTCCCCCTAGTTGTTCCTGCAATCTCTTCACTTTTCCAGCACAATTATAACCTTGGTGGTTGCATGACTATGTCCAGCAGGCTCCGAACCTCATGTACTGGCAGAGGAAGAAAACTGCAGGAAATGGCAAAAACAACTCAAAATTTCTTAAGTCCTTCCAGGGTCATTGTGTAAAGTGATGTCTTGCCTATGCCAGGCTTTTTTTGCTCCAGAGAAAGAACAGTAGTCACAGGCCACAACTGTAGTGGCTCCTCATGTAACATCTCTTAACCTCGAGTAGCTACATGGTTGGTCTTTGTCCTCCCCAGGCTTGAAGCAAGATGCATGTTTTTCAGCCACCTCCTTTACATTGCAGCTGGAGTCTTGGAGGGAAACTGGGTCTCTGCTCTAATGGTGCTCAGCTGAGAAATGGGCTTGTGGCAGTTTAAGTGTATGTGTTTTACTCATAATTGGCTTGTCACCTACCCAAGCAGCTGGGCATGGCTTAAATCATGACAACTTAGGTGACATCTCTTCTTCCAAAACACAACTTGTGTCCTACAAGAGGAAGACATATTTGTTCCCTGTTTCTCCCCAGCTATATTTCAACCTCTGGTACCTTCCCATCAAGCACCCAAACACATGTTAAAAATAACACTGTTTGTTTTTTTTTTTTTAATTTTTTAATTTTCATTATAAAGTTAACACATCTATCAAACTTAACTGGTAACAAAAAACAGTTACAAGACATTGCTAGTGTGCTGTCAGTAGAAAACAGGGTAAAAGCCAATGAGGTCTCAAGCACAACAGCAGAGCAACAACACTGTCCCAATGAGTTATTTCCGCAAATATATACTCTTACTAATATATACATTTATTCATAAAATAAATAATCATAAAAAAATCATCAGACTTAACAAAATGGGGGGGGGTGGGGGTGTGGGGGGGAAAGGTGACAATCCTACTTTGTACAATAGCTTTGGAATTTCAGGTTGTATCATACATGCAATCTGTACAAAGGGGCGCTCAGGTGGGGTGAGGGCAGGGGCAGGCTGGGGAAGGGTTACAGACAGTGATGTAGCTTTGAAGAAGGCGATGTAATCAGGCAGACAGTCTGTGGGAAGGGAAAGCAGTAGTGAAAAAACCCACCCACAAGAAGATACTTGTCCTTGACTGCCGGACAAGCATGTTTTTGTACCATGGGGGAATCCCCTGGGGTGCTACAGGTCTGTGTTTTATGACTTCCACACTGCTGGTGGGCTCATCAGACAGTCCAAAGCTACGACAGGTCTTGTTCGGGCAGGTTTTGTCCTGGGAGTGACAGAAAGTGATTCCATAAGAGATAGATTGAGCAGGTCTCCACTGAGATTTAGAGGCATAAGGCTGAGCTGCAGTCAGTCGGGGACAGGAGGGCAATGGGGCAAAAAGGTCTGGAGGAATTCACACCAGTGGGAACCAGAGATTTAGTGGGGAGGATTTAATCACACACAGGAAAATTTTGGAGGATCTAGGTGCCTGCCTTGGAAAGACTCAGGTCTTTTGTGCTTTCCGAGGTGGCAAGTGCATGTTGGGAAGGAGCTCTGACAAGATAGTGCCTTCCCTCAAAAACATGGGTGACACTTGGCTGCTTGCTAGCCTATGTCTGTAGCAGACATGACCTCAGGAATTTTGGTGGAATAGAATGAAAAGTGAGAAATAAATAAATATTAATAAATAAGAAGAAGGAACTTGGAAGAAAAACAGAAAATGAGGAAAGCATGTCCTCACACCTTCCCCTTTCTCCATTTTCATGCTGGGCTCTCCGAGACCTCTCATGGTCCAAGAAACATGCATAAGAAAAGTAAGGTCTGCAGAGACAGAGGAGGAAATGAAAGTAATGTGGAAAAGACCCTTGTAACTGTTGTGCTTGCTTGAGGAGCTTTCTCTATCTGGATGGTATTCATCCAGATCTGTAGATGACTTGGTGGGACTTGTTTGTTTCCATTATGTGCTCACCAGCAGGAAGAGCAGAGGTCCTCCCTTGGGGTCGAGCACATTATATATCAGTCAGTAAAGTGGATTAAAATAATTATTCTTACAGAATACGTCCACCTTCTGCTCCCTTTGACACACTTGTAAGTCTGGCATTATGGAAATGATGCCCCCTGATTTATACCAGTTTAAGGGAGAGCAGAATTGAGCCCATAAACAATTTTCCATCTTAAAGCCTCTAAAGACATGAGAGTTAGGCATTTGGAGCAGGATCCACATCATAGATTAAGGTACACACTTGTAGATGTCCATAAGTTTGTGTCTCCATGTGAATTAGACATCTAAACACCCATATCTGATAGAGATCTAGCCAGAACAGTTAGTGAAATCTGGAGAGTCACTCAGCTTGCTCTACAGTGGACATGTGGATTTGAGTAGCTGAATTGTTCTCTAGCTTCCACCACTTATTGATTAGGAGCTCAAGTGAGCTGCGTTGCTTATGAACAGGTATATATTGCCATCTGAGGTGCCCTGGGGTTTCTGAAGCATCTGCATGGAGTTGGCAGATATGCCATAGGAATTAAGGGAAACCCACACTCTTCCAGAGCAGCTTCCAGAAGCCAATGGGGTACCCTGGGGCATTCAATTGGCTCTAGACACCTATCTTCAATAATTCATTTCAGCCCCAGATGCTATATTTAGGCAAATAGAGACCATCATTGGGCTATTATGGGATTTTAAGCACCTAGCTCACATGTAGATGCCTGCATTTAAGTATCTCACTTTGTATTCCGAATCCCACCTGAGTTACCACTGCCTCAGAGTTAACTGCTGGACTCTCACTTGTGCTTGAGAAAATCTACCCCTCCAAGGTAGAGATACATCAAAGACATCTCTGGAAACTGCAGCAAAGTGGGAGCAGAAAGACTTGCCCAAGTCCATGAAAACACTGTAAGTGTCAGGAATGAGGACTAAACACCTCTTTCTCAAAATGGAGGCCACAGGAGTCTCTGTTTCCCACCAAATGGAAGTGTCTGCATTCTGCAGCAGTTAACAGAGGTCTAGGGTGGGAGGGTCCTGTCCCCTTGCTGAGTGGTGATGAGCTGAAGATCAGTAGTTTTGTTGAAGCACACAAGAGAGGGCAAGAAACATGAGCATGAAGGGGCCAAGCCATTCATAAAACAATTCAGCAAAAGCAAGCCAGATCCTGCTGCTGCAGGAGAAATCTAGAAGATAAATTCTCCCCTACGAAGAAGTCTCTACCTCAACAGCCAAGATTTAGCTTGGAGGGAGGTAGAAATTAGGAGGCATATAACTATGAAGAAAAGATGGGATCTCCTGCCCATTCCACCTTCTCTCCCATTGCCTAGCTGTCTCTCTACAGCTTCTCATCCTAACAGCTGCTTGGGCACACCACGGACAGACCTGGGTGAACACCCCACTTCATCCAACCACTGACAGCAGAACTTTGCCTCCTCCGCAGCCTCAACTCTGGAGAAGGTCTCTGGAAGAGCTGGGAGTCATTTTCCTATGGGAAAATACCTGTTTAACTCCATGCAATGGCTGGTGTCTGCAGGGCAGTTTGATTTGGTTCAGTTTCATGGCCTTTTATCTTCCCAAAGCGATATCTTTAAGCCATCAAGGGAATAATTGCCATAGTGCAGAACCTAGGACTGGATTCACAACTCCTAGCTCTTGCGGAATGCTCATACTGTAACACTGAATATCCCCAGAATCATCAAATCCCAGATTTTCAGCACCAAAACCTCTCTTTAAAGCTAAAAAAGTGACTCAAAGCTCACAGTGTTTCTCCCGCATTTGAATTTAAGGATCGGGACATGACAAGCACACGACCAATGTATTATAATCCATGGACACCTCTGTGACAATGGACCTGAATGCACTGAAAACACCAAAATTATTTTAGATCAAGTGGCAGAAGAAATTGTTCTCTGAGATTTGCTAACACAGAAATCTGGCAATTCTTACCTAAGACTTCAGCACTTCTGCCTGCAAGGCTGATGTGGTGGGTGCTGATTGAGAGATGTCTGTACCAAGTTGCCTTTTGTGGTGTGGTTGTCTCTGCTGTCCCCTCCTAAAATTAAACCCTGACTGCTTTAGTTCTGCACGTGAAGCCCCTTGTAAGGAGTGGAAACAATTCTGGAGACTTCAGAATGCTTTGGAGAAGACTGCCAGTGTGGAGCAGGACACTCAGCCAAAAGAGGTACATCAGGGGGCAGAACAGAAAATGGCATGCACTTCCCTCCCCATGTTTTTCTTTTGTCTCAGAAAGAGAAGCCCCCACATCCTAAAACTAAGCCAAAACAAGAAAAAAAAAAACCCAACCCCAAAAAACCCCAAACTCCTAAAGTTTTCATTTCTTTCATAGAAAGAAAGAAAAGAGGTCACGTTCACCCCTCACAGGTAATTCCACTGTCTTCAAAGAGGTTGGATGTGGAACTAGTGGGGCCTGTCAACCCATCTTTTCAGCTAAAGGAAAGGCAGAAGAAGGCTCTAGGTTCGACTTAGACCATCTTAAATGAGGCCCAATGTAGGCATGATGATGTATAGGGAGGGATGGCACCTCACTCATCATTGACTCTATCTTTCATACAAGCACAGAGGCAACCCTGACTTAAGACATATCATGTAGGCAGTGGAGTGGGATCTTAGTTTTCCAAAGACACTTCTGGAATTCATGTGTATTAGAAAGATATGGCCCAAATTCCTTCTCCAAAGCAGTGGAGTCTGATGTAAGCCTAGCATGTGCACTCAATGTGCTTCCATCAGGCTGTGTCTCTTCCCTCCTCATAGGAGGACAGAGTCAAACCCAGGACTAGGACCCTCAGGTGCCCTTGGGGTGAATAATAGAATTCACACCAGCATTTTTCATTGACTTTAGTAGCAGCTGCTCAACCCTTTACATTACGTCATCATGGTGGATGACTAACTACATGGTAAAACCAAACAAATGTGCATAGAGTTTGTTAAAAATCCCTTGGATGTGGTGGAAGTCCCCAGCCACTGAGCTGCTTCAAGCCTGACCCAGCTTTGAACAGGGTATGACTTCCAGCCCATCTCAGCTGATGATCAGATTGTAGCTTCACCTCCTTGACTCATGGTGGACCACATCATCAGACTGTACCCATCTAAGAGCTCATCATCTAGTATGAGCTCATCAGCTAAAGTCAGTGGACAGACAGAGGTACACCCAGAGGGCAATTTACCAAACATAGCTTAGATACAATCCTAAGCTATAATGAATCACCTTCTGGACTCGTTTCTTGTCATTGATCCCAGCAGAAAACTCCATCAATATCTTAAACTAGATGACATGGTCAGATGAAATAAATTCCACTGTTGCAGTCAAAATCTGTTTGTCCACGTCAAGAGGCAATTGCTCAGCAAATGCCTCACGTGGGCTATTTTCTTTTTCCTTCCCCATTCTTCCCAAAGAGTTTCACCTGCTAGTGATGTTGGGCTTGGTTCTGATGCAAAAGCAGAAGCTGTGGATCTTTGCATGTTGTGGATGGGCTGGGGTCAGAGTCCAGCTCCCACATACGGAAGCCAAGTCCTTCAACCCATTACTTCATTGGTAATGTATAAAAGAAGGAGTCTGAAATCACCTTGCTTAAAAATATTAGGGTAAAATTAGTTGCGAGTGTGACCCTGCTGAAGTCAATGCATTCAGAGTGACTGTGACCTGCAATGATTTGCATCTTCACTGTTGGGACACTGTTCACTGACAGAAGCTCCTGGTGGGATGTGTCTAACATCTCTCTCTGTGCCTAGCACTGCATCATATTAAGTATGTCAGACTTGTTTTCCCTTGTCCCATCTTTTCCAGTTTGTCGATGTCTTTCACCATATATGTGGTTTTCTTCAGCATTTGCTTCCCTGGGAGCCTGTGTTTGAATATTGATTCTCCTGGTAATTTTCCCCTGCTGTAGCTTCCTTCTGTATTTGCCATAATGATCAGATTTTCCTTTTGTCCCAGTTTTGTCTCACAAAAATCAGTCATGCACCCATCAATTGGTCCATTTTCCTCTCAGCTTTTATCACTTTCTACCAGTTGGTGTCTGACCATCCACTGGGTGCAAGGTTTAAGTGTACAGATATGATTGAATGGTTTTCTCCCCACTTTTTCTTAGTCTCTCTTGATCTCTTCCTCTCTCCTTTCCTCTCCCTTCTGTCTCTTGTCTCTGCTCTTATTTCATTGCAGCTTTTTTTTTTCTTTTTTTTTTTCTTTTTTTCAGATCATTGATAGAAGTACCTCCATCAATAAGCAAAGCTTGCTGGTGCCCTTGGGCACAGCCCTGAGACAAATGGGTGACGCATCAACTGCACCAGCCTAGGAGTAGTCCCAGGAGACGCTGTTGACTCAGACTCAACCCTTGGAGGCATCATTTCCTCCTGTTTTCTCTCTGATGGGATTAAGCTCTGTTTGTTCCCTGCCTCTTCTGCATACTCCCTCCTTTGGTTCCCGGGAAGAAGCTGACATGCAGGGAGAGAAGAGCACTCTGATTTCTCTACTTTGATGTCCAAGAGTTAATTAGCCAACAGCCATGACTACATTGCCATGAAAAGATTCTTTTGGGTCACTGGGAGCTTGGTCATGCCCCGTTCCCTTTCCTGCACTGAAGAGGAGGAAAAAAATGCCAAGTCCTTTTCTCAAGAGAGGAACCCAGAGGAACTGGTAAGGCAAAGAGGACATAGAACAAGTGCATCTGAGGTTGAAGAGGCTGCAACTCCTTCCTTGATTCACTCATTGACACCAGTATTGACTAGGAATACTCAAGCAGAGTTACAGTGCTGTAAATAGTGGGGTGATGGGCTGAGATTCATGCCTGAAACCAGCGTGGCTGAAGGACACCTTGGTGCCCATGGAGGAGATGAAAGCTGTTTCTGAAGCCTCGCAATCCTGATCTGAAATCAGCAGCAGAGCAGCATGCAAAGACGGGGAGTCAGAAGTGAACAGCAGAGATGGGCCAGTGCTGCAAAGTTGGAATGTGGCTCTGAGTCCAAACTTGTACAGAGTCTGGGTTGTTTAAGATTCTGGGTTTTGTGCTTTTTAATCTGTGTCACTTTTAGAGACTGGAATGGCTGTAGAAATTAGGTGTGGAACAAAATTTGGCTGGAGTCTTAAACTGTTCCAGCTTGTGGGGGGTGGTGGTGGTGGGCAGGTTCACCATCACATAAATTAAAGGGTGACAAGCAGTCCTTCAGAGTCATGTTCCTGACAGACTTGTGGTCTAAGGCTTTTTCTAAGTGCCCAGGAGGAAGTTTGCATGAGGTGCAGAGAGAAGATGGATTAAGTGCACTTTCCACTGTTGGTGACGATGTTCTCTAACAAGGTGGGACGTGTGAACACTTTCCCTTTCCTCCTCTACGGGAACAAGCTGGGATGCTGAGGAGCTGGATGCCTTATGCCCAGCAGCGAGTGTCTAGCCCCAGGAGTCTTGCTCTCCATCACATGTTTCTAAGGAAGGCTCTTTGTCAGAGCCAAGTACTGAGCCACAGCTGGAGCAACATCTCCTTTTGTGGGACTGTCTCCTTCTCAATGCACACACCAAGTCCTCTTCACTTCACTTATCAGGCACTGAACTTTTCCATACTGTGCACATCGCCTGTGTGGCAACAGGGAATTTGCAGGAGAGCATAAGCAGTTGGTTCCTCTCCCTCTCCTTCTGCTTCCCTCCCTCTCTACAGGTGTCACTGCATGCTATGTCAAATCTGGCAGAAGTTACTATACTAAAAAGTTCATGTGAAGAGTCTGCCCACTCTTCAGCTCTATTTATATATTTGTAGACTTCTCTGGTTCCAGGGCAAAAGCAAAGGAGGATCTGCATATTTTTTATTATTATTATTTTTTAAATAATTATTTTATCTGCTTTTATTTCTTTTGCTGCTGCTGTTGTTGTTGCTCGTATTATCCACAGAGTCGGGCGATTTGGGTGTGTAGATGGAGCTCAGGAAGCTTAGTGCTGCTCTCCAACACAGCCTCTGCCTGGCTGAGGGAAAAGGAGATGCTTAGGAAAACACAAGTCTTTCAAAGGACACTTAATCACACGAGTCACTTCAGGTGGGTGGGAGCAGAGCAAACCCATGCTGTTGCTGATGGTCTCCTTTCGAACTCTGCATTGTCGGCTGGTTGAAGAACTGTTGTCTCCTACGGGAGGCATCGTTGGGGCGTAACTTGTGTGACTGCCAGATGTACTTTGGGATAGCCCAGAAGTCATTAGACCTATTCTATCCAACCAGTTTTAGCCTTTTTAAAAGTTTTTATTCTTTTAATATCAAAAAAGTAGACTTCTCTCATGTCTGCAACCTCGGAGGAAGTAGGCTCGAATCCGTTTCTCCGTTTGGAGCCCAGAGAAGGGTTTTGCCTGCTTTATTTGCACGTGTGGACATCGTAGACTCGTATGCACTCCTGGCAGCGGACGTAGCAGCACCAGTGGAAGATACAATGACACTTCTCTTTACGTTTCTCAGTCCTCGTGTTGTGCCCACGGCCGCAGCACAAAAGGTCGCAACCATCAATCCCGTGGGAAGTGACATTACAGATCCTGTCACGGGTCCCAAAGGAACCTGTCTCAGGATTGGGCTCACAAAAGTTTGGTGAATTCTCATAGTAAACCAGGTCCTTCTCAGTTGGAGCCTTGAAGAAGTTGTATTTGGGTCTGAGGGTCTCGACCCAGCCACGGGATTCCCGGTGTTTTTCCACCACCATTTCAGAAGCACTGTCGTACTTGTCCTTGAGGTAGTCACCAATGACCCTGAAGTCTGGCTGAGACCACCAGCAGGTTTTCACTTCACAGCTGCCAGAGAGGCCGTGACATTTGCACTTAAGATGCATGAGTTCAATAATAGACTGAAAAAGAGGAAAAGAAAGGCAATCACTTTATCTTTCAGTCACTGCTCTGCACAGATATCTGAGGCAGATAAAACCTCTGCAATTTTATTATTTTCAGTGACTACAGCTGATTCCCCCCCAACTTTAAGCATCTCCCAAGAGCTTTCTCTAAGGGCTGAAGTAATTTCTGTGCATATTGACTTCCGTCTTATTAACATTCACGGGTGAATATTGCAGTCCTGCTACCCAGGAACACAATTCAGACACTTCTGGGCAGAGAAGTGAAGAACACAGAAATCTTCTAAAAACAGTATTTTCATAAATGAAAAATACAGCTGGGAAACTACGGCAATATGAAATGTCCTAATGATCTAGTCCAGAATTCCATTTATGTATGTTTTCATTAAGCAAATAAAGTTCTAGCTTTGTTTGTGGCTATGTTTAGAAGCCTGAAAAGTAATGTTTTTATTTTTAAGCCACTCATTATTTTTTCTGAAACCATTCGGAAGAAAAATAAACATGACCCCAACTTTTGATTTTGAATATAAAACACTACCCTGGAACATATGGAAAGGTGATTACTGATCTCAGAAATGTATTATTTGCTTTTTATCTCTTACGAAATTAATATAAAGGTTTCTAGAGGTGTTGTCCTCCGGTATTCTGAGGTGGGAGACAGCCTTATGCAACTTGCTTGATAATCTGCATTTTCAGACTGATCAGCAAATTTCCAGGTACGTGAACAGACTAGTGCCAGCCTGAGTCCAAAAGATTTGCCATGAATCAGCACCTTGGTGCTCACCAGGTGCTTTCCTGGGTTATTTACGGAGTATCACCCGCCGCAAAGGAGGTTGTAATTAGCGATGAGAGAGAACCACAAAATGTTTGGTTCATATAATCATGCTGAACTTAATCAAAGCCTACCTGGTGGTAGGGTTTGAATTCATATGGGAACTAAGATGAAACATTGCCTATGGCTCAGGTTTAGCTGGAAACGCTTGAGCATGGAGACACAGAAGAGCTACCCCATAAAGGCTGGCACTGTGAGAATGGAAAACACCAGTGCTTTATAAAGCAGTAGGGTTTCAGAAAGTGATGTGACATCTGCTCCCTAATCTTTGGTATCTCTAAAATATTAAAAAATGCCCTTAATGTCAAGTAACAAGACTTACAATAAAAAAAAAGCCCTCTGCAGGCCTGTGATCACAGGAAGGATTGCTCAAAGATCAGTTTTTCCCATGATTCTCACGTGAAGGCCAACTCCTTCTTTCTACTCTACCCACTCCTTTTTATCTGATTATCTGTCCCAACAACTGCCACCAGCAATGGACCATACCCTGGGGTACCTGAAATAAATTGGGTCAGTGCTGAAGGAAACCACGTTACTGTTTTTGGTCATCTTTATTGTGGACAATTTTTGTTTCTTCCGTTATTTCATTTTGAAGAGTTGTCTTCCGCATTTCAGACCAGCTCTCCTACGGTGTGAGGTGGGATAACACCACTGGGGATGGACGGTGTTCACCTGAGGTGCTCACACCGAAGTCCTACACTGCCTGAGGACAGCTATTTCCAGGCACAGTGCAACTGTAGTGGCTTTGCTATAGCTCACTGCACAGCTGGACGTCTTAAGCATGTGTAAGGCCCACTCCTGAGGGAAGAAGACCATATTAATCTCTTTTGATTACAGTGAGGTATCTTTCATCCACTAAGGGATAAACTATCCCAAGTTTATTATTAGGGAAAAAAATGCTGTTAACTCAGACAATATGGTCTCCATTAGTAGGAGTTTCGTGACTGAATTTCACAAATGGTTTCCCATAGATTACATTATTCTGGCATTCTTGAGATGAAAAATGATTGTCCTACTGCAGGAATTGTTCCACCTTATGGAAAAGATTCACTATGTACAAGGCAGTTACTGTGATGAGGGCAACACTTCGTGCTTTCAGTTCCCTTGTACATTTTTTTCCCATGGCTGTTTTCAATGAAAACTCATCAGTTGGCTTTGGGGCATGGTCCAAGTTTAATCAGGTGGCACCAGAATCACATTTGTTCCCATTTTCTTTAAATATTCCCTGGGAAATGAAACCATGTTGAGAAGAGGAGTGGTGGGAAATGGTCTCCTGCTCTTCCCCACCCTCAAGCCTGTAGAGCAGAGTGGTGATCCCAGGGGATTGGACAATTTCACTCAAACAGGATTCAGTTGCCCAAGCCCATGCATTTAACACCATTTATGAGCTTCAGGGGTGTCTAAGGCATCAGTCCTAAGATGGCAGAGAACTTGCAGAAGACACACAGTTTTTCCCAGTAGCAGTCCAAGGACAGGCTGTATAGTTCAGGGTGCATTAGTTTATACTAAAATGCATTTACTTCAGCAGCTGAATCCTCCTCATAAACCCTGGCCCATCTTTCTTAGCTCTGGATGTCTGCAGATAGACATCTCTGGCTGTCCAGCTCACCTTCTTCCTAAAGCCAGCTGAGGTGGACAGGCTCAGTTAGGACACTGTTAACTGAACCATTTCAAATTACTTCTTCAATCTGGGATGAAATCTCATCTTAGACCTGTCTGTCTTGATCCAGTCTCTATAAAGACATGTGGAACACTGACTCCAAGTCATTTACATTTGGATGTGTAAGTTTACCTACAGTTTTCAGAGGTCAAGTCAATCCATCCCCTCCCTGACAAGAACTATGATAGGGCAGGTATAATTTCATTATATGAAACAGCCCAGATTTAGGCTTGGTTCTTCCCTCCCACTGTTCATTGTGGCAGGTAAGAAAAGGATTAAAGGGAGATTGAGAAAAGTGAAACTGAATGTCCTTTACCGTCCTTCCGGCTTCATTGTTGTGCCTGTTCATGGCTGAGCGAGCGTCTGGTCTGTTCTCTCGGGCGTCTGCAAACTCCCGAGACACCATGCTCCCAAACTCCACGTCCTCACTGCAGCCCCCCCATTTCCAGCCTTCCCCAGGGGAGCCCTTGTGGCGGGTGTCACAGCCGCAGATGGTGGCCGAGCCCTCAGCGCAGGATCTGGTCACGGCGAAAGCCACTCCGGCAGAGGCAATGGCATGGACAAAGGCTGATTCCCTGGTGGCTGTGAAAGAGAGAATCCAATGAGTAGTGGCCAGTGAAGGGATCACACACGGCTGTGATCTGCCTTGTGGATGCCTTGTCTTGAGGGCATGGCAGAAGACCAGGAAACTCTCCTTTTCCCTGTGGTCCGGCTTGGACCTACTCCAAAGACATTTTTTTATACTAGGAAATCAGCTCCTGTGTAGACAGAGCCAGGCTTGCTTCAAGCCCACAGAGGTCAGCCAAGAAGTTTTGACTAAGGTCATCATAAGGTCATAGGTTGAGGCTGTGGCAAACCATAAAGCCCGGGAAACCTGAGTTCCAGAGGCCATAGAGAAAATGCCATCTGGTACTTTGCAGACAGTGCACTATGTAGCCATACCCTGAGCTGCAGCCTTGGCATCAGATGCTCAGAATTTGGACTGTGTTTCCATAACATGGAAAATGCAGGTCTCCACTTAGTGACAACTTCCATGCTTAGTGGTGGGACCTACACAAGGTAAAGCACCTCTTCCTTCTCAACTGGGAAAACTGTCGACGGCTAGAAGGTAGGAAAATGTCAGGGTGGACAGATACTCCCCAGTCCCCAGTATGGAACTAAACATTGTCTTCACCCTCCATCCTGAAGCCACCTTCTTTTTCCCAGGCTTTCTAGCTCACTTGGAGACAATGGTCAATATACGGTGTCTTGCATCTATCCAGTTTTGTTCACTTGCTTAATTGAGGCCTGTGCCAAAGGGAATAGAGATGAGTTTTCCTTTTCTGCTCATTGCCTCAGGGTGGTGCGTGGCATCATCCAAAATATTTCATGGTTAGGGATTGAGGAGCTGAGGTGTCTGTGGAGACCCTCCCTCAAAACCTTTCACTCTGCTGGGGCTGGGTGGGGAAGGGCAGCTCAGTATTAGTCTGGATATCAGTGCTTTTCCTTCACTGTACCAAAATGAAACCCAAATATTTCAGACTGCTCTGTAAATGGGAAATACACAAAAAATACCAGTTTTTATTCCACCCCCCTCCACCCTGCCCAGTTTTGGTTTCATTATGTTTCTTCACTCAGTAGAAATGACACCACACCTCAGAAAACACCACTGCAATGTTTTTTGGCTTCAGCAAAATGACATTTTTACCATGAACAGGGCTGTTCTTAAACCCTTGAGGCAATTCTAAGAATACACAATGACTCTGATAACTGGCCTCCCTTAACCTCCTATACCATTCCCCACACAGTCTCTCCTCATGCTTATGGAAAGCTGGGGAGTGTCTTTTTACAGGGGCTTGCAGTGAGAGGACAAGGGGTAATGGTTTTAAGCTGAAAGAAGAGACACTTAGGTTAGAGATCAGGCATAAATTCTTCAGTGTAAGGGTGGTGAGACACTGGAACAGGCTGCCCAGAGATTTTGTGGGAGCTCCAACCCTGGAGGTGTTCAAGGGCAGGTTGGATGGGGTTGTGAGCAGCCTGTTCTAGCGAAAGGTGTCCCTGCCCATGCAGGGGAGTTGAAACTCGATGATCTTTAAGGTCCCTTCCAACTCAAAAAATTCTGTGATTCTGTGACCAGGTAGCCAAGAAAACATGTTGTCTCTGACACCTTTCAGATGTTGTCAAATCCAAGTCAAATGTGTCAAATCCAAGTCAAAAGTGACATTAGGCTAGGATAATGTTGAAATATTAATAGATTTATAAAGGCAGAAGATCAAGTTTTCAGTTGATGCAGCTTCACCAGTTTCTACTGAATCACAGAATGGTTTGGATTGGAAAGGACCTTAAAGATCATCTAGTTCCAACTGAGCTTTGCATCAGCTGATGAGGTGCTTACTCAAAACCACTAAAACATTCTCTGCACCATATTTTGCTGATCTGAGCATTCCCTGGGCATTTTGGCTTAATCTTTACCTTCTGGATGCTTCCAGGCTTTACTAACACAGGGAGAGTCTAATAAGCCAAGCCAAAAAGCCAACATGTTCTTGGGGAGAAATCAAAACTGCATGCTTGCAGAGCAGTCCCGGCTGGATTGAAGGCTGGAGCAAGAACTTGTGCAGCACCTCTTTGCTTTGGGAAGACTACCAAACACAACAATATGCAAATCAAATAATGTGCATGAACTTACAAGCCGAAGGTATGAGCAATGTCCTGGAACATGTTGTCAACGCACATCATGAGGTTAGTAAGTCACCAAGGGCTAGAACCAAAAAAGGAAAACGCAGGAACCCTCAGTTCCACAATGTGATTTTGAAAAACCCTTGTTCAGCATCTGTCCAGCCTGAAGGATCCAGCTTCCTGCAAATGGTGACCATGCAGTTCCTGAAATGTGCGAAAGCATGTGCAGATGAGTCCAGTTCTAACAGGACTTGGGACTTGGCATCTTGCACTTGCCTAAGCCTAGGTAGGATCCAGAAACCAAATCTTAGGGGTGGGGAGCTTGGTATGATGTCTCTAAAGACGCTGATGACCAGCCTTGTGGGCTGTAAAAAGCAAAGGCTTCTAGTAGAAGCCAGTCAAATAAACCGGTGAGATGAATGCCATTATCCTCTGTTAGGAAGGCAGAGGATATAGGACCTGACCAGTGAACATATAACACACCTTCCACCTCCTCCCATGGTGACCTAATTAATCTTGAAACCTTTTAATCTTGAAACCAATGGACATAAGAGAAAGATGATAATTCTTCTTCATCTTCTGCCACCTTCTGACAACTGTAGTGGTCAAAGTATGTGCTTGGGTAGGTTATCTCTCATCATGTGGGAGTCACCCCTTCGTCTGCTCAGGAGGAGAGAACCTGCAGGCTTTTGGCTACTTGGGAAGGTGCTGTAGCTGCTGAACTGATGTTTGCAAGTGCTGTGAAGAACCCCTGTTCCTTGCAGTGCTAGGATTGACAAGAAAGCATTTAGAGACAAGATCTTTGTGCAGAAAGCCTTCTCCTGCATAGGGATGACAGAGGTGGCCTTGGCTTAGAAGTCCACAGGTCATGGATCTCACCTGGGCTTTAGCAGGAGCCATTAACTGAGAACAGAGGTGTTTGTGCATACAAGTGCAGAGCTCATCAAGCCCCCCAGCAGCTTCAGGCAATGCAGCCTGCAGAATTTCTTCATTTTCCAGGACTTGGTGGCAGCAGAACAAGGAGTTATAGGAGCATTGTATGTAGATACTCAATTCTGCCTAACTCCCAGGTCTGTTACCTAAACTCTGCACTGTTCCTAGCCCTCACTGCAAGCCTTCATCTCCAGGAATGTATTGGTAGGATTTGCTTTAAGAAGCACCGATTTTACTCAGCTCTTCTCTTCCCAGAAAGAGCCCGATGCTTTTTACAGCCCGTATATACGCAATAATCACTCCTCTGCTTTTGAAATGCAGCCACCCCTGGGGTGGAGTGCAGCCACCACTTAACAGCACACAACAGGAAGCAAATAGCATTGTATCTGATCCTAACTACCTGGGGAATGCAGGCAGGCAGAGAGAAGAAGCTGAAATCTGGCCCCGGGCGCTGAGGTTAGGAGTTTGTCTCTTGAGAAAGTTGAAGCGATCCTTTAATGACTTCATGAAATTAGGGCACTGGGTTTACATCTGCTACCCCTAACTTTAAGGCACCGAGTTCAATATTGACGCAGATGGAAGAAAGCCATGGCCTGACTCTCGTCCTGCCACCTCCAAACTTACAGGACTGTCCTGCCATTACTAAGTAGACCTGACCCTGCTGAGCTCTGAAGAGCTCCCCGGGTTGTAGCCAGAGGCGGGGTGGCTGCAGGAATGGAGAAGGAGTGTATAGAGATACAGATAAGCAGAAGGAAAGCATGCACTTGTGATGGAAATGAGGGGTTATTAAGTTGCCATATAAAAATGCAAGAGACTTAGCAAAGATAACAGGAAAGTGCAGTATATTTGTCAGGTCGCCTCATTCCTCTCTGGATGGTTCTGGTAGCAGGAGACAAACAGCTCATTATGGCTTGAGGAGACATTCTGGAAAGTCATCTGCCAAGGGAAGGTTAATAGGGACTAAAATCTCATGAGGATGTTAAGAGCATTTTAACCACTTTGCTTTCAGTGCAGAACAAGGTCACCAAAGCTCTAGCTTCAGCTTGTTTAATTCCTGCCTTGTCCTGAGTTTCCCTGCAGGGCTTAGATACTTGGATGGCTGGTGCTCCAAGGTACCCCATTTTGGACCCTTTGGGGGTTTGTCTAATGGTGAAAAACATGTTTATCTTATAAAGGGCCTTTAGAGATGCTTTGTAGCCACCCACTCATGTAGACATCTCCAAGTCACTGGTCACTTCTGGTGATAGTGTCCCAAGCAGCTAAATCTGAGGCTGTGAGCATGACTATCTCATGCAGACCACCTCTGACCACCCTGCCTCAGAAGCAGAAACATCTTCAGATGCAAAACTACTCATCTGGGCAGTATCAACATGAGAATTCAGAGGCCTGTGGATGATTTCCTTCTTTCACAGGGTCTTTTTACGTGACTTTGGGAAAATCCTTTGGTCAGTCTGTGCCTCTACTTCCTTATCCATAAACTTGAGGACAATCCTGCTTATCTTTTCAGGAACCTGCAATGCTAAATTTACTGATGTCATCAGAATTGTGGACAGAAGGTGTTGGAGCTGAACAAAGGGTCATCAAGATGTGGGATGAGGAAGGCAAACGAATAACTGCATAAATATCTTGACTGTCTAATATATGAAACCTGGTCTCTTGGGTTCTGCTGCCCAGACAGTGACTTGTTTTTCCTCTTTCTCAGAATGACTAAATGATTAACCCCAGGTCAGGTAGATATCCCAGATATGAGGGAGGAAGGACTATGATGAAGTAAAAGGATGAACATAATGGTTTATTTTGGTCTTAAGAAGATACAGTCCCATTTTACTACCTTTGTACCATAGTACTGAGCTCTGTTGCACACTTGTCACCTTAAATATTTCTATTCTGTCTGCACAGTGGCCTGGTGGTAACAGAAGGTTCTTGGGACAGGGCTACACAACCCAGTTTCAGGTGTGTCAGGAGATGAAGTTTCAAGTCTTGTGTCCCAGACCACAGCTCAAAGAGCCAGGTGACATTTTAGAAAGTGGTTCTAGGTTTCAGACCTCAGCAGCATGGAGAACAGATAGCCAAGCAGTAGAGGTGGGTCCTGCTCTAAAAACTTCCCACTCATCATCTGGCTTTCCTAGATGGTCCTCCTGAAGTTGTGGAAGCTCCTTTGCATGGGCAACCTTGATGTCTCTGGGACAACTACTGATTCTGTTCTGTGGAGACAAACCTCCCATACTAACAATGTTTTACTGCCCAGGACCTTGTCACCATTATTTTTGAAACATGTCCTTTGGAGTAAAACACCAACTTAATGCTTTTTTGGGGTGGATAATATATTAACAACATAAAAAATTACACGATTGTCCCAGATTACTCTGGAGATGTATGACAGTGAAGAAAACAATTCCCACAACTTAGCCACTCCCCCCCAGCCACCATTAGCATGTCTGCTCTTGAATGGAGGATCCTAATCCCAATTCTACACTAGGAAAGACAATGCAATGGCATGGATGCAAGCCTTGAACTTCTGACATCACAGACTTCTTGAGTGATCCTGGGAAAGTCAGTCAGCAAGTGGGTTAAAATGGAGAAAATATCATATCTGCTTAGCAGGACTGCAGGGAGGAGACATTCTGTTTTCTCTCACCTTTGTTTTTCAAAGTTAAACAGAAAGCTATGTGTTGTGTCAGCTAGTTCAGATACCCAGACACCTATCTCTGAGGGGCAGAAGATGTAAAGTCTTTCCAATATTTGTCTGGTAGGGCATGTACCCAGGGATTGTGAGAAAGGGTTTCAATTCCCTCCTTGGCCCGAGGGGATACAAACCCACAGCTTTCATGCTAGGATTTGCACAACAGTTGACACTACATTGACTCTGGGTTAACAAAAGTGAATCTAAATAAACCCCTAGAACTAAGAAACTGTAAATGAAACTGGGAGCAGGAGTGCTTCTTGTTTTTGGAGCCAGCAGCAACATTCCTCTTACACTGGGGGCCTGTCCTAAAACTTCAGTCTCCCCCTGATTACTATAGTTAGGGTCCTTCTTGCAGGTTAGACATCATGTTGACTACAGGAGAGGAAGGTGTTATCCAGAGGAGGAAGATGGTGAGGAATTTGTGAAGTGAACTTGGAGAGTTTCAGAAGCCCAGTCTTTGACTCAAGGTGAGGTGGATTTATTTTTTTTTTTTTACTGTAGTATAAAGAGGACTACCCAGCTGATATCAACACACTGTAGTTTCCTCCTTGAATCTGGAGAGAACCACCTCTCCTAGATATGGGAGGAGAGCTGTGCCATTCCCTTGTGGGGACAGTCACCCATAAGCACCTCCTTGGTGAAAACTAAACCAGAAGAGCTTGAATGAAAGACCACGTAGCATCACTTTAGAGGGAAAAGGGTACCAGAAAAGTTTAATAGCAAATGCTCCTCACCATGGGTGCAGGAGCTGAAGTACTGATGGTGTAAGGTCAGTGCCTGCTCCTTACTTGCAACTACAGTAAAGGCAAGGCTGAAGAAAGGCCTCAGCTCTAAAGGGTACCTCTCAGAGATAACTCAGGCAAAAGCCTCATCAGATATTAAGCAGATGGTGACTCCCAAGAGCGGTGGGTTTCTTTAGACTCACACTGAGAGCTTTGCAGGCACAGCTAGCTTCTGAAGAGCAGAAGTGAAATCCAATGGAACTGGTGAGTCAGACCTTAGAGGAGCTGCAAAAACATGTGCAGAGTTTGCTATTGGCTGATGCAGATATGACCAGCATTGCCTCTGGCCCTGAAATCCTTGTATAGGACAGGAAGAGGACCACCAGCAGCAGTGCAGCCTTGCTTTTCCCAGATACCAGGAGAAAACACTCCAGTCCCCTCAGCCATGCTGGCCCCTGTGCTAAACTTGCCAATGGGCAGAATCCTCAGAGTCAAGAACCAAGGGCTCAGGACATGGGGATGATGTCACCCATCTTTCAATGCTCGTCACACTAGACCAATCCCCTTAGCCTGATGAGGAAATAAAAGAAGGGTCATGTCTCAGAGCATGGAACATATTTATCCTCAGGGAAAGGAGGAGGGAAGGTCAGAAAAAAATGTTAAAAGGCTTTTTTTTTTTTTTTTTCTTAAATGATCACAACGAAGCAAATCACTTGCCAATCAGAATTATTAAATATTGGCACAACATCAGGTGAAGATGGAGAAGAGGGAACCCTTTGGCACACGCCAGCTGACAGATCCATCCACACTGCAGAGATAGTGCCCAAGTGCTGGAGGGAAACAAGTGTTGTTCCCATAGTAGAGGAGGAGGATCACAGAGATGTCACGGCTGCTGGTGAGCCTGACATTGCTTGTGGGGAAAATACTGGGAACGTTGGAAACAAAATATTGGCTCTTGTAGCCTCGGAGGCAGGCGAGCTTCAGCTTCACCACATTCCTCTTGATTGTAGCAATAGAGGATCTGATCTCAGATAAACCAACTGAAAGGGTTTTACATAAGCTGCTTGGCTCAGCCTCAAACTTCCTTCAGGACCTCTCCACAGAGGCCCCTGTTTCAGTGTCTGTGTTTCCCCTGACCCATCCTCACCAATCTCAACATGTTGGCCTCCTGCTACAGCATCTTCTGGCCTGGCACTGAAGGCTCCTCCATCACCCCCTTACCCCAAAAAGGATTTTTTGTATCACACTTGTTGTTTCCTTTCAAAGATGCACGTTTTAACCATTAGGGAAGGTGGAGAGAAGCGAGTTCTGTCTTTGGATGTGCTCAACAAAACAAATACAAAAGGAGGGGACAAGTCAGTGTTCCTGGTGGGAGGATGAAACATTTCAAATAATACATTCCCAAATTTAACAGCACGTGCTGTATTTGTACTGAGTATACTGGAAAATGCTTTCAAAAAGTCAAAGCTTTAGGAAGAGGTCCTGAGCTTGTTTAAAGCTTTAATTTCTTTACTTGGTGTCACTCCAAGTCTAAATGCCAAGAAGCCATGTGCCCTGGCCCTGATTTTCTGCTCAGTCACAGCAGTGTCAGGCGTGCTGTGAAGTTCTTGCTGTTATTCTGAGAAGGCTCTGGAGGCTTTAGGAAGATCAGAGCCTGGTGACTGCCTCACACAGTTGGCTACAAATGCTGCACAAAGTCCTCCTCTGGACACAAGTGGCTCTGAACTCTGCCTCAATTTTCCCATTTTCAGAAGTGGACAAAATTCATGTATCATGGCACATAAAAAACCCCTCATGGATTCATTCAAAAGATGATCACAATTGACAGACATCTCAGATCACATCGGGCATACTGTCCATACAGGACAGAGACAAAAGGCTCGACTTAGCTATTAGGAAGGAAATATTTCCTGTGAAGGTGGTGAGACACTGGCATAGGCTTCCCAGAAAAGCTGTGGCTGCCCCATCCTTGGATGTGTTCAAGGCCAGGTTGGATGGGGCTTGGAGCAACCTGGTCTAGTGGGAGGTGTCTGTGCAGATGGCAGGGGGTTGGAACTAGACGATCTTTAAGGTCCCTTCCAACCCAAATCTTTCTGTGATTCTATGAATCTACATTAACTTTGAGTCTCCTTTCAGCCTACAACATTACAGAAGACATGGGCAAAAGGGAGGACTTTTCTCCTCACCCAGTGCTGCACAATGCCTTAATACCTTAGGACCTTGCTCAACAGGGCTCTCCATGTGAATATCAGTACCTCGAGCTGCCTGTGTGCTGAGCTGTGTGGACATGGCTACTTTCTTATCAGCACCTCATCTGAACTTATAGCCATTGTAGATCTAGGTATTAGTATCTCCAGGACTTTCTGTGTGTTGCGCAAAGAAGACATGTCCAGAACTACATAATCCTCTGTCAGCTTTCTCCAGAAGAGCAAGGTTGTGTGGGATCCCTTGTATGCAGAAGGATCACTAAGTCCATTTCTAAGACTACAGTCTCAATGCAGACTTAAGAGACTGACATTAATCATTTGGAGCCATGCACCAGTGAAACCCAAACACCAGCTGCTGTTGTCAGGAGTGCAGACTTGTCTCAGGTCCCCTAGTCTGTAGCAGCATTTCCTAAGTGGGTTTATCCCCAAGTCTCCAAAGCATGCTTTACAAAAGCACCAGACCTTGGGTGCTGCAGGTGATCATGGCTTTCAGGTCTAACCCTTAAGTGGGGTGGGGGTGGCTCCAAGATGTAGTGGTGGGAGAAATGCTGCTTTGGAGCACCCACACTGCAGCAAGTGATACCAGCAAGGAGCTGCCCCATGGATCCACAGGCTGTGCCCTTCTTCACACTGAGCCATGCCAACATCATGCCCAGCTGATTCTGCATGTTTCTCATCAAAATCCAGCTCCGGGGTTTGTTTGGCCTTTTTATCCTTTTAAAAAATCAGGCCCCAAGATGCAAAGATTTATGCAAATATAAAGCATAATAACAAGAAGCTAACCACAGTTTTGCATATCTTAAAGGAGAGGTTAGGTTTGGGTCCCATCTGTGTTTTGAACAAAGTTCTGATTGAGTTCTTGTTTCCTCTGAACCAGCGTGCTAGTGTCAACACATCCCTGGGAAGATGAAAGGCCCTAAAAAGACATTTGATCAGATTAGCTGTGATTCAGATCATTGGAGGGAAATTATTAAATGGGCAGTTCCTGCCAGGGAACATGAAGGTGATACAGATAAGAGGGAATGTTGGGTTGAAGGAGGTTGGATCAACACAGCTTGTAAAATTCTGAAGGCCAAGTTCCCGCGAAATATCTGAAGAGTGTTTTAGTTTTTTTGGTGTTATTTTATTATTTTATTTTAATTTATTTTTTTTTTTATTTACCTTTTTCCTGCTGGCTGCTCATGGTTATCTTAGCACCCAGCACAACAAAGTTGCAACCTCCAGCACAGTGCTCATGCTTCCAGACCTTTCAGGCTCTACCTGTTTCAGGTAGAGCCAGACTGTCAGACACTGGAGCAGCCTGGGAGCCTTGTGCCTGGCTTTGGGAGCAGGGCCTGTGCTCCCTGCCACCCTTGGAGCCTGTGTGAGCCCAGAGTGGGTTGAGGGCTGGAATGCTCTTGCTAATTAGCTACTGTCAAAATAACCCCAGGTGATCAGGTAACCAGACCCCCAAGATAGGCAAATCAGCAGGACGGTCTGGTATCAGTAACCCAAGTCTGATACCTGCAAAGCAAACATCTCTTTATCTCTCTCTCCATCACCCTATCTCTCCGTTGATCTAATCATTACCATGTATGTCTCCTTGCCTACCCTGCTTAATGCAAGCATGTTTTATCTGTCTTTCTGTTGGCTTGGTCATGTGTGAAACACTCAGTGTCTGATCCCCCCTGCTTCTTCTTCTGAATATTTCATGGCTGTGTTGAGTCCTGAAACAACACAGACCTCTCGGCCCATTGAACCACCCAAATTACCTCACACTCCTCGTCTCCCCAACCAACCGATGTCCCTGGGAGGCTCTAGACAAAAGGAAGCTGTGTGCCAATTGGGGGTTATTAGCAGAGATACAGCACGCTCATTGTGGCAAGACTAAGTCCTTAATGAAAGGGGAAGGAGCAGGGAAGGACTGGGGTGAAATTCTCTGGGGCTGGTTCCAGGTTAAAAGATCATTGGGGTCCCTTCTGGCCTCAGAAAAAAAAAAAAGACAAGAAAAAATGGAAAAAAACCCCAGTTCCCTACAACCCCTATGCAAAACAGCCCCATTGGTCGATAGGATATGGGGAAGAAAAAACAAAAAAGGGAAAAAAATTGTATTCTGTTATCAGAAGCAACATGGGCTAACAAAAGGACTGCCTTCGCCCACCTGAGAATGGAATGTGAGGCTCCATTTTGCTGCTCTGATCGTATTTGACAGCCCCCCTCGAGACTGCCTGGTTGGTATGGCAAATCGTCCTTATTACCTGCTGGGGTGAATGAATCCCCCTTTGTGCTGGCACTGTCACGCTGCATTAGGTTGACAATGGCTCGAGATATTTTATATGAAATTTGCCCTCACTTGTGATTAGCCAGCACCAACTAAGTCATAGCAACCTAGAACTATGCATTGGCCGGGCCCCGTTGTCGGCCGAAAGGGAAATCCCTATTCAAATGGTTTAATAAAACAATCTAAAGGGCGTGTGAATCGTGAAAAGCATTTTCACTTTTCTCTTTAGCTTAATCTCATGGTCGCTGGGATATTGTGCTCTGAGCAGACCCCAGCAGGGTGTGGGCTAAGGTCCCCCATCAACTTCTTTTACAGCCTCCTTTTCTGCGAGTTAATGATATACCGGTGTGATTGCCTCCCGCAGCAAGAAGAAACACGCATTTGATGAAAAGGATGGACCTCCTAACACATCCTAAATGGCAACAATTTCTCATCCAAAGGTCACAGGTCATAACCTGGATTTTGAATCACCACCCAGATCTTTTTCAAAGCCCTGCTAAAGCTGGGGGATTCTGCAAGGCCATTTTACACACAGAGACACACACACACAGACATCGCGTTATCTCCAGAGGTTCCCGCTCTGCTTGAGGCCTGAGCTTAGTGTTTGGAAACAATTGGATTTTCCCCTGGTTTTGGGCTACAGTTTGCTGCCTTTTGTGTCCTCTCAACCCTGGGCTGCAAGGCAGGGAACAGCACAAGAAGGCAATGGGCAGTGCAGAGATGCATGGTGTCTCTGCAAGACACCTCCTGAGCATCCCCAGGCGGGCACCCAGAGCTCAGCAGCACCCAAGGTACAGACAAGACCTTTGGTTACATCAAGAGCTGGCTGTTCACCGAAAACCAGCCACACTCCCAGCCCTGAGCATCACCTCTAGCCAGGCTTCAAGGTTTCAAAACTCTCCTTATTCACTGGCAGGTTTGGGAAACCTCCCCCAGTGCTGACTCCTCCATAAGCAAGATCTCCCATGCACAGGCAAGAAGCAGCCACAGAAATTCAGCTGTGGAGTGGGAGGAGGGGGGAAGGATAAGCCTAGGGTTCCCCTTTGGTATTTTTGCTCCTCTTCATGGCCGTGATGAGAAGCAGAGGAGGACAATGGGTGCAGGGTCTCCGCAAGGCTAGCTGAAAGCTGGGTGCTCATCTGAAATGTTTCCCTGAAGAGAGGAACATTTTGTGTCTGCAAAATGAGGCTGGAAATCCCCGGGGAAACAAGCTCCCTCATGAACCTCGCTCAGCTGAGCTTCCAAGCACAATCCAAAGGTGAAAGGGAAAGCAGCACAGGAACCTGTTGTGTTTTACCTGCTTTTCTTTCCCTTTCCCTATTTCCCCCCCTTCCCATTATGAAACCTTGGGCCAGGTGAGGGGTTCCTTGGTTGATTGTATGTCAATATCCTCCCTTGATTTTTTCCCACTGGAGCTCAGCACAATGAAAAGCAGCCTGGGCTGTCACAAGGGACCCTTTTGGCTTTTGAAATCTACATTAGCCTCTCCTAAAAGGTGTTCACATGAGCTTTGGTATGTTTCCACTGCAGCTCTCCACGTAATTGTAAGCTATCTGGGGCAAGGAGTGATTTTGTTATTATGTGCTTGTACAGTATTTAGCACAATGGGGCCCTGATCTCTGCTTGGGGCCTCAGAGTCTACTGTAATGGAAATAATTAACCATAATAGAGCTGGGCAAATATCTTAATAAAACCATGGAATCAATTTGAGGCAATTAAGCAATTTTTCGGCTTGCAGAAGTTTTTGCTTTACAGGCTCAATTTGGAGAAGGGCGAGGGGGGTTTGCATCCTGGGAGAACTGCAGGGAACTTCTCACCCTCCTGAAGCAGGCTTTGGCAAGCTGCTTTTCTTTTTCTTTTATTATTATTATTTTTTTTAAGTTTCACCCAGTTGGAGAGGCAGAAAAGTTTTATGCAGCTCCCAAAGCACAGAAGTCCCTTTTTCTAAATAGCCCCTGGGAGGAAGCACAGTTTGGAGGCTGGATTTGTGTTTCCTGAAGGAGAAGGGGCTTAGACCTAAGCAGCGTGACTTTTCAACAGCTCATCTGCCCTGTCTCTGCCCCAGCTGGCCACCTAGGAAATAGAAAGCAATCGTTATCTTCCTGCTTTCTAATCCCAAGCACTTGAGGAGTCAGCGAGCTGCTAAAGCAATGGGGATTGCAGAGCTATTTAGACAGAGGAATAAGAAAATAGCAAAGCCTGGGATACAGACTGGATGATTTACAAGCAATTATAAGTCAGCAGATAAGCTTTGGATGACAGATACTCTGATTACAGTTGTATAATTTTCAAGTGGAAAAGGGAGCTAAATATATTGAACACTTGTCTAAAGTTGTATTTGATTCTGTACTTGTCATAGAGGGAGTGCATATGAGGACACTACAGTAAGGAGCACTTGTTCTAAAGGTGGAACCCTCAGCACAAGAAGGACATGGAGATGTTAGAGTTAGTCCAGAGGAGGCCAGGAAGATGATCAGAGGGCTGGAGCAGCTCTGCTATGGAGACAGGTTGAGAGTTGGGGTTATTCATCCTGGAGAAGAGAAGGCTCTGGGAGACCTTAGAGCACCTTCCAGTTCCTGAAGGGGCTCCAGGAAAGCCAAAGAGGGACTTTTTACAAGGGTATGAGGTGATAGGATGAGGGGGAATGGTTTCAAGCTGAAAGAGGGGAGATTAAGATGAGATACTAAGAAGAAATTCTTTGCTGGGAGGGTGGTGAGACACTGGAACAGGCTGTGCAGGGAAGTTGTGGCTGCCCCATCCCTGGAAGTGTTCAAGGCCAGGTTTAGACGTAGCTTAGAGCAACCTGGCTTAGTGGAGATGTCCCTGCCCAATGCAGAGGGGTTGGAACTAGATGATCTTGAAGATTTCTTCCAACCCAAACCATTCTGTGACTCCATAAAACTAAGAAATCTACTGGCTCACTCTGCCAAAACAGTAACTTCAAGAAACGAACTACACCACCCTTTTCTGAAGGGAACAGCTGTACCCTCCATGAACATATTTGCTGGCCACGTGGATGCAGACCCTGAACTTTGTAATGCATAGCTCTTTCTTCTATGGCCAAGCCTTTGTAGGAACTTTTACTACAAATAGTCATGTTCTAAAAGGCATTCCCTTAAATCTTCCAGTCCAAGGAATATACAATTAGAATAATCACCACAGAAAAAGTGAAAAATAAATAAATAAAGACATACTTCCCTAAACCATTATGCATTGACTGTATGGCTAAAACAAGTCTGTGAACTGGAGATCAACCTGGTGTTGGTCCCAGACTCGGATAAATTAGGCTTACTGCTTTAAAACTGAAGAAAAAGTTCTGCACCAAAATGCTTTCAAACTAGAGCTCATCCTCCACTGCAGGTACGTGCTGATAATGGCTCATTTTAGCTATCATGAAGAGTTAGCTTGTCATTTGGATGGGCTGAAGATGTGTCATCAGTTTGATTTGGGAAGCTGAGCCAAACGTGGAAGGTGACTACCTGGCCAGGAGAATACCTGGCAAGACAAAGAGTTTGAGCTCTTGGTGAATATAAATCCACAGAACTGAGACACATGGAAATTTTCTGTGGGTTTCACTGTCAGATGAAACACAGGGGTTATACAATTATAATATCAACAATAAAATAGCAATAACCTGTGTCTACTTAGGATTTAAATGAGTGAAGCTCTCAGACACAAAACCACTGTCCACCTTGCCCCCACAAATGTGAATGGGCTACTAGTCATGGACAACTGTTCACCCACATGCCTGTGACCACACTGGTGTAGCAAGCCATTCTCATCCTGTGGTGTGCACAAATGCCACATATTCTTACTGCAGGGACAAGAAGACAGGTCAAGGAGTGAGCTCTCTTCAAGTGAAACATCTGTGTTTGGAGAATGCCCTGGTTTTTCTGATGCCCACCAAGAAGCTCTCAGAGATTATGATTACTATTCCCCACTAAGCCACACTGATTTTTGAACTGGTGACCCCAAAGCCATTTCAAAATTGTGGATAGATGCTGTTAATCCTTGGTTGTCCTTCTGCTACATGATCACTTTCATGACCAGAATGGCAGCATAATTGTTTCAGCATCTGACAGCTTCTTGGCCTCCAAAAGAAAAACTTCCTGTAGAAGAAAAAGATACCAGACACCTCCAGACAACTTTCTCAACCGGTCATCATTTGGATTCATAAGATAAACCAAATTCTTATGTTTACCTTATTTTTGCCAAGGTTTCTTAAGCTTGAATAACATCCACCTACTTAATTACAGAGATGAAGTCTCCTCACCCAGCTCCGTGCCATACACTTGTCAGCCCCCATGGTGAGTGGAGCTGGAAGTGTGCAGAGATGCTCTCTCCTATGGAGATTATCTCTTCCAGTCTGAACTGCACTTGAGTTTTGCCCTCCCAGGCAAGGCAACTGATGGGCACCCTGAATATGAATAACCACCAGGTAGGGACTGGAGCTTCTCTGAAGAGAGACAGGGCTGTGACCAAGTGGGATGAAGGAGCAGGTGCTGTGTTTTTTTCATACAGCTTCAATCTCATTTTCTGGATTCATATATTTAACCCGTTTTAAGCCAAATGATAACATTTTCTTTGATGAAACATTCTCTTCCTCAGGCTATACTCATTATGGCAATTTTGCCTCTTTTCTTTACATTGCAAGGCTTTTTCAGAGCTTCATCAACTTGATTGCAAGAAAACTTGCAATCCCATCTCATGCTTCTCATTCTTGCTTCTTTTAATTCACCAAATGCCTGCTAGCTCCTATGTCAGCCCTGCCTTTTTATTTGAAAACTGGACAAGAAGTTATTCCTGATTTTGCACCCTAAATGCTCATGTAATTCTGCTACAGGTTCTTAAAGAGCATCCATACCCCATGGCTATGGGTGTGTGCAGAGTTGGTGGGAACAACTCATGGCTTCATATGCAGCAGGGTAACTTGGGGGGAAAGGAAGGGTGATGACCTGTTCCGCCTACTTCATCTTCGATGACTTCAGTGGGAGTGAAAGGGATTCGTCAAACTGCTGGAGGAACTCAGTACCTTAAGGGTTTCCTGACAGTGCACATTGCTTTCATCCCTGCCTGTCTTAAAGCAACGAAATCAAAGCTATGCATCTTGCAGTCTCTTGGGATGGGAGCTGGGAAGGATTCATCTTTAAATGTGAGCTCCCTTGGTGGCAGCACTGCTGCCGTCGTATGTAATGAGTGGGGGTAGATGATACATGAAGTGCAGGAAAAAAACCACCCAGAACAACCAAGAACCCTTAGGAAATGTCTTTGAAAATCAGTTACTGAATAAATCGGGTAAAGTAAAAAATATATTTTGGCCAAGAGCAGAATAACATGGGGACTGATTCTCTTGGCCTGGTGTAAAACAGAATAGCCTTTATCTAATTCAGTGGGAAGGCAGAAAAGTTAAGTCAGAGTCATTAGGGATACATCTTGGTATAGAAGTGGGTTTTTTTTCCTCAAAAAACCTAACTTTTTCTAATGAGACACCTCAGTTCTTTTTATTTTAAATGAAACTGATGTCTAGATGCACTGCCAGGCTCAAAACCTCCTCAAGAAAAACCTTAAAATCATAGATATCAGACTTAGACCTTGCACCCTTCTGCCCAAAGGCAGGATCTGCTCTGCCTAAACTATCCCTGACAGATGTTTGTCTAACCTGTTCTTGAAAACCTCCCAGGTCGAAGCTTCCACCCCTTCCCCAGGCAATCTATCCTCATGCTTCACTGCCCTGACCGTTAGACTTCTCTTCCTAAAGCCTAGCCCCAGACCCCCAGCTGAGATTGAAGTGGACATGGAGGAGAACTTGTCAAATGAGCCCAGGCAAACCAAAAGAGAAAGAGATGGAAGTGCAACGAAGAGAGGAAAACAAAGTAATGCTGCAAAGTTGTGTAGCAGATCCGTGGCAGAGCTGGGAATCCAGTTCAGGTCCCTGGGCTCCATGACTTATGCCTGTGTAGGCGAGGGAGCTCTTACCTTATTAATCCCACTGGGTTCCTTGCCTTTCTCCTGGCCTTTTTATCAATGCTCCCTCTTCTCACTTGCTTCCATCTCTCATGTTAATTTTCCTTGCCTTTCAACATCTCACATGTGCCCTCAGAGGGAGAAGCTGTTGTAACATACACAGTCTTTGACTGATTCATCCCTTTGCTTATATATGACTAACACTCATGCTATTTTTTTCTAACTGTGTCAATTGATGTACATTTAATATGTAAAAATTTAATTAAAGTGTTATTCATATAAAAATATCTGGGCCAATTTAATGTTGTTTTTTTTTTTTTTAATACCCAAAGGGAATATTCCAATTAGGGACTAAATGCCAGCAAACACTGTCAGATATTTTTTTCCCCCATCTCTAATCAAAGCAGCAGGTTTTGATATTACAAAGAAAAAGCCACCAAAACCACAACAATATTCACAGGCATTCACTCTGCAGGTGCAGAGATCAATCCTGACAGAAGCTGAGAACTTCCAGCTCTTGGAGGAAACCAGTGCAAGTTACTCTGAGGAGAAGCCAACTACATACCCAGACCCAGCTCCTCACCTAGTGGATCTGTGTGAATGTACCGATTGGAGAATTTGCTGAATCTTTCTAATCAGCATGGTCCTGTAACCTTTAATCATGCAAATAGCTCATTGTCTTCAGTGCAGTTCCAGACTTGCCAGCAAAAGGCTTGCAGGACTGAGTATGGAAAGGAGAACTTGGTTTTGTGCTGGCACAACAAAGTTTCTGACAGTTATGGGCCTGAAGATGCATCCTTCCAAATAGATACTTCTCCCAAGTTAACTGGGAGGAATAAAAGGTTTTGAGCTTGCATATTCCATGGCTGAACAAGTTTTTTGAGTGGACAATGTCATTCAGGATCTTAGCAGATACATTGGTATTTCCTGCTTCCAGACAAGTGGAGGCTACCAAAATGAGTTAGATGGAAACTATCCTCCCCAAATGGGAGGTGCCCCTCCCCCCTAAAAAAGCAATCAACCAAACCAAACCAAACCAAACCAAACCAAACCAAACCAAACCAAACCAAACCAAACCAAACCAAACCACCACAACCAAAAAATATGGCTCAAAAATCCCACAGGAATAGTATGTTTATCCTAAAAGGACCAACTTGATCTTGGGAAAAGGCTGAAAGCAAATTGTCCAGCCTTCAGTTCAGCATCATCCAGACCTGATTCACAACCTTGGTCAGAAAGTCTGGTCTCCAGCAATTTCAGGTAACTGTGTGAGAGTGGTTCAGTTAAAAACCTCTGCCCAGGACAGCACCCCACAAGAAAGCTGGATGTGTTGTGCACAAGCCACAGTGGGTGGTACAACAGTGAGGACACAAATGTCTTGTGTGACTCAGAACAGGGTTCCGTACCAGTCAGTGTTGATGGTGCCCTTGGCTTCCTTACCCCTTCCAAGCCTCCTGCCATCTACCACAAGCCACAAAACCTTGTTCTCCTTAACAGTTCCAGTGCTCCCTGACAACATTAAGACTTTCTGTAAGAAACAGCAAAGCCTCCAGAACAGGAAAGACCAAAATGTTCAGTCACCCACAGTCCCAAGTGGACACCTTTACCCCAAAACTTTCGCTGTTCCATGGCTGACAGGTGCCTAAGTTTCTGAGCTCTTTGAAAGGCTTTTCAGGATTTGTAAATGCCTTTAAAGTTTTCACTCTTATTTCAGTGCAAGCTCAAAGGAGCTGCAGAAATCTGAGAAGTTCCTCAGATTGGAATGCCTGGTTCCTGCCCTCACCAAGGAAGTCGGAGCTGCCATGCCAGAAAGGAGCTCAGTGGAAATGCTATGCATCATGTAAGGATTGGTCCTTGAACTCTCCAGCAGCAGGCTGTGGATGAGTCATGAGATTCATTCTTTAGGAACACCTCCAAGCCCATTTAACCCAAATCTTCATTTCAGGCATTTTTATGAGGTCTTCTCAAAGGCTCAGCCGTTCATGTCTTCACAGGGAGATAGTAGGGCTCCTGATGTATGTGTTGGTATGTGATTTACCTCCGTGGGGCACTAGACTTGCAGTGCACACGTAGAAGCTGTTAGATATGCTAATATGGGAACACAGGCCTCATCTTGAAATCTTAAGTGTGGATTAGAGCAGATGAGTCCTCATTTAGTTTTCCAGCACAGCGGCGGAGATAAATCTGGCTGCTCCTTTGCAGGGTGTTAAAGGGGGATTTCCTGGTGGGTGGGTCTCCTCAGTGGGGTATTATTGTATTGACAGTGGGGCGGGAAGGAATGGATTAAGCAACTGGCAATGGGATATGGAGCCTTTGCATGTGCTGACAATAGGTATGAGCTGGGGAGGGTGGAAAGCTCTCAGTAGGCTACAGGAAATCAGGTCTGGTTCCTGGCTTGTTCCTGGAGACCACACCATTACTCTTCAGATGAGCTTTACTGCCCAGAAATTCAACTGTGGGTCCCATGGTGAGTATGTCACCAATGACCAGCAATAGGGCTCAGGTGGTGTGGACACTGCTGGACATCCTGGTGTGGAAGCCAGTCAGCCAGGGTCACCCATACACTGCCCAGTCCTACAGTGGAGCAATTCCAGTGCTGGTAAGAAATGTTACCCTCTTCACATACCACTGTCAGGTCCCAGCATCCTCTTAGCTTTCTTGAATATGTGCAATTTTCCTGCTATGTTTCTTGACCACAGTGAAGATTTTGGCATGCTTTGTTTCTAATCTGCATGCTTCATCTTCTATTCTGGATAAGTAAAGGTGCTGTGAGCATCTACATCAACTTTGGTTGCAATCTGGAGGATTGGTAGGAGCCTGCAGAGAGTTCAGGACCTGAGAGCAGAGCTGAACAAAGTGGAGATAAGTACGGATTTCCACTTCACCCTGGAGATGCAATCTTATTTAAAGAGGAGAGGAACTAGAGGGATTCTTCAAATTTAGAATCATAGACTCATTAAGGTTGGAAAAGACCTTGAAGATAATCAAGTCCAACAATCCACCCTACACCCTCTTGACCACTAACCCATCTCCTGAAACACCACATCAACTCATTTCTTTAACATGTTCAGGGACAGGGCCTTCACCACCTCTCTGGGCAGCCTGTTCCAAGGCCTCACCACTCTTTCAGTGAAGAAATTTTCCCTAATATTCAATCTGAACCTCCAATGGTGCAACTTGACCCCATTTCCTCTGGTCCTATTTCTAGTCACCAGGGAGAAGAGGCCAACACCCACCTCACTACAACCTCATTTCAGGTACTTGTAGTGGGTGGTGAGGTCTCCCCTCAGCCTCTTCTCCTCCAAGCTGAACAGCCCCAGCTCCCTCAGCCTCTCCTCATAAGACCTGCTCTCCAGACCCCTAAACAGCTTCGTTGCCCTTCTCTGCACCCTCTCCAGCACCTCAATGTCCTTCCTATACTGCAGTGCCCAGAACAGCACCCAGAGCTTGAGGTGTGGTCCCATCAAGGCTGAGTATAAGAATATAATATCAGGGCCTGCGTTTGCCCTTATTTTACTGCTTAGTGTAACATGCCAGCCTCTGAAGCTCCAAGTCCTGTGGAGGATATTTAACTTTAGAAGCAAAATGACCGTGATCTGCAGATTTGTGAAGTCTCACAGAGCTGCTTAGAGATCAAGCACACAAATGAAGAGCTCTCAGCTGGTAAGCCCTACACAAAGAAGGTGCATGCTTCACCCTGGCGGGTTAACTGCAGTTGGCTAAGTCAGGTTAAAATGGTTTTTAGGGCAAGGCAGTTTGTGTGTTAGTGCAGGTGAGCAACTTAAGTTCAAGACAGTTTTGGGTATTAGTTTGGGTGAGTAGTTTAAGTTCAATCTGTTAAGGCATGAGTGGCTTCCCCAGAAGCTTCTGAATCACATGTGGCTTTCCAACATTTTGCATATGGTTCTTTGCCCTGGCTATGGCATGTGGTTGGTTGGCAGTAGGGCTGTGTTGTGTGGGGGCTAGAAGCATCACTGGGCTGTATTACTGTGGGATGTGGCTTGCTTGCCCAAGTCAGCTCCAGAGGAGCCACCATCATCCTCTGAGGTAGTCCTAGTTCACTGCTACCTTGGACTTTCTGATGTATGTCACATGTGGCTCACAGAATGAAGAAGATCCACCATCCCACACTGAGGTTCATCCCAAGCTGTCTGATCTCAGTCAGCACCAAGCCTAGATCTTCCAACATTTTCAGCCAGGCTAACTGGTTCACTTCCCCAGTCTGACATAGCAACACTCTTCTGACAGGGCTGATGGAACCAAAAAAAAGTCTAAAACATCAAGAGGCACAAACCTCACAAAAGAAGGAGCAGCCCTGGATTAAAAAGTGAGCAGTCAGCCTCAAGCTTCTCAAATATCAGAATAACCAGCCCTAGCTAGAAAAACCTAATATGCTTTCAGCTTTTGGTCAACCATGTTAGTAATCAATGCCATAAAAGAGGCCAATACGTGTAATTAGTTGTTCAGAGTGCGTGATGCAGTGACCTCACTGAGTTGCAACACTGATGATTACAAGCTCTTCTCCACTGGAGCTATAATGCTGATACGTATATTTCTAAATTGCATCTTTCCAACTCTGCAGATTTTGAACAACTGCTATTTTGTAGCCAGCACCCGTGTGTGAAACTTGTGCCAAAGTTGTGATGGTGATTATATCTGAGCTGAGTTTTATCCATTTATAAAACATCTACATGGAAAGTCAGGTTAAATAGGGAGATATGTTTCAGTATCTTAAAATAAAATAATCTGCAAAACAAATCCCTTTTTCACTTTTTCTTCTCTGTTCTTTTTGAAAAAACACTGACATAAGTCAGGTTGAGTTAAAGATTTCAGGGAAGTCACAGTAGCCTGAACATTAATAATGAATAAAAGTATTAATTTCTGACAGGACAGGAATATTCTGAAGGTTAACGGTTGGCTTTGGTTTTGGGTGAGTTTTGAACTTTTGCATTTTATTATCCTTACATATTGATTATTGATTATTAGGTATAGTTTCTGAAGCTTTGGAACAAACACTGGAAGCCTGGAACTGAAAACCAAGATAGTGCTTTTCTGCTGCTTGAGAAGTTCAAAAGCTTCAGTGTCCATCTGGGCTCTTGGGAATCAACACAAGGCAAGACTCCATTGTCTTGCTCAATGGAAGAATGAAGTATTGCATGATAAAACATTTGTGTCCTCTTCAACTCTTTCCTGGTCCAGAAGAATCAATAGCACGTTATGGGGATGTCTTTGGACCAGGATCATAATTAATAAGGCTATAAACAGAACACTACATAATCTTTTGTTTGCCAGGGTCTTGCCTTCAGAAGCTCACTAAGCCATCTCTGGTGTGTTCAGGTGCAAGTGATGTGCACGTAAACTTCTGATTGAGAAGACACTGCTCTGGTGATCTAAATACAGAGAATAGTCCTCATTTCAGATGCTGGGCACGGGTGATGCTTCAATTACAAATCTCACCACAGTGCTGCCGTGTTGGGCACAGACTGAACATCTAACATAGACTGGCCATAGCTATCTGCCTCTCTTGAGATACATCTGTGTCTTCAAACTCATCTGTCAAGGAATCTATATCCAAAAATGCAGTTTGGAAAGCAGACTGAAAATGTTGTATGAACAGAAACACGTTTCTCCACTCAACCCAACACCTCTAAAATACTTTTCCGTCTTCTGTTTCTTCTCTAAGAAGGATCTGTGCAATTTCCTGTTGAAGCATCTTCATGACAGGCCTCAGTGTTTATAGCAGGGGAGAAAAAGTCACAAATCTGGGGCCTGTCTGTAACAGCTCTCATTTTATAGAGCTGTAAGGATGCTTTAGGAATTTAGAGGCGTCCTTAGCAGAGCACTGCTAACGTTTCATTCTCAGTTAATCTGGATTTAGGCAGCCTGTCAGAATGAAGGACAGTATGCAATATCTAAGGGTAGTAGTGAGGGCTAAAAAATCACATTTCCATATTATAGGAAATTCTGATTTTTGGTTCTGTGTGGGGTTTTTTTTTGTTTGTTTGTTTTAGAGTTGAAAATCAGATGGAAAATATGAGAGTCTGAATTTTTCCATGTGATGAAAGACTGGAAAACAAAATATATTTTTGGCTGTTGAAATATTTAGTCTTGTTAGTGTCAGAATTTTTTTTTTTTACAAGATAAAATAATTCAACTTCAACAATATTTAAGCCCTCCAATATTCTATAAAATATTAAAGTACAGCAGTGCTGCTTTGATACCTGACTGACTTTTTTTTTTGACATAAGATCACATCAAATTTAAAGAAGTAAAATGGCTTCTGTTCAAGAACTCAAAAGAAACTATCTGAAATGTACCAAAAAAGTAAGCCAAAGCTGTGCATTTTTGCCTTGAAATTGAGGGGGGTCCTGCAGAACCACCCCATCTGGTTGCAGCTGCCTTTTCTGATGGAATACTGGCCCAGAAAAGAATTTTTGACAAGATATAATATCTCCTAGGTTGGATCTTACATGCTTAGCCTAAGGGGTCTGCAACTATTTTATGGCTCCGGGTAAACAGAAAAATCTGCTTGTGTCCTCCCCAGCCATTCTCACTCCCACAGCATCCCTGTAGCAACAGCTTCCCTGGGAAAGCAGAATTATTAGGAGAGGATAAACCGTAATTATTAGCTATCATTTAATGTGACTTAGCACCTGCAAATAATGGAGAGGAAATTGTGTCAGATGCTTAGTCAATGAACTGCAGCCAACCAGGAAGAGTTCCGTGAAGCATTACTGCCCTGTCCATCAAACTTAAGAGCATAAGTAAACCAATATAACTACCTAAATTATGTTGCAAGAGCTACAGGGCCCTGCACATGACCTACTTTGGTATCACTCTCTTTGAAGTATCCAGTTGTTTCTGTGGTGCATTTCATGGAAAATGGAGATGCGGAGGAAGGAGAACCTGCTCCATTGCTCCCATCACAGCCAAAAGCAGAGCCAGAACCTCTCTTTTCTCTCTTGCTCACTGTCACTGGGCTGGGCTGGGTCTGGAGAAGCCAGCTAAATGGCATGTATGCTTTGAAAACTATTTTTCTTGTCTAGGAAGGGTGAGATGAGTCAAATCGAAAGAAAAAGTGAGACACTCTCCGTTCCTCCACCCATGACCCACACCCACCCTTGAGTTCATAGAATCATAGAATCCTAGGGGTTGGAAGGGACCTCGAAAGATCACCACCTGAAGACGTGGATAACTCTATGTTTCCCAGGATCTGATGACCTCTCAGGCTTTCTGTCTGTGCTTTACCATCAGGTTTTACAGACAATTACAGCCAAAGCTCCAGAGCCTCCCTGAGGTTTGCTATGCCACCTTCTAATTCCTAAAAAAGGCTGCCCAAACCAAAAGAAAGCCACAACAGTTTCCTCCAAGTCCTTCTATAAAGCATATCCATACTATGACATATCTATAGACCACTTTTATGGGCCCATCTAACAGTGATCTGCTGTAGCCAACATTCTTCAGAATCATCTCAGTGACCCATGGGAGCACAATGAAGATGAGCAGGAGACAGAACACCATGCATCTGCTTTAGGTCTTGGGGTCTACTTCACACAGTCCTTAGCTACTCTGGCTTCATACATCTCATGATGTTTTCTAAAAAAGTATCACTTCTGTGCATCGTCCCTGCCTGCCCATGAGTAGTGGAAGTCCCTGCTTACTTCACCTGGTTGCTGCCAAGAGTGAAGCTCTCTGATTGGTGACTTTATATCTCTCAAGACTTTGGAGGCCCCAAAAGCCAGCTTACCTCTTGCTCCTGCTTTGTCTTCACCACTCAGTCTTAAGTCAACTGTTCCCTAATCATTCCCATGAGCACACTGCTCACATGCACAACAGAAATCCGAAGACAGTCATAAGAACTCTTTCAAATCATACCCTCTCCTGGTGGCTGATCCCTGCCTCTTTGTTAATTCTACAGATCTTGGGTGATGAATCTTTTTTTTTGAAGGATCTGCTACCTGAGAGATGGGGATGAGGGAGCAAGGAATAGGAAAACCTGATCCATCAAGGCTCATGCAATGCACCTTAGCAGGGAATACAGAATCCTAGAATCCCAGAAGGGTTTGGGTTGGAAGGGACTTTAAAGATCATCTAGCTCCAACCCCCCTGACATGGGCAGGGACACTTCCCAAGAGATCAGGTTGTTACAAGCCCCATCCAGCTTGGCTTTACTTGCTGATTCTTTTGACATGCCAAGCTTGTGCATGCTGACCTATCTCCAGCCTCAGCAGCTGCCCTGTCTGCTCAGCAGGAGGCAGCCCCATTCCCCTGTCATGCAAGCCCATAGTGCAGAAGGAAGCATGCAGGTCACCTTTATTTGCTGTGTTTTTCCCCCTGTTGTCCTGCTCAGGGAGGGGTCAGAGGAAACTCTCTGCTTGTTATACAGGGATCCAACCAGATGATCCCACAGCCCTTTCTGGCCTTCCGATCCCTGTGTCTATTCAGCACTGCCAGCTCATAACGTATCTCACAGGAAAGAAAAGCCACATTCAGGGGCTTGGATCCCTCTTTGTCAGGAGACTTTTCTCCTTTTGGCTGTTAGGTACAGAGGAGCACGGGCAGACAAATGTCAGCAAACACCACCCTTGCAGACCCAAGGGTGGTGCACTCAGGGTTCAGGACCTATCAGGGGTGACACCCACCGTCTCCTCCTTACCCCCCTCTCCGCCCCCACCAGAAGCCTCGATGAAGGCGACCAAGCCTTCATTTCCCTCCCTGGCTCCCTTCCATGCGTGTGTGTGTGTTTGTGCCGCCCGTTGTGCACCCAGGGCTCATTTGGGGCTGGGATTCTCCCGGGACAAAGGGATGCTAATCAGCTCCCTCTGCTGTTCCCTTTTGTCTAGGACCAGCTCCCACGCTTGGACTTGGCACTCTGGGATGCAGCAGAGGGAGCTCCTTGTTGCAACCAGCCTGAGCCCACTTGGGGAATGCAGTGTACCCAGCAGGGAAAGGGGAGGAAAGAGAAGGGAGGAGGGGAGGGAGATAAATCTATAGCTCGACTCAACCCCACTCCCTGCCAGCCCGTCACATTGTGCCCCAGGCAGAAACTTCCAGTGCCTCCCACCGCCGGGAGAGACGCCACCGGTTATGTAGCCATGGGCTGTCTTGTTCCGTCTCCCCTCCCTGATCCCCCATCTAATGTTTTAGTCGCCAGAAAAAATCTCCATGTCAGGGTTGACAGATGAGGGGTGGTGCAGTGGGGGGTAGATAGAACACGGCAAGCAAAGAGGATCGGCTCTTGGCACTGCTGCTGTTTCCTTTTCACCATTGCTGCTCTCCTGGGTTTGCAGCCTGCCTCTGGGTGTTGCCTGTTTACAACTGTTTACATGGGCTGTCTCATCTCCAGAGAGCTGTACAGATGCACGAGAGCCAGATCTTTATCCCAGGATCACTTTGCAGGCAGGTGATGAGGTCAGGGCCTCTTGCTAAGAAGCTCAGAAAACACTTGAGCCCGCAAAACCCAGGCCGTGCTCAGCATCCTGTTTGCACTGGGGAGGGAGAGACAAATGCAGCTAGATGTAATGCTAACCATAGCCTTCTGGGAACTTTCCTGCTGTACCAGAGGGCTGTCCAGTGCTTGTCCTTCAACACCTCTAAAGTCACAAGAGGGTGAAGTGACCTCTTCTGATGGTGATCTGGTGGTCCAGCAGATACAACAGTAAGAGAAAGAGCTCCTCTATTACCTCACTGGTATCCTGCTCCCAAAGGCTGAAAGATTGACATGTTAACAAGTTTCCTCAGCATCTCTGTTTGCTGCCATTGCAACTTGCAGCTCTTGCCAAGGCTCAGTAGAAGCTGCTAATCCCCCAATACTGCTGTGGGCTACAAACCAGAGAAGCGGCTACAGCTCATTTAAATCTCCTCAGACTGCATTTCCCCCCAGTGCTGCTGCCTGTATGGATCTAGCTAGGTAAGAGCTGATTCAGTAATGCTGTAACCATGATTATGGACTGTTGCCTGTCTGTGGTCTGGAGGGTGGACTCACGCTGGTGCTAATGACTGTCTCATCTCCTGCAGTAATCCCAGTGTCCAAGCTCGATTTACACCAGCACTAAACACAACTGATGCTCCTGTCTTGAGCCAGGATCTGCAAGTCCTTTTCTCAGCAGCACTGGCAAATCTCTGGCCTGCAGTATTTATGCACCTTGACTGCTGAGTGGAGCTTGCATAGTCACATTTTCAATCCTGATCCTTCCAGTTTCCTTCCCCATAGTTACAGGGTAGAGTTTGTAGATCTCCGTTGTTGATACCAGGGCAGCTGCCCAAATTGCCATTAGCGGAGAGGTAGACGGGGTGTGGTTGGAAATCAGATCCTCTTGGGAAGAGTTTCATGAGAGAGAAGAGAGTACCTCCTACATGTAACTAACCTCCTGGATGGATCAGTATCTTGTGGCTTTCTGCTCATGCCTTACTTTATTGCAGAAGTGGAGAAGTCTAATCCAGAGCAGAGAAAGGGGGGGAGGGAAGCATTTGGCACAAGGACGGCTGAGATGCCAGAGTGCCATCAGGAAAATATGATGAGGTTTGCTAAACACATTAATTTTAAATCGTGCAAGACATTATGAGATGGGATTTTGCCTGAAATAGCAAGGCCTGTATTCAAGAGTCCAGGAGATTCTTTTCAGTGCTGTGCTCTTGCATTAGTAAAACAGCCTCTCCAACAGAGGCTGGATGTCAGGACTGCTTTCTAGCAGGAGGAAGATGGGAGTGGGAAGTATTTGCCCCCAAACTGGGCCTCTAAGAAATGCACATGGAAGTCTAAGCATGTAGCCCTAGGCTCCCTCTATAGTCAATGGAGAGAAATAAACATCTTCGTATGATTCATGTTATCCCGAGATAGGTGTCTAAGATAGGTCAGATGAGTTGCTCTCTGGAGATGCCAATTGCTCTCCACTGACTACAAAGGGAGCCTGGGGTGACTAGCTCAGACTTTGCCATCTAACTATGGTAGATGACATCAGGCCTATCAGAGAGCCCATGGAGTGATATTGTTACGACACCGTAAGGAAAAAATACGGAGGAGACTTGTATCTCCCAGGGATTATAACTGAATTCAAAAGTCTTGTTCTTATCTTCTTAAACAGAGGAAAAAACTCCAATGGATTTCACTAGACACAAGGTGGACTTTCTCATCTCATAATAATTTCTCATTGTTAATAGTGATAAAAAGCAGTGATAAAACGCAGCTACGTTTCAGCTTTCTTGAGATAAAAGACATGAGGCTTATCCCCAAAAGGTCTAGAGTATCTTCAAAATAAACCCAGTCCAAAATAAGCCTAGCTGCAAAGTTAAGAGTGCCCAGCATTCCATATGAAACTGGATGTGACTTGAATACCATAATTGTCATCAGCTAGACATATGCCTGCTCTGCCCTTCACGTGGTCCCTGGGAGCAGGAGTCTTCTCATCAAAAGCCAGTCTCCCAGGATTCCCTCAGTGATTGCTGGAGAGATGTAGAAACTTTAGGGTGTGAATAATTTAGTCCTAACTGTCTAGAATATATCAGATGAATCATGCCCTAGAGGACCCCAGCATCAGATGGAACTCCTTTGACCTCTCTTGCTGTCTGACATAATGGACCCAAACTTTTGCTGACTTACTGCTTTTCTGCAGGCCTTTTAACTTTTTATAAAATGTAATTAGCAAAGAAAATACTCAGTCCTAGAAGACTTATTCTGAATCTAGCAAAGAAAAATGTAGTGGCTGGTTGTCAACATCAAAGCCATATTGTGTTAGAAATGAGGAGACCTGTAAAAGAGGAGGTAGACAGATTGCCTATCTCTTGATGGTATGTCAAGGCAAGATGTCCTTGGGGAAAAGATGTCATAGTTAAATCCAGATTTTGGTTTTGTTCCAGAAGTCTTGAGGTGAAATTCTCCAATCTGCATCATGCAAGAAGTCTTCTTGGATAAGCTGATAGTCCTGACAGGCTATAAACATGCAGTGTGGGGAGGAAAGAGGCATCTGAGACCCAAACCCCTCATATCTCTTCCAGTAACATACTAATAAAGCTGTTCCTTTCCATTGCTAAGTGGCCTTCAATGAGATTATTTGATACCATTTTGTGAAGGACACTCTGCCATGTCTATAAGACATTTTTACCTGCAGGAACACTGTGAATGAAGGTAGTAGAAAATCTTTAGGCTTCATGGTCTCCCTAGACAGGGTGACAGGGAGATACCACTCCATCCCATCCCACCTTGATTTGAATTGGAAGTGCTGGAAGGCAAGACATCTACCCAAATGAATAATGAAAGAATCAAGTGGTCTCGAATATTCCACATTTCGTTCTCTGCTCATTCTGCTAAACTGCACAGACAAGATCTGTATCAAAAAGGAAACATCTTTGCTGGACAGGAACAGGGTTGACCCAGGAGGCCACAAAGAGTGGGTCACTCCACCGCATTTGTGGCTTCATCATAATACCCTTCTAGCAGTGCTGATGGCCAGCAATTATTACTGGAATTAATTTATGTCTCCGAGCTCCCACGTCACCCGTTAGGCTCTCATTTGTCCAGTGGGGAATTTGATATATGTCCCCAGAGGGCACATCCGACGGGCGCAGACACTTGACAAAGCCACGGGCCGCGCGCGCACCCGCCCCGGCTCCTTCACACCCCCTCGCGCGCCGGCAAACGCCCCGGTGGACAAAAAGGGACGGGGTGGCTTCCCGAGGCTGCACCAGTGTTAAACTCTAATAAACAAGCCCCCGTCGGCGAAAGCTGAAAGAATCCCAGCCCTCCCCAACAAAGCATTTAATCCAGTTTGGCGTAACCTTTGACATTATTAGGGATCGCGGTGACCCTAATCCAATCAGATTGATTAACTAAAGCAGAGACCCCATAAGCTGACCCCCCTCTGGCCTCTGCTATTTAGTCCTGACCAAACAGTGGGAGAGACGTGCTGTATTTACACCACAATGGGTCCGCGCTGAGAACCTGTTTCATTACAGAGAGACTTAAACTCCCATTACTCCATCAATGTATCATTCTTCAATAGTTCATTAAAAGCTGCTCCTCCACAATAACTATTAACCATTTCTCAGTCCAGCTGGCAGGTTTAAAGCCCCAGCCAGTCTTTAGCAGAAGGAGGTGGGAGTGAGTGAAAGAAATAGATAGACAAGGGCTCCCTTTTTAAATTTAAACCGACTGGGGGGCTTAAATAGTTTGAGGTAGTTTACTGTTGTTGAAGTGGGAGAGGAGAGGGAGGAAACTTTTATTTTGGCTTAATTATGTGCTGAGGTCCTTTAAAGAGACAGACTTATGATAAGCTTTTATAGTATAGCTTCTCTTGAGATCTATTAATATTTCTGTCCAGAGGGGTTTCCAAGGGAGCTGGCAGAGTATTGGGAGACTATAGAATACACCACAACGTAGACATGAGCAGCATCTTCAGTCCACAAAAGTTAAAACCGGGGCAAAAGACACGATTCCCAAGACATGGCACTTAAGGTTTACATGGAAAATACCTGCTAGGTTGCACCATTCACTTTCTGTTGTCAGTGATGGCATGTACCTCTATGGCACCTTCCAAAAATTTATCCTGTATATATTTAAAGGCAACGGCAAAAATCCTCCCTCATCCTTGGGGAACTGAAAGAATCAGCAACTGCCTTACAAACAGCCAGACCTCCCAGGTAAATGGCTGGACACAAGCTGTGGCTAAGGTGATCACTTAAGGTTATGTGGCTATGGCCAAAGTTCTGGTCTGCTCCTTCAAACAATACAGGTGAAGAGACAAATGAGAACAATTTTTTTCCTCTAGAAAGTACTCTCCTAGAAAAGTTCAAGTGAAGGATTCTTCCTGCTGTACAGTAGTTGAGTTTTGAACTTCTGGAAGACTAGAAATTTTATGGACTGTGAACTGTAGCTCCGTATATATAACTGATAGACAGATAGGTAGGTTCAGGCAAAGGGAAAGAGATCAAGCTCACTTCTTTTTCTATATAGACATCCTGAGTTTTTTTGCATTCCAATAATTTAGGGTACCCAAGCTACCTACTGCCTAGTGCTTTTGAAGAAAGACCCAACAGTGGCACCTATCTGAATGGTTCTTCATGGAGTTGCACAGATGCTTGTACACTCCCAAGACCAAAAAGGAGGAGGAAAACCCTCTTCCAACAACCCTGTACCAATTTGCCCTCCTGCTAATGTCTGAGTTGTTCCCCATGCAGTTAGCACAGCACAGGGAACAGTTATTCTACAGCCAATGACAGGAACTGAATAACTGGAGAAGATAGGGGACTTCTGCTCTTCATATGTCCTGAGTGACATATGAAAAGCTAGAAGGACAAAGGACCAAGCCTGTCAAACATTGCCTTCAAACAGCAGTAGGTCTGGATTGCTTGAACATCACCACTCCCTTGGTATTGGGCTCATTAAACCCACTTCCATGTAATATGTGGTCTGGCTATGGAAATATTAAATATATATACATAGATACATATATATGTATATATATACACACACATATATGCATGTATGTATGTATATATATGTGTGTGTATATGTATGTATGTATGTATGTATATGTATTTATTTGTAGCTAAAAGATGTGAGATTTCTTTCCATAAATAGGCTGGTAGGGAAAAGAGTCCAGTTTTAGATGAGATAGCAGAATATGGCTCTTAATGGGACCAGAGTCTGGTGACAGTTTGGCATAGCTGAATCAGAGCTCAAGCCTAGCTCTGAATAAGCAATGAGATAGCAAAGCAACAAGGACAGCCCAGACAGTGAGGCAGCCTCAGTGAGATTTGGACCTAGAAAGTGTTTCCTGCAGGCATTAAAACTGGTCCTTTTCAATTGCAGATAGTCACGTAAGGCAAGAGGGAGTTGCTTTGGTGACTACGCTGGTTTATGCTGAGGGACGATGTTTCTAATGAGAATCTGCAGTTAGATTTTGGGTGACTTAAAGTCCAAGCTGCAAAATAGAGTTTTGCTTGCATGCTTGTTTGCTTTCTCTCTTTTTCTCCTTCTCTCTTTCTGGGTAGGAGCTCAAATATGTTCCTACCCTGGGGGATCTGCCGCACAAGAATGCGACTGAGCTGTTTTTTTTCTCCCCCATCCTGCTGTAGGTGCAGTAAAACTGAAGGGTGGTTTGATTCTCCCTCAAGGAACAACATTCTTCAGTTATGAAATCGTCCCAACCTTCTTTCCTTCTCTGAGCCCAGCTACTGAAAGCCTGGACTCTCAAGCAGGGACTGACCCTTTGTGTTGACACCGTTGTGAGATAAAAGTATTTGGCAGCCTGTGGAACTGGGGCTCCTTTGGTCAGTGAGGAGGTGAAGATTATTTTCCATGTGCACAGGTTACAATGGCTACAGGAGATGTGGAGCATCTAACCCAAGAGCATCTGGGAGCTCCATGTGTCCTTGAGGACATCCAGCCTCATGATGAGTCAAAGGCATTGGGTAATGGGGTTCACTTGCTGCTTGTACCCAGTGAATGAGCTTGGACAAATTACATTGGGCTTGTGCCTATGGGAAAAATATTCAGTTTGGCTGTGCTGGCCTAATTCAGCCCGTGTAGTCACCCAGGGTTGATGTACCCGTTAATGACACACATAGCATTGTGGTATGACACCTTGATACGAGCTTCAGTGCACCAGAGTGTGCAGATCTTTCAGGTGTAATTATTTTGGGATGATCTCTCACCACTAAACCCAAATAGTGACACCAGGCTTAATACAGTGTCTTAGCTCGCCAGCTCTACAGGTGCAAATCCACAAACTGAAATCACCTCTTCTCCTGCTGAGTGTACATAGACTCCTGTCCTGGCTGGTGGAGGCTCTGCCATGATCCAAACCAAGGCTTTGCTTTCTCTTGGCTGCCATATTTTTCCAAATTCTTGCAAGAGGAAATACCCAAGTTTCTTCTGAGTAATGCAGCAGGGGAAGAACAAATGAAGTCCCTGTCTCCAGATGGAAGCATGTGCCTCAAGGTGGGTGTAGATAAGCTACACACAACAACTCAGAAGATTCCCTGAAATTATTCCAGATGCTCCCTCCTCTCCATATGAGGCCAAATGGTGTTATTCCAGTGTTCCAGACAAAGTAATTCCAACTCTCAGACTGTCAGGGATCTGTAACTGTTACTCTTTTGTAAAACCAAAACAAAAAAGAAAAAAAAAGAGGATTTCCAAGCCTATTCTGCTGCTGCTCTCCAAAGAGAGTATCCCTGCACAGGACACCTGGAATTATCACCTGTGCAGGAACAAAACGCAAAGTGATTCTGCCTCTTGGATTAACTCCTTTGGGCTAAAGGGTAAGGCAGAGCTTGGCCCAGCCTTACTGAGCCCAGCAGGAGCAGGCTGGACTTTAAAAGGCACACTGTAAAGACAATGAAGCATGAAACAGTTCTTATGGGCTAAACTCCAACTTTCAGGGCAAAAGACCAGATACTCAGACTTAGTCAAATCTCAGATCCCACTGCATTTGACAACCATCAACATGTTCATAAACAATGAAAGCAGAACCATTAATAGGTAGCAATTTCCTCAGGGCTTCCATCTTCAGTGTATCCTATCACATTATCAAAATTGATGTAATCTGATAAGCCCAGCCCCTAGGAACCACCCCCAACATCTCACCATTTCCCCTCTGCAACATCAAGAGAGCTGAAAATGTGGCATGAAATGCCATGGGGTCAGAAAAGGAGCCAGACATCCAGCTTGACCACTGAAAACACAATAATCTTTTGTGTTCCTTCCAAGAGACATAGAATTACTGGATAATTCATGTGGAAAGGAACCCTGGGAGGTGTCCAACCTCATGCTCCAAGCAAGGTCAGAGATGACCCCACTCTCTGTGCACTGTCAAATGGGGCACTTCTCAGTTCTACCAGGTCACCTATACAGTCACATTAGAGATCTGAGGTAGAAATAGTGGCTGCCTGTGGACTGGATGTTGGCTCTACAATGGAGGTGGTGGGTAACCATCCTCCTTACATAGGGGAAACACACATGTACTTGCTGGGTCAAGTTTGAACTGCTTGGAGGGTGTCCTGGGCCAAGAAATTTTTCCCTGCCTGTGTGACCTGTCTCCTTTATCAAGGTCAAGTCCTATCTCTAGCAGTGCATTTTACATGACATTTTATCAGAAGCAAATGAGGTCACAGTAGGCTTCTCAAGACCTCTGCTGCTATTCTATCATGGGTGTTGCTGTTGCCAAATTCATAGCACTGCACTCACCTTTATCTAGCACGGGCCCAAAGATGGCCAAGCTGTCATTGACAGTCGTGCAGTTCCACCTCCTCCCTCGAAATTGGTGTTGGCACTCCTGGATCCCAATCTTCACACCTTCTGCTACGCTGGGCATGATCTCCACATAGTTCCGACAGAAGCGTAGCTGCTTGGGTACCAGTCCTGGGATGCTCCCACAGAGGATGGGCTGAGTCCCCAGGGAGGAATACTGGTGACCAATTGCCAAGGACCTGGTGAAGAAGCAAACAAAAAAACAAGGGAAAAATGTTACAGTCAGTCTAGCTTTTACTTTTGTTCACAAGAACGGGGACAGAAAATCAACATCTTCAGCTCCTCCTGTTTTCCCCTCTCCAGAAAACCACCTTTCCACTATTATCCCTCCCCAAGACAACATCATCTCTCTTCTGAAGTTCTCTATAGGCCCAACAAAGCAAGTAACTGTACCTTTAATATCTTCCTTCCCTTTTCTTCATCCTTTCAAAACCGTAACATGTTACTGTTCTGCTTCTTCCCAAAAAGGCTCAGCTCATACAGTTACTTTCCTTTGCAACCAGAGTCAAACCTGTATTTCTTTCTTTGAAAGCCAAGCACTCCAATACAACAGCAGGTAGGTTTATAGGAAATTTTGGCAGCTGAGGGAGTCCAGGGATTAGGCAGTAAAAAGCTATACAAAGTAATAATGCCAACAGTAGAAGACACCATGCCCCGTGTCCTTGGAAAGGGAACACCAAAAACTGTCAATTGTCTTACAATTCAGCAGTGTGCTCTATACAATTGAACCTTACCAGGTAACTTCTGTGCACTGACTCTAATGACCCACCAGTCTGGACCTTGAGAACTTATAAAACCCAACTGCGAGCTAAAAGCTGTAAGAATGTTACATGAGCTCACTGTCAAAAGCAGTTACATTTCTTGTACTCTCAGGGGATGGAAATCTAACCCTGCTAAGATAGAAATAACTTGCAGGAAAACTCTCCTATGACTTAACCTTCCCAGGTTGCCCAGGGAAGCTGTGGATACTCCATCCCTGAAAGTGTTCAAGGGCAGGTTGGATGGGGCTTGGAGCAACGTGGCCTAGTGAGAGGTGTCCCTGCCCATGGCAGGGGGGTTGGAACTAGATGATCTTGAAGATCCCTTCCAACCCAAACCATTCTGTGATTCTGTAGTATGGGTCCAATATCACTGCTATTCTCCTGTCTAAACAGTGGAACTCGTGTTACTGGAAGTACTCATGCAGAGGTACATGCAAGTTGGGAACGTGTCTGGCTTATTGGTAACAACCCTGAAAGTTAAGTCTAGAAAAGATTTCTACTGTTCAGCAAAGCATTTCCACACCTGCTTAATCCAAACACGTGCCTTGCAAAGCTTAATGCTGGGGTTAAAAATCAGTTATTAGAAAGGCTGCCTGTGTCTTTCTGGATATTAGTTTAACATTTTCACTTTGCTTTTACACCAGTTTCAATTTGGGAATTTTCCAAAGCAGGATTGTATTTTCACAAAGCAATGCCAGCTTGGTTCTGCTGTCACAAGGATATGGAGAGCCTGCTTTGACCATCAGCCTGTGAATTGTTTTGGTTAAAGTGAGGAGACTAAAATAAATTAAAACCCAAAACCAAAACAACCCAGCAAAACTTGAGTGCAAATTCTGTGCTCAGCCAAATGGAAGTCTGTTGAAAGGAGTGTCCATGAACCATTATGTTGGTTGAAGCTTTAGAGACAAACAAGTCAGCTATGCACAGAGATCAACAGATATGTAGCTAATTAGATAGATTTTTAAAGCGTTTTAACTGGTGCTTCTAATAATAACCTTGATTACTAAAACTGAAGGGATTTTTAGAGTATAATTTCCTTTTCTTCTAATTAAATCTCTTGATTGGCTTTTCTCCTCAGCATTAATGACAAACAGAAACCTGCCTGGGCAGTGTGTATTTCTGTTTACATTCATTTTTGCTATGTGGTTTTCATTTGGGAACAGCCTGGTGAGGCTGAATTATCAACAGGGCACCCAGGGAATCAACCTTCTCTTACTCTGACCTAAAAAGAAGTGCAAGAATTGTATCATTGCTGGAGTTCATAAGACAATTACCTTGACTTTAGCACTTCTCTAGGTTAGGATAAAAATATGTTTGAAAGTGTCTGTTATTTTTCTGGGAGAAGGATCCTTGCAGCCAGTTATCTCCCTTCCTGGTGGCTACCTAGTCAAGAAGGGACAGAAGTGAAAAGGAGGTGGACATTCGGATGGTCAGGTACCATCTCAGTGGCTTTGCTAACTGTGTGTAGATCAGGCTTTACAAATTGGTCCTTTCCAAGCAAAGGAGACAAAGGAACATCTATTTCTGGATCCCAAATGTCTCTAGACAGGAGTTTAGAACCAAGATAATCACCTCAGTCAAGAGCGTGTTCTCCAGTAAATGAACTTTAGGTGGACAAGGTAGGAGATGCTTGGAAAAGCAAAGGATTTTCAGCTGAATATCTAAACATTTTTGAGAAGATTAGTCTTCAATAAAGAGCACAATTCATCCTACCCCAGGGAGGGAAGATAAGACAAATAGCATCAGCTGCCCTCCAGAAGTGCCTCTCTCTTTACACTGCATTAAAAGAGGGAAGAAAGTGGCTCACACTGACCAGGAACTGTGTTCATCTCACCTATCTTCTGATTTCTGCAACATGGACGTGTCCAGCTGATCTACTCATCTCAGCCTGCTTTTGTAATCACTAAGTGGAGAGAAACAGGCACTTCTAGGGCACGATTCATCTGCCCCATTTTAGACGTCTGCTTTGGGATGAGATGAATCATGGCCTTGCCTCCATTGACTGTATTGGCTAGACTACCAAGACAGTCTGGATGACGGGTTGAGAGGAATATGTCTGCGCTGTGAAAGTCTCCAGATGAATCATGCCATGATACCAAACCACTGGGAGAGCTAAGTTCCTTGCAAAAGTCCCACCCAAGAAAGCTAAATGCTGCAGTGAAGCCCATGCAAAGAGCTCAGCTGTAGGAAGGAGGCAAGTTCCTGCAGCAGCCTGCAGGAACTCACAGGAGAAGGCCAAGGAAAAGACCTAGTTGACATGTTTCCCCCATCTAAGGGGCTTGATGTGGGTTTTCTTGAGCTTTAATTTAATTCAGGAAAAAACTAGTGGCAGAAAAGCATCTGTGAAATGGAACCCATACCAAGCCAAAGGGTGTTTACACTTTACACACTGTACATCTTTTGCTTCATTGTTAATTTGTATATAAAACACTGGATCACGGTTTCTGGACTAAAGACACCTTCTGAAACTCTGTTTCAGGCTTCAGAGGACTTGTTGAGTGCATTGTCCCTATGGCTTTGCTGGGAATGCAGTCTTAAGGTGCTACATCTCCAAATCTCAACCCATTCAAATCCCTGAAGGCTGGGAGCTAGGAGGTATTCACAGATGTTAACTTTAGGCTTGGGAGCTAGGTGGTCCTTATCTCTATGAACAATAGGTAGAAATAGATTTCTTAATCGAAACCTCCAGAGAGGAGCATTAACTTTGTTCTCTGAGTCATCTTTTGGAAAGCAGTTTGGACACTCACTACACAAGGAGTCTGGGGTGGCTACTTACAGTTTCTAAAGTTAACTTTGGTGGAAACATCTGCAGAACTTCCCCTCACATCAACTAGAGTCACTAGCATCCACCCCAAAGCTTCCAAAAGTGCTCCCTTCAGTTCTAACCAAGGACAAATTATCCTCTGAGTTAGAATCCACTTCCTGTAAGCTCCATCCATCATGTTGTGAAGCCAGGAGGACTTTCTTGAGCTATTTCAATAGCACCTGGATGAAGCTTTAGGCTTCCAGTCTCATAAACTTCAATTTATGTTGACAGCCAAACTATTGCCTGTTTCTATTGCTTTTTAGTGGTTGCTGAAACAGTACAGTGAAAGCACAAGTTCTAGTAAGAGGAATTTACAAATTGGTGCCCTCAACAATTCATTTCCGTTGCTGGGAAGATCATCCAAGATTAAAGAAAACAACAACAACAACCAAAACCATGTAGAAATACTTCTAATTGCTTTTCACACTGCTCCCTTCTCAATACAGCAGGGAAACAGTCACACCTTGCTTTGATCTATGTTACAGTCTGCAAAGTTTAATCTGCAAAAGACAATCTCCAGCAACAGTCTTGTTCTCAAGGCGTCATCAGGCACTGAGACAGTGTCATGCAAATTTGGCATTTCATGGAGGAGTGTGTAGTCACTTGACTTTCAGCTGAAGATACAGGGTGGAATCTCAAATAATCTCTCCATGTGCAGTTCCTCTGCTGTTAAACACAGCACAGGCTTCTTCCTAGCTCACTTGCAGACTCTGGAGTGTGATAATATCTCTCAGAGCACCCTCTTTTGGTGCCCACTTTGCTTCCAGCTTCCAGATGTAAACACTCTCTTCCTCTCTCTAAAGTCAGTTTATCTTTAGGAGAACCAAGCTCTTTCTGCTTCTTGTCATTTTCATTGATCATGAGAGGTGAACCTTATGAACCTTCCAATCCTCCCCTCCCTCAAAAAAACAACAACAACCTGACAACCAAAACTTTTAGAAAACATTGGGAAGGTCTATAAAGATCAGAATCTCATTCCAGTATTACACAACTCTCTAGTAGCTCCCATCATTATTTTTTATGTTTCCAATAATTAAGTCTGTCCTTTCCATTTTCCACTCTCCTGCAATCTGCTTCTAACCTGTCTTCTGCTTGTGGGTGATTTTGAAAATGTGGTGTTGAGAAATCAGCCAAATGTTGTCAGTTGTGGTCTAACCAGGCATCTGCAAGTTTCTGAAGCACCAACACTTCCTGGATGCATTGACACCAGCTTCTTCTTTTTCACTGGAGAATTTGTGAAGCACTCCAGATCACAAAATTGCTCATCCCCAGAACAGGTACAGCTCAAGGAAAAGGGTCAAAGAGCTGCTCTTTTCAAACCAATTAGCTTTTTCTTCCCATTAGCTCAGGAGGAGCCATGAAAACTCTATTCTCTATGTCCACAGCCAAAGTTCGTGGCTTATCTTTAAGTCTTGCATGCCCTGGAGTGTTTCATTCAACCTTCAGTGAGCATTTTTCTTTGCCAACACACCAAGAGAGCTCTTCATTTCCCTTATCTCAACCTATCTACTCCTTCAGCAGAGCTGTTGTAAATAAGTACCTGGCCACTTTCTTAATTACATGTATCCTACCACTTGGAATGGACACCCCAATCAGTTTATGGGGTAGAAATATGCAGGAAATATATGCTCATAGCTTTTCATAAAACGAGATGGCTTCAATCTGGATGACCTTGCTGTTCAGCACCACTCTACTGACTTTGCAAGGTCCCTACCTTCTCAGTATGGCTGTCCAAAGTCCTCAACACATTAGTAGCAGCATGTAGAGGTGCACAGACCTACTTGCTTCTTCCTGAATTCTGTTATTCTTGAACTCTGTAGGACCTCTGCTTTGTCCTTCAACTTGGAGAGGCCTTTTGCTGACTCCAAGTGCTGCTGAGAGCTTCCTCAGTGGACCTTTCTGGGGTCCCCAACGCAGGTAAAATAACTGCATTTATTAATGTTGTACAGCAAGAGTGTAAATTGCTTAATGACCCAGGATAAGACCCAGAAAGCACTTAAGTCCCCACTGAATATTGAGAATTGACTGCTCCTTTTGTCTTGCAAAGATGCAAAGTGGCAGCCAGTCCTGCTGCAGAAGTCAAAGTATTTCCATATGCTTATAACAGAGGAGATTTATGTTTGTTTGCAGATGTTCTAGGTTTTCTTCCACACCACTCCCTTTGCATGGGATCCCCCAAGAGAAGGGTGTCACACCTCCTCCCAATCCACTCTCATCATCTGTTCAGATCTCCAGAGGTTTACCTCACTCAGTTTTCTTTTCTCACCCATTTCCTCTGCCTCTCATTGGTGCCACATCTTACTCTTTGAAGCCGATTCTCAGCCACACTATGAAGAAGGGGACAAGTTGTGCAGAGTTGTCTATCTAAAAAGATGAACACTCACAAAACAGCCTTCATAGTATGAGATGAAGAGACTGAAATGCAAAAGATGGCTGGAGACCTCTTCATAGGTCTTGTTAAGCTATAAGGAAAACACAGCAAGGGTTGCCTCACGTCTCCTAACAGGAGGGCTCACAGGGCAGATCCTTGCAAGTGGTGAGTGGGCAGCCCTTTCTCCACCCTACAGCATCAGAATACACCACCCTCTCTGGTGTCTGACCTGTAATCCCCCATGGGCTGCTAAGCCTGACCTGCATGAACTTCATGTATCTGAGGCTGCCTAAAAATGTATTTGGGGAGAACTTAGCTACTAGGATGCTCTGAAATATCAAAAAAAGAGCAATTGCCATGAAAGGAAAATGGCACCCAAATCTTAGAATTATAGATAGTATCATAGAATGCCAGAAGGGAACTCAAGGATCATCTGGTCCAATCTTTCTAGGTAATACTATGGTTTATACCAGATGGCTCAGCACCCCATCAAGCTGAGACTTAAAAGTGTCCAACGGGGGTTGAATCCACCACTTCCTTTGGGAGACTATTCTAAGGTTTAACTGTCCTCATGGTGAAAAATTTACCTCTTGTATCCAATCAGAATCTCCCCAGAAGTGACTTGTGCCCATGACCACTTGTCTTTTCCATCTGACTCCTTGTAAGTGTCTCATGGGGCAGGATCAAGTCAGCCTTGATGCAGTTCCCACAGACCCTCAGTACACAGGGTTGGCATACATGACTGAAAAGCTATGGTTCCCACCTAATATGGACAACTGGAAGCTGGGAAAGATACCCTAGAACAGTTCAAACAGAGCTATACACCAGGCATAGAAGACGAGTTGAGCCTTCTGTGTCTTCTTTTACACTCCTCTAGCATACATCAATTCCCAGTCTCCATGAAACTCTTCTGTAGAGTTGAACCACCCGCCCAGTAGCCTGGTGGGTGAATGGACAGAAAAAGGAATGAATCTACATCCATTTAATGGCATTCTTTTTCACAGAAAGACACCAGTATTCCAGGATATTTTGTGACTAATTGTCTGTTTTCCTAAGAAAATGAAAATAGAACTTTTCACAAGGGCTTGCAGAGAAAGGACAAGGGGGAACGGATTAAAACTGGAAGAAGGGAGATTTAGGTTAGACATCAGTGTGAGGGTGGTGAGACCCTGGCACAGGTTGCCCAGGGAATTTGTTGAAGCCTCATCACTGACATTCAATGACAGTTTGGTTGGGACTTGGAGCAACCTGCCCGTGCAGGGAGGTTGGACCCTGGTGATCTTTAAGGTCCCTTCCAACCCAAACCATTCCATGATTCTATGATAGACAACTCCAGTATCTGTCCTGCCAGAATTCTTTTTTTCCAGTATGGGGGGAAAAAAAAAAAAAAAAAAGAAAAAAGACTAAAACCTACTGGATTAACTGTTCTTTCCACTTCTCCTGTTGGATAGTTCTGCTTCCATCCTAAAGTAGAGCACGATGGCTATATTTAATTTTTTTATTTGAATTCTTCTAACTCAGAAAGTTCATGCATAACTTTGTGGCTGGGTCTGATCCTGCAAACATGCAGGCATGGAGGTAACTTTTCTCCCATGAATAATTCTCTCACCCTTGCCCTGCATTTACAATAATGATGGTGGTGATGATGATGCAGCATTGTATTTCTCTAGCACCTTTCATCAGAGGATCTCTAAGCGTGGGACTCATCTCACCCGACTTTGACCATTTAAAAGTCAGGCGTCTCGGCCAAGTTAACTGTCTACTAGAGTCCGTGGAGAAAGATCAACATCTCCAGAGGGCAATTCAGCCCATCCTAAGATACGTACCTCAGATAGGGGGGCTGAATCACTGGAGATGCCTAGGAGGCAGCACTGGCTGTGGAAAAGTGATGAGCATAAACTAGACACCTTGTTTTTAGCAAGCTAAAGGTAGGGACCAGGAATCTCATCCTTTTTTTGCTGAATCTCAGAAATCCCTGGAGGGGCTGGTAAGAGGACACCAAGGAAAGTCTTTGCTGAGAGATAGATTGTAGAATCACAGAATGGTTTGGGTTGGAAGGGATCTTTAAGATCATCTAGATCCAACCCCTCTGGCATGGGCAGGGACACCTCCCACTAGACCAGGTTGGTCCAAGCCCCATCCAACCTGGCCTTGGACATTCCCACTGATTGGGCAGCCACAAATTCCCTGGGCAACCTGTGCCAGTGTCTCACCACCCTCACAGCGAAGAATTTCCTCCTAATGTCTAACCTAAATCTCTCCTCCTCCAGTTTTAATTCGTTCCCCCTTGTCCTCTCACTACAAGTCTTAGTATAAAGTCCCTCCCCAGCTTTCCTGTAGCCCTTTCAGGTACTGGAAGGTGTTCCAAGATCTCCCCAGACCCCTCTCTTCTCCAGGATGAACCACCCAACTCTCTCAACCTGTCTTCATAGGAGAGGTTCCCCAGCCTCCTAATCATCATTTTAGCCCTTCTCTGGTTTCTTTCCAGCAGGTCCATGCCCTCCTTGTGTTGAGATCTGCAGAATGGCAGCTATTGCTAACATGGCAGCATATTTGTAACACCCACCAGAAGTTTGGGTCTGGATTTGGAAAATAACGTACTCAACTGCAGTGGATGCTAAGAAAGTCAAGGATAATTATCTGAGTTGAGGTTTGGCCAGGACAGTGAATTCCCACAGGAACTAAGGCACACCACAACACTCAGCACCTTCCACTCTAAGTGCAAGAGATGTTTCTTTGACTTTTTCTTCCCTTAGGATCTACAGAACAGAATTGAAGAGGACAGAATATGACTATTAACAACCCAGTTCCTTGCGAAAAGTCTCAGGAATTCTTCAATTACCCTGGACAATTAACACCTTTGTTATACATGTTATCTGAAAAACAACCCATCCAACAGAATAATGGCCCCTCAAACCACACTTTCAAGCCTGACTCCAGGACACAGCAACCCTGATAATGTTTCTGTACCACATCCTACATTTGAGACTTCTCCCTGGAGGTGTCCCTGCTGACATCAGCCTCCATCCAGCTTCATCTATCTTCTAAGCTTTGCTGGGATCACAATGCAGGGTATTAGAGTTGTATAAGCCTTAACATTTTAATCTGCCACCTACACTGCAGTTTATGAGAGCTGTAAACCTCGTGGTTATAATGAACTCATCTAATGATATTGCTGATGGATAAATTTACCTGGGATGAGGAACAGCAGTTACTTGCAAATGAAAGAAGAGTAATTTAAAGTTTCATGTAAACACCCTTGCTGCCTTTCTTCTGACTTCTCCCAGCCTAACCCCTATCAGGGTTTCATGACAAATGGAAAGTATGTATATGTGTGTGTTTGCTCTGCAGCGACTGGCTGGCCTATGAGAGAACCTGCTTCTTCTACCCAGTACAATGCTCCTGTATCTTGGGCTCTGGAATCAAGTTTTAGATGAAAACAGATTAATTTTTCTGGCTTAGGTGTGTCAAATTAGGGGAATGGATAGAAGAGAGAAGACCACATATTAGGCAATGAAAAATGCCTACAGTATTTAAAGATATTTAAATTCCTACTGTGAATTTCAATAATAATTAGGAGTGTGGCTAGTTTAACCCTCTTAGCTCCCCCCTTCCCCCAGTGCATCCCAACTTGAACCTTTTTTAAATGATCAGCAATATAAATTACATATTGTGGTTTCAAACCTCTCATTAAAGCTCATCCCCCTGAATTGAGGTCTGTTCTGGGCCATGTCAGAGCTAAATACCTTGGAGGACTGGGCTCAAAGACCTCAGATCCTTGTGAAGATTGGATTTGGACTTCTAAATTGCTTAAGTGCTTAAGCGCTTGGGGGAATTTTATCCTGAAACTCCTCAGTGATTAAGCCAATTTTGAAATGAGAACCCTGGATGGAAAGCACTGTCATTGTGGTGGTTAGGTAACCCTGTAAGAGCCACACAATTTTCTCTGTCCACTGTTGTACAGAGCAAGTTACTTACATTTCTCACCCTTTCCTCTAAGGATGTGTTTTACATCTGCATTTGGTCCCACCGAACACACGCACGTACCCCCACTCACTTGTACAGACACACACACATCTGTGAGTTCCTTCTTTGGCTTTCACTGAGTCATCAGGCTCACCAAATGTGTGAACTCACGCTATAATGTTCTCCCAGAAAAATAACAAATTGATTTCATTTTTACAGGCTACAGCATGCTATATAATTGGAGACACTGCCTTGTCAACTCAGACCGGTCTGACCCGACCAGAGACATTGCTTACAGCTGTTTACGGAGCCATAAAGTTTCCTCCTCTTTGTTTTTCCTTCCTTTTGCACTCTCTCTCTCTTTTTCTTTCCCTTCTCCTTCTAATGAATCCTACAACTACTTTTCGTTCTGGTCATAAAATGCTGTTAAGGAAAATGCAGGAAGCCTGGGTTTAGCAAAGCACTTCAGTCTATGCTTGAAGATGAAGTTGTAATCAGCACATATTTAAAACTGAGCAAGTGTTTAGGGACTTTATTACCCCAGAAAGGAACTTTCTGTTACACTTGTGTGTGTTTTTTGTGTTTTGTTTTTATTTTTTTGTAAATTATCGACACCAAATTAGTGGTTTTGATTGAGCAATCTCAGGCATTATTTCCTTTTCAGACCCAGAGCACAGATCCAGTTGCATCAGGAATTTTGCCTTTTCTTATTGTTTCTGTGCCCATGCTCTGATCATTTGAGGAAGAGCAAACTCTTACATCAGTTTATCTGCTCTATTGAAACTGCCAGTAAGGACCAGACACATTTATTTTACAATAATCTGTTTCCCATAAATACATTAAAAACCCCACCCTGAAATCCTCTGAGTATTTGTCACTTATCTATATCTTTTACCACATTTGCCAAGTGCTCAGGATAAATTTAAATTTTCTGAGCATTGTAAAAATAGAGTTTTATGGAGTCTTATTTTCTATACAATTTGACACGGTGTGAAAACCTGTCATGTTTGTCTTAAAATACTCAGAACCTCAGAACTTGGGTGAAATATTTTGATTTCTGTGGAAAAAGAATTCATGATCAAATGTTTGATTTTCCAACCCTGAAAAAGATAGTCAATTTTGAACTATTGAACTTAAAAAAAAAGAAAAATATGCCAAATCTGAAAGAGCTTTTAATCTAGTTGCACTATTCATCAAAATTCCATTTAACTCCTTTGCAATAATTTATAGGTGTGTTTCCTTTCCTGTTATCCATTCATCACAGAATCTGCTCCTCCTTTTGTCTGAAATGTCACAAGAGTCATCTCATTCATTCCCTCTGAATGGCTCAAGGACTGATCAATACTGAATTAACTGTTCCAGAGTCACATATAGATATGAATATGTTTTGCATCCTCTTTATGGACTATTTTTGTTCACAGGATGGACTTAGGGCTAAGGAGCATTATTATCTGGATTGTGGTTCAAGTAATACATGGAACAGGGGCATGAAAGTCAGTCAGGGAAGAAAAACTTTCCTCCAAAAACACATTGAACTTTTAAGCTTTATGCCTTTTTTATTAGAAAACAAAAATAATGGAAAGGAGCAAAAGGCAGTAACCTCCTTAATCTCTCCTTCCTTCCTTCTATTTTGAAAAGGCTGCAGTAAAAGATGACTTGTTGTTAGACAACAGAGGATCCATAGGCAGGAAGTCTATGAGGAACATCTCAGCCCAAAGGGAAGTCAGCTCTTATTTAAAGCTCAATTCTTGCAGGGCTGCCACAAGATAAAAGCTCAGACTTTTTCTGCTGCTTATAAAAGTTGGTGTTTTTTTTTAATGGAACAGCAATTTTTTGCTGCAACAGAACAACTGGGTTACTTTTTTTTTTTTTTTTTTGCAAAGAAACTACTTTGCATGGGAAAAAATCCTCATGGCTCCTTGACATGTTTCAGCTAGATCTCAGTAAAATTAAGGAGGTACAGACTGATGAGTCGCTCAAAGGTACAGGAAAAATGCCAGTGTATGTCCTGGCATTTGTATATACTTTGAGAGAGAGAAAAGTTCTTCCTCACAGATCATCTCTCACAACAGAAAGAATAATAACAGCAATAAACCTGATGCAGAGAGAGATTTAATTTTACAGCACTGAGTTACACCACTTTTTTTCTGCTGAAATGTGTGGATTTCCTTCAGCCCCAAATGTATTCTAATGTGAATGGAGCAGGCAGGGAAGTTTTAGCTGTAAGGCAGCTTAATTTTTTTGGGCTGCTAAGAAAAACTCCTCAACATTTTACATCTGTGGCAATGACCTAACATTAAGTTAAAGTTTTATGACCTGTTTTTGAGGTAGGAAACCCTATACATATGTAATGTGAATATACTCAGACCAGTTTGCTTTTCTTAGCTATCTTCTCTGGACTTCTAAGCAACAGCCCACCCGCTTCAAGAATGACCAGATCTCTTGGTCAAAAAAAGGTGATTCAGGTGAAAAGCTCTTCCAGTCCTTTGAGGAACTAAGCAACAGACCTGGTCTCATTTCCTGCAACACAGCTGGAAAGTTATGGCATCATGTGTGCATCACCAAACCATGCAGAGAAAGCCCAAGCTTTCTTCTCCAGCCTCCTCTCCCTAAGCTTGCTGGAGTCTGGTGTTTGCACACCAGGAGCTAGGGCTTGAAAGCTTCTTTTCCAAGTGACTCAGCAGATGTGGTGCCTTGATGTTTCTCAGAAAAAAACATAACTCTTCTCCAGCCTAGTAACTTCTCAGTGTGATTAATGACTCAGTGCCTGGCTGGTGGTGGTCAGACTGATGAACAGGGAAGAAACTTGGGTGTGAGAAGAGGAAATGTGTAGGAGGGGTAGGATTCAGAGGAAAGAAGGTGGGCAGGGAGTTGCTCTCGGAACAGGAGAAACTAACCCAAACCTCTTGAAGGATGAAACAAGATGCTGGGTGAAGACCAAATAACCAGAGTGGTGGGCTTGTTTTCCCTGGTGGCTGAGGGTAAAGGACATCTCAGTGCTTGGGCAAGGAGCAGACGGACTCTCTGAGGGTGACAGCAGCCAGGAGCAGCACCTGCAAACCTCCCTGCACAGCATCAAGCCTTAATGATTTCTTTCTGAAAGTGGCTGGGGCAATGCAGACAGGCTGCCAGATAGTGATCAGCTCACGAGGGGTGATCACTATTAGGCAAAGATACCAGCTTTGACATGCAGCGAGGGAAGCGGCCAAGAATTTGGGAAAGCAATCCCAGCTTCTGCTGCACGTTTCTCTGCCAAGTTACCTCCTGTGTTTACTTTAGAAACCAGAGATGAGCCCTCCTCTTCATAATAATAATAATAAAGCTGCAGGGTCACTCAGTTTAGCAGATGGAGTCCTTCCAGCTTGGATTTCTCCTCCTTTACCTGCAGAACTGATGTACCTGGGGGATTATGCAATGTTAATGATTAGGTTTCACAGGAGATCTGATCAGTGACAATAGGAGGCTGTGGGAAGGAAGCTCCACCACAGAAAATCAAATCAACCCGTGGATCTCATGTGGAACCTATGGACTTTGCTCAGGTCTAAGGAGCCCGAGTAGCCACAGGGAGCAGGCAGCACTCTGCAGCAAGAGCTCACTGCTTGCCAGCAAACTGCTCTCATTCATGCAACAGAAGCAGCTGTCTCATCAAAGAGCTGCCGAAGCAATCAGCCAGGCTGCTCACTCCTAATGTTTGGCTCCCAGATCCTAAAAATCCAATGGTGCCTATGGTAGTAGGGAAAGAGACAGAAAGTCTGCAGGAATACTCCCTTGCATTTCTTTTTTCTTGGTACTGAATCAAATCCTTAAGCTCTGGATGTGCTCGTGCTGAAATCCTCAAAAGTCTAAGCCCCTCAAAGCTTTTTGTGCATTTTTTTTTCAATTTTCTTCCAAGATCACAGAATCACAGGATGGTTTGGATTGGAAAGGACCTTCAAGATCATTTAGACCCAAGCTCCCCGCTGTGGGCAGGGACATCTCCCACTAGACCAGGTTGCTCCAAGCCCCATCCAACCTGCCCTTGGACACTTCCAGGGATGGGGCAGCCACAATTTCTCTGGACATCTTTTTCCAGTGTTTCTTCACCCTGACAGGAGAGAGTTTCTTCCTAATGTCTCACCTAAATCTTCCCACTTTCAGTTTGATATATAGGTAATATTAAAAACCTCAATGCCTCTGACATTGTTGGGTTTAACCCAATTAGGTTTTCTAATTTTAAAGTCCAAAATATTTTGTTGCAGTACAAGTAGTTTATTTTCCATATTGAAACAACTTTTAGCGTTATTCTTTTTCACTATAGTCCTGCATGCACTAGAACATAGAAAAGTAGAAATCCAAAGGAGACATTCTGCCTGGCCAGAATCTTTCAAATGAACACCCTTGATGCCACCATCAGATGTTTTCTGCCTTCTGTTCCCTTCCCTTCCTGTGTGTACCCACGCAGAGACACACCTATTGACACATCCCTGTCTGTAGAGGCACGATGTAAAAGTTCTCTCCTCTAGTGCACCCCAAGCATTGATCAGAAATGTCAAATGCCCTCAAGGAACTTCTTCTTACATTTTTTAATTTTTTTTTTTTCCTAAGAATATTGACTAATGATATTTGGAAATCAGAAGCTCAGAACTAGGTGAGCCAATTTTTTCAAAACCTGGAGAAGTATTTCAAGACATAGAAGGGTCTGTTTGGTTGACTGCACTAGGGCATCTCACACCCTTCCAACTAGTCTTGAGGATCCTAGCTGGCTCCCAGCTCCCACATCAAAAAGGCTTAGCCCTTCTTCTGTAGGACCTGTGTGGTAGCTGCCAAACCCCACTTTGGCGTCTTGGGTACCACCAGGAATTTATAGCAGAACTTGGTGCCTGGATGTGGCCCACTCAGCTGTGTAGGATTCAGCTCACAACCCTGTAGAAGGCTACAGCATAGACCTGAGTTAGCCATTCTGTGTTTCTCCACTGCCTAATGGAGAGAAAAGGGCTGAGGGGAGACCTTATCACTCTCTACGGCTACCTGAGAGGGGCTTGTAGCAAGGTGGGTGTTGGTCTCTTCTCCCAAGTTACAAGAGGAAACGGTCTCAGTTTGTACCAGGGGAGGTTTAAATTGGATATTGGGAACTATTTCTTCACTTAAAGGCTTGTCAGACCCTGGCACAGGCTGCCCAGGGCAGTGGTGCAGTTACCATCCCTAGAGATGTTTAAAAGACATGTAGAGGTGGTGCTGACGAACGTGGCTCAGCGGCAGCCTTGGCAGTGTTAAGTTGGACTCCATGATCTTAAAGGTCTTTTCCAACCATAACAATTTTATGATTCTAAGATACAAGCAATTTGGGCTGGTTTAGATATCTGTTTCAAGGTGAAGTCATGTGCTGGACTCCACTTGCTATGAAACAGTTAAACCTCAGGTGTGAATTACTGACACTGCAGGTGTTTAGTGACATGAATCCCAGCTCAAATTCAGGTTTGTGTGGTCAAGTGATAAACAGGAGGTTTGTGTTCACCTGTACCAAACTTTTTAGACCTGGTTCTGAAGGAGTTCCAGAGAGACTTGCTGATAAGACAAGGCAGGTTATGTTGGGGTAGGAACTACTTCCATGGGAAATGTAACATACAGGAACATACAGAACTCCAATCCAGCAACTCCTGAAGTAGCCTACATCAGGACAGGAAATTTCTCACTGAGACAAAACATTCTGAACTGGAGATTCAGGTCATTTCCCTTCACTTGCTGTGTGAGATGATGGCTTTTCTCAGTTGGGACAGGAGAACTGATGAGAGACAATCACAAAAGTCTAGGAATTCTGCTGAAATTCTCCAAGAAAATAATAGCTGCTTATGAGTTTCTCTTTGACAACATTGTAATCTTATTGATTCATCAATGCCTACACTTTCCAAGCCTGGCCACGCATTACCTTTCTCCTCTATGCCACTGGCCATTGCATGTCAGACACTAGCTTCACCTGGAGAAAGCCCAGCAGCTTTCATTCAGCTGAATCACTTCCTCCAGAAAGGCACCCAGTCTTGATCCAAAGACATCCAGAGATGGGGAATCCACCAGTTCCCCCTGGGGACATGCTGTGATAGCTAAACCACCTTTGCTGTTAAGAGCTGCTAGTGCTGCTGAAGCCAGTTGCTGGTAGCAGGGGTGGCAACTGCAGATCATGGTGCAGAAACTCGTGCAAAAGGAATGTGACTTTCCAGATGTGAGCCTTGCAGGTGCTAATGTTGACTCCACTGAAATCAGTGAGACCTTAATCCCATCTAGAATAGGAGGCAAAAAGGCAAAGAGACACAGTCCTCCAGCATTTTTAATCTGGTTTTGGTTTACTTCCTTAAAAATGATAATTAGAGGCTTCACCCATTCCCTACAGGAGATCATTTACTCCTGCTGAAAAATGAGTTTGTAAGCAAATATGCTGGATCTCTCCTGGAAGTGCTTCTGCTGGGTATTCACATTTAAGAGGATGATCTCACCAACTGAAGAGGGAGGTGGTGGTGGGGAGGAGGGGAAGGTTTGCACTGTTTAAGGAGGCTCCTGAGGGAGGATGGGGGATCTACCTCCCCTCCACCCCAAGCTGCTCTCCCCTCAGCTCCCCACCACGCTAACCTCCTTTTCCTTTCTGAGCAGCAAGCTGCTGCTGCTGCTGGTGTTATTGACACATATTTCAAACAAGCCCGTGCAAGGGACTCGAGACACATTACATTGCACATGGTGCCCCAGGCCACAGATTCGCCTCCTTACACCGACAGCACGTTTTGCTTCATAAAGAATGTGCAGGCCTTCACCTCGAGCTATTTATCTGGTGTGTTCAGAAGAAACAAGAGAGGGAGAAAGCCCTACATGCCCATGATGGCTGTTAACCCTGTACTACATACCCCATAAGTGGCCAAACACTGACCTTCCTCTCCACAAGGTGTAGGCCACAGTCTGCCCAAGAACCTGGATGGATGCCTGCAGTCCATTCCTCATTTTTCTGTGCACTTATGTTTAGGAAAACAACTCCTCACACCTCTTTGTAACTTCACTGCCAGCCTTTTTCATGGGGCTTTGAGCAATCTGGTCCAGTGGAAAATGTCCCTCCCTATTGCAGGGGTCTTGGAACTAGATGGTCTTTAAGTTCCTTTCCAAACCCAACCATTCTGTGATTCCATGACTCTGTGTTTCTATGATTCACTTAGCTCCTAACACATGCACCATCACAGAGCACAACCAGAGCTCCCAGACTCGAGTATCAACTCACACTGGAAAAGGAAGACTATCTGGTGATTAAAAGTTGCAGATACACACCTCTTTCCAGGATCAGGATAATCTTCCCTTGCTGTTAGCAACAGTTTTTTCCCTGCTTTCTCTAAATCTTTCCATCGTTGTTATTATAATGATAATAATAATTATTACTATTATGCCTTGAAGTTGAGTCTAAGATTAGGGCCCTTGTTGTGTTAAGAGCTTGATGGAGAAACATGAAGGAGGTGATTCCTGCTGTAGAAAGCTCGTCGTCTGCTTTCAGGCAGGACATGAAGGGGTGAACGAAACAGAGAGAAGGGGCCAGGAATGAGGTAGGATGAGAAGCAACAGTAAGGAGAAAATGAAGAGCTGTTAGAAGAATAGCAGGAGTCAGCACTGGTGCCTTGCCTAAGCAAACCCAGCTCCTTGTCTGTGTCCACACATGTCAAATCTCAGCAGGGAGAAGGGGAATGCTCCCTTGAATTTCCCAGCTGCAGAAATGCAGATTTTTTTCTTTTTTTTTTTTTTTCTTTTTTGACATAGCAGTGGGACAGCCTTTTGCAGCTGCACATGGGTCTGATCTCTGCCATCTTCACTGATAGAGCTCTGTTCCAAGTAAATAAAATACCTAGAAAAAAAAACCTTCCTCTGTGGCAAAATCAGGGTGGGGATCTTTCCACCACAAAACCCCTCCATCTGCTCTTAGCTGAAGAAGCGGTATCTGCAGTCGTGTCCCCTTTTGGGGGCTGGAAAGCTGCCAGGAATCTGGGGTAAGGAGTTGCTAACATCGTGCCATACTAATAATTCTTCATTTCACCCACCTTTTTTTCTGTCTCTTTAGATTAGATGTGAAGTGCTTCAGGGCAGGGACTGTCTCTCCCTGCATACGCATGTGGGGCTTAGGACAAGGAGCCTTTCGACTTCCTTGGAACTGGCAACAGCTACTGTATTGCAATTAATAAACAATTTGAAAGATCTTGAAAGAAGTGACCTGAAATGACAACAGGCTGACTGAGAGGGTCTGGGGAGGGGTCTAAAATTTTTTTTTAAAGCTTTTTTTGGTGTGGTATATGTTAAAAAATGTATTTGTTTCCTGGTGGTATCCAGGAAAAAGCAATTAATGCCTCTACCTGGACTGTGACATGTGAGCATTGAACTGCAGTCTGTGTCAGGGAGGAGAAAAGATCAGTCTGCCCAGGTGGAGTGGTGTGAGAAGTTTAGGCAAAGTGAATGTAATTCCCTAAGTGAACACCTTTGCTGTTACAAATAAAAAATTACAATGTAGGTGAAAACCTGTGGGATAGTTTCAAAACCATCCATCAGCTTCTAGCGCTGCCCATGGATCTCAGACTCTGTTTCTATATGTGAGAAAAGTGGGAAACTGTGAATATAGGGACTATAAATTAGGACTAAGTAAGGCAGAAGAGCTTAAACCATCAGTAAGTAATCCACGGTTAGTGCTAAAAACACAAGAATGACCAATAAATAACTGTTGTGTGTGTTAGAGAATACAGAGAGGTATTTACACAGACTCATACTCAAACACACTTTTATAGTCTCTAATAATATATTAGCCATGTGTAGACAAACAAGGAGATAAAGAATGAGGGGAATCTAGGATATTTCTGAATAACTGCTGTTAACATTTGTAATAAATCTCCAAGTGATGATGGAAAACAAGGGAATGCCAAATAGGTTAGGAATCTACTGTGTTGTTAAAGAGCAAATGGATAACTGTAAATCTGTTATCTGGCCCAAAAGGGAAATGGATAATACAAAACTGAACCCACAGAGAATGAAAGAGTTGTAATATAATTAGTTGTAGCAACAACAGTTATATGAAAATTAATTTGATGTGATTTTTGAATGGGATTTTTATATGTAGGTGATAAAAGTAATTCTGCTAATAAGGGATTCTTGTCAGAATATAAAGAAAAAGGAGTAAAGAATTAAAAGTAGGATTCCTACGTTCTCAATACAGTCATAGTAAATAGGTGGACAACTGACAGCTCTACAGTATCTTTCTCGTAGGCAATCATCATTAGGTGGGGCTGTTACTAACTGAAATTCTGAGATAATCTCTGTGCTATTTAAGTTTCTTATCAAAGGTCCAAAAAAACCCCCATCACATCACAATTAGAAAAGACTGTAGGATACTGAACACCTGGAGAGGGACAGTGAAGGATAGAGAGACAGGACAGCAGCACTAAGTGAGGGATCAGATCAGGATGTATCCACCTAAATCCACCTTCACATTCCAGATGCCAAATCAGGCTTACAGAGAGTGGCATGAGTCGTGTCAAGGCTCCAAGAAGATGCAAGGATTTGGGGACTGATCCCCATGATATGAATGCTGAGCACAACAGGCTTGGCTAGGAGAGTGAAGACAGAGGAGGAGCACATAACACTGGTGAGGACACCACTAAAATCATAGAATCACAGAATGATCAGGGTTGGAAGGGATCTCTGGAGATCATCTAAACCAACCCTCTGCTAGAGCAGGATCCCCTAGAGCAGTTTACACAGGAACATATCCAGGCAGGTTTTGAACGTCTCCAGGGATAGAGACTTCAAAACCTCCCTGAGCATCTTGTTCCAGTGCTCTAACTGAGCATTCTAAAATACCACATTTCAGATGTACTGAAAAGCTGGAGAAGCCCCAGAGAAGCAGAAACACCTCTAAGTTTTAGAGAAACAATTGATTCTTACCATCTGCAGTCTACAGCTGCTACATCATTCCTCCCTTTACAGACCACAAAGATAGTGGACACAGCATTGGAGCCACATACAGGAGGTGCTTTGAGTATTACCAAAGCCTCAGGAGAGGCAGTTTTCTTCTGAGTTAGTGATTTCTTTCTTGATCTGTGATACCTAAGTATGCACTGAAAAGTTCCTCCAAGGTCTAAGGATGATAGTCTGAATGAGAACTGCAGGAATTTTTGGAAATGCCACTTGGAACAGCTTTCTGAATGTTCTAGCTCAAACACGAGTTATTAGACACAACGAAGGAGTGACCAGGTGTTGTTCTCAGGCATCATGGTCATAATGGTCCTGAAGGGACAGAGTCATACCAAGATTTCCGTGAAGGCTTCTCACCCAAGTTGTGACTCAACCTGCTTATTGTTTTAGAGAAGGAATCTGACACAATCAGGCCCAAGATGGTCCATGGCCTCAGGCCATAAAGTTCCCTATCACCAAGTGCTATAAAATTCTCTGATCAGAGGAGCGTTCACCACAAGGCCTCAAAGGGCTGAGTACCAAGATCTGCTTTAGACAATGGGATGTAATATATCTACAACCATATAAATAGCTAGCTGGATGAGAGTTGGATAAGATCATGGCTTTACAATGCTGCCCCTCCTGCTTTTAACCCATCCCAGCGTTGGCTGAAACCGGGATGTGGCAAGCCTCAAAGGGATTTATGCCTTGAAATTACCAGCCTTCTTCAGCCTTACAGGAATAGGGATGTTGATTCTCACCAGCAAATTACTCCCACTCATCACTGACTTTCCTTGTTGATCCTTTTAGCACCACCTTTTTTGTTTAGAGCATCTAATCACTGATCAGCAAAGGTCTTAAACTAAAAACGCTGTTTGGAAATGTGGCCCTTTCATTCCATTGTCCTGCAGCATCCTGCTCAAGAAAGGGTTTTTGCACCCCTGACTCTCTCTCTAAGTGATACTCTCCTCGGTTTGGGTTGTCATTGTGAAAGACCCTGTGCTAGCAGAACAAAAAGGAATTGCCTTGCTGCAATTCCTATGCTGCTTGCTGTGACAGGACAGAAATGTCTCTTCGGTACCCAGAATCTGGTTGGCGCCAGAGCTCTGGGAACAGACTGAAACGCGTGGGTTGTTTTTGGATGATTCATGTTTTTAATCATCAAACACTGCCAATCAGAACAGCAGCAGGTTTGCCCCACTTTATATATATATTTTTTTTGTTTATTTTACCTTACGAATGATAATTTTTAGACTCAAAACTCAGGATGAAGGACAGATAGGAACTTCACAGGTATTGAATAATGAAACCTCAGAGCCTTCTTGTTTGAGATGGAGAACCTTCAACAGCAGAAGATTAAGTGATTTATGAACCTGTTCGTAATGGAACTGACATTAGATTTGAGATAATAATCCTTCCAGTGTGCACATGGATCAATTATATCAGTGACTAACTTTAATTAGGAGAGAAGATGGCATAATTATTAAGGCATGGGTAGAGGATTGTGGGTTCAATACCTCATTGCACAAAAGATCCCCTGCGGACTTGAAGCAAATCTGGCATTTTGGTTTGCCTCAATTTCCCATCTGTGAAGTGGGAATAATATTACCATACACATTCATGAAAATAGCCATGTATTTAAGGAATTAAATACTAAGGCCTTTAACACTTAGATGATTGAGTATTAATGAATGAGACATACTGCAGTGGTAAACTGAGGCTCATGCCAACCACAAAAGCAGAGGAACAGAATATAGCTGATGGATCACTGGGTGTATTTTCTTCTAGAAGGACTTCAAAAAGATATATCTCTGTCTATAAACATCTGTTTAGCAGTAAGTATGATAGATTATACAAACCTTACTTCCAAGTCTCTGCAGCACCTACAAACACTATTCTGGCTGGGGGAAGCTTCACTTCTATTTCTGTGTAAGAATCCCCCCACCTTATCCAAAAAGTTTTCTCCTGCAGTCTTCAGAGTAACTCCAAACACAATTGTTTTCTATGGTTCTATTGAAGCCTTGTCTGATCAGTAGTGCATTTTTCTCTTCAATCTTTCAACCTTTCGACCCACTTTACTAGATAGGGCAGATGGTGAGAAGCTGGAAATTTCCTTCTCTCACTCCAAGGTCCATTAATTTTGCTCCTGATTTACCCAATCCCCCAGTTAAGCTATGGATCAGTAAGACATAAGCAAGTATGAAAGAACAGGATGTCCTGTCCCAGGTGCTTAAACATGTGGTTAAGTGCTTGGTTGAACCAAAGTTTTCATAAGGATTAGATTTAATGCAATAAAGGTGAGTAATCCCACGCATGACCCAGGTTCTCCTGTGTTAGGTGCTGTAACATTGGACCCCACTCAGAATAAATTCCAATTCTATTTTAAATGATTAAAGACTTCCCTAATTTAAGACAATGAAAGTCTCCAAGAGTTTAAAAAGAAACAACAATTAAAACCCTTTCAAGCAAAACTGCCAATGTTCAGCTCTACTTTACCAACTGTAAGATCGACTTGAGGATTTAATTCAAAATTTGTTTCCTGGGGGTAATATTTCTTCATATTGGTGCCTAAGTTGGTGAGAATCTATAAGGATGCTTCAGCAATCATAGGTTACTATGGACACAACATGCACTTACATTAGATTGAAGGCTTGAGCCATAGCCTGGTCTATATTATCCAAACCCTATTCCTGAGCACAGATCTCCCATAAAGAGACCTCTAGGAAACCTCTGCCTTTGCAGCTTGCTTGAAGGGGAGCCCAAACAGAAACATGAAACAATATCCTTAGTTAGGAAATGAGAGTACCAAGATGGCATGTTTTTTTCTTTGCACAATACATATTTTAATTTACATGTTTTCACCTATTCTTTCTATTGAAGAATCTGGAATGACAGCCAACAGGCCAAATTCAGGCAGCAAAACACAAGTAGATAGGACACTCAGACGAACCCAGAGGAGAAGCAGCTTACGGTTGTCTAAGAGCTGCTGTTCATAGAGCTGAAGGCAATAGTCCTGAGCAGACATTGACCTTTGAGCCAGTTACACAAGTACAGTTCAGATAAGAATCCTGAGCTCTCATCTTTACTTTACCTTTCCTCAACCACTGTTGCATGTTACATTTTTAGTGTCTTCTTATATCAAATATCCTTTGAAAACAGTTGGGAGCTTCTGTTTGTATTTCTTTTAAAAGATACCACTGGGGCAGCCAAGTCAAGCACTGTAATTTTTTATATCAGGTTGCCTTTCCTGTTATTTCTTCTCTTTTTTTTTTTTTTTAATTTTTTTTATTTTCTTCCACAGAGACAAGTAAGGAATCATGTGGTCAAGCTGTCCTTTGGGAGAAAGGCTGGATTCAAGTGGCCACAGCTGTCACATACCTTGCCTCAGGAGAAATTAGTTCAGAAAAGGCTGTCCTCATCTGACCCAGGAGCTCAGCTCCTGAAGAATGGAAACTGAAAGACATTTTGTATGTTCTTTTCTTTGGATGTGCATCACTTCAACCTGTTTTGAGTGGAGGCAATATTGCCTGGCAAGAGCTGGCCTCAGAGCTTTACCAAGGCTTTGGATAAAATAAAGCAGGATCCTGGTCATCTTTTTACACCCTGAGTCCCATGCATAGTTTCTGCCAGGTGTCCTTGTCTGCTCTTGGGTGCCCATACAGGGCAGACAAGATCAACTTAGCGCACCATCAAGGTTCAGGGATTTGATCAAAGTGAGGAGATAAGAATCACAAAGACCAGCTTTATGACTCTGTTACTGATGAGGTGGCAGAGCAGGGACTAATCTAGAAACTAGCATAGTTGATAATAACCTTGGAACTTCTTGGAGCTGTTTAATGACCCAGGAATCTGGGGAATGCTGTTGCATGGCAGAATTCCTGCCATGTGTCTAACAAAATCTCTACCTCAGGCTGAGAAAAAGAAGGCATTAGGTCAGTTAGATTGGATTGATAGGTCAGTACTGAGCAAAAGAATTACTTCAGACCCAAATGTTGGGTCTGAGATCTTGGCTTCTGGTGTAACCCAGGTCCTGGAATACAACAGCATGAAGGTAACAAAAAAAAATAATGCATCTATCTCTCTTGGATAATTCAGCAGCTGGGAGACAATCCAAATGCACTAGGTAAATTTGCTTATATGAGGTAGGAACCTACATGTCACTCCTCAGCCTGGAATCAATCATATTCCAGTAGCTATGGTAAAATATGCAAACAGTGACTTCTAGCTGAGACAAGTTCAGCACAGCTCGCCCAAAGGGGTGGAGGCTCCATTTTTGACTCACCTAATAGAGTTACTGCCTAAGGACCATGAGGGTCTCAGGCAGTAACTCCAAATGCAAAATTCACATGAGCCATGAAGTCCAGCCAATGCTGGAAGAAGGGGTGGGGAGGATCTGCTCATGGATTTGGCTGCCAGCTGGATGGGAAGTGTGAGATTCTGCTCCTAAGCTTGTCTCAGCTGGAAGGAACTCACCACAGACGTAATTCATCTCGACTCTGTCCTCTGCAGCTTTCTCTACAAATCTCATCCCAAGGCGTTTCAGAGCAATGCATAATGTAACAAGACAGCACTGCAGAAATCCAGTGATCTCTATCAGCTCTGAGGGGAAGACAGATCCTCAGGTGGTGTCAAACAGCAGCACTCCTGGACTCTCAGAAAACTAGGACTCAAGCCCTTAAAAGCATTTAGTAGCCAGTCTGTCTCTAAAGGCACTTACCCCACTTTGTGACTACAAACCCCTTCCTCCTTCCTACCAGCTGCCTACCTGTGCATTTACACAGTCATCTAAGCATTGATGGCAACTCCACAGCTAACAGCATTGTGGAACTTCAGCACAGTCTTGAAGACCCAAAGATTAGCTGGCAAGTGACATAATCCCTTATTCTGTCTGTATCTTGTCAAGGCAATCAATAAACTCTGACACTTTGCTCCATATATATGCATTCCTTTGGCCATTTAACATATCCTGTGAGGAGCTTGCTCTTTAACACCAGCTCTTTGATTGCATGAACGTGTTGGTTGCCCAACTTTTCAGCAGAGTGCTAAAGAGAGAGGTAGCACAGTGCTTGAATAGTCTTGATCCTGGAGTCGTTTTACACCAGCCCTAGGTACAACCCTTTCACACTCTGTTAGACTGGAAAGTTGAGAAAATGACCATCTAACACTCTCAGTGTGTCCAAAAGGGGGGAATATCTAGGTCCTACTCTAGCAAGTAGAGAAGAAGGAAGAACCCTCCTTCACTTTATCTGCATCTATGAAAATCTAAGTTAAAGCATTGATTTTAGCTTAGGGTCTCTGACAAATTATGATCTGCTCTCATACACTCCGGAGCTTCTCAAATGTTCATTTGCAGCTCTGGTAGGACCTATTTCACCTGACACAAGCCATCTAAAATGTAAATATCTAATGCCACCTAATCACCCAGTTCCTACTAGATTTGACAGAAGAAAAGGCACTTTCAGGGGGCAATTCAACCTACCACATCTGAGTTACAAAAACCTAAAGGAGAAAAATCACAGAATCACAGAATTGCTGGAGTTGGAAGGGACCTCTAGAGATCATCCAGCCCAACTCTTCCACTGAAGTAGCACCACCTAGAGCACTTTACCCAGGACTGTATCCAGGTGGGTTTTGAATATCTCCAGAGATGGAGACTTCACACCCTCCCTGGGCAGCCTGTCCCAGGGCTCTGTCACTTCCACTGTAAAGAAATTTTTTCCTCATATTTAAATGGAACTTCCTATGTTTCAAACTGTACCTGTTGCCCCTCCTTCTGACACTGGGAACTACTGAGAAGAGCCCGTCTCCAAAATCCCATTTGTGGAATCATAGAATAATTTGGGTTGGAAGGGACCTCTAAAGATCATGTAATCCAACCCCTCTGGAATGAGCAGGGACATCTTCAGCTACATCAGGTTGCTCAGAGAGCCCCATCAAACCTGACACTGAATGTTTCCATGGGTGAAACTTCTACCACCTGTCTGGGCAATCTGGGCCATTGTCTCACCATCCTCACCACAAAAAATTTATTCCTTGTATTTAGTCTAAATGTCTTCTCTTTCAGGTTAAAACCATCACCCCTTGTCCTATCACTGCAGGCTCAGCTAAAATATTTGTCCCCATCTTTTTTATAGCCCCCCTTCAAGTATTGAAAGGCCATGACAATGTCCCTGTGGAGCCTTCTCTTCTCCAGGCTGAACAATCTCAACTCTCTCAGCCTTTCCTCACAGAAGTAGTTTGATATTTTTTGTACCTCCTCTGGACTTGCTTCAAGAGTTGCATGTCTTTCCTGTGCTGAGGACCCCAGAACTGAACCCAGCACTGCAGGGGGTTCACACCAGAGCAGAGCTGAAGGGAAGAATCCCCTCCAGTGACCTGCTGGTCATGCTGTTGGTGATGCAGCCCAGGAAACAGTTGTTTTTCTGGGCTGCAAGTGCACATTTCTGGCTCATGTCCAGTTTTTCATCTACGAGGACGCCTAAGTCCTTCTTGGAAGGGTTGTTCTCAATCCCTTCATCCTCCAGCCTGTATTGATACAGAGGGTTGCTCTGACCCAGACGCAGGACGAAGCACTTGGCTTTGTTGAACCTCACTAGGTTCACATGGGCTCACTACTCAAGCTAGTCCAGGTTCCTCTGGATGGCATCCCATCCCTCAGGCTTCTCAACCACACCACTTAGCTTGGTGTCATCTGCAACCTTGCTGAGGGTACATTCAATCCCAGTGTCTGTGTCATTGATGAAGATAGTAAATAACACTGGCCCCAATACAGACCCCTGGGGGACACCACTTCTCACTGATATCTGTCTGGACATTGAGCTGTTGACCATTGTCACCATCCAACCAATTCCTCATCCCCTGAACAGTCTGCCTGTCAAATCTATATCTCTCCTATTTAGAGAGAAGGGTGTGGGGGGGATCCAATACAGTTACTGGTTGGGCTAGAAGATATGCTTCATGATTAGCATTGTGAAGGCACACACACTTGGTCACAGCAAATGATGGAAGTCGATGGGAAATGAAGATTTTATGCACTTTGTTACACCTTGTACACAAAGTCACAAGGTGGCAGGTTCACCATTTTATATCTAAATAAATGACTGTCCAAGTCCTCCAGTTGAGTACACAGATTAACACCCAGATAGCCCCTACAGTAATGTACTGAATTCCAGCTCTTCAGTGGCTTTTTTAATGTCTTTGGATATTTGCAGCATGTCCCTCAAAGCCAGGGGAGCTCTGGTGATTCACACCAGCTGAAGATAAACCCTCACTGATTCCATAAAAATATTGCTGATCTACCTTGGTTCCACCTGACCGTAAAATAGAAACTTACATCACAGATTCTCCCTGGTCTTGCCTGGGATCAAGTTGAATAAGTCAAAATACGACACTTCCATAATTTTAAAAACTCTCCTCTGCACTCTAATACCCTAAGATATTAGAGAACTTGCCTTTCCTCTCATCTAACTGGTATCTCCTTTTCTTTCCTCCTCCTGGTTATGCCCACAGGGACCCCATGGAATAATCCCTCCTTGCTTTCCTTTACTATATACACTTGATAAATGTTTGAGAGCTATTATCATACCATGATTTGGCCCAGATTAGCACTTGCTAATCTTAGCTCATCAGCATCAGTCCTTCCAACCCTCTGGCTCTTTGAATACCCTCCAGTTTGTCAGTATCTTCCTGCTGTGAGCATGGGATGAAATGCAGTAGTCCAGGTGCACTCACTCTGGAGCAATATTATATCATCACAATTCAGGGGCTCAGTGCATTGAATCAGGTGGGTTCTTCTTTCCTATCACCTTGCATTTCAGACTGAGGTGGAAGGATGCAAACCTGTGCATAGCTGATCTGCTCACGTGTACCTGTGTGAAGTTGTGTAGGTTGACATGGCAACACTTTTCATAAATGTGAAGGTAGGGGCTCTGCCTCCGTTTACTCACCAAGGTGATGAGAAGCAAGATATTGGCAGACAATGAATGAGATCAGGTAATTGACAAGTTCCTGCCTGCCAGCAGAGCTGCTGCAACTGTCCATGCAAGTTCCCTCAGCCTGCACCAACTGGGAAACACTGAGGCTTCAGTCTCTTCCCTTCGCTTTGACACTAGATTAAGTTGAGGCCATGTACAGATGTCACAGTGCTGCTGATGGCTGGTAACATCTGGAATTAAAGAAACTATATTGCATGGGCAATATTGTTGCTCTCCTCCCACGGCAGGGAATTGGAACTAGATGATCTTTAAGGTCCCTTCCAACTCAAAAACATTCTATGACTCATGCTGTTATCTGAAGATGATATATTTTTTTATCACAAGTGAAGTTACATACTGTGATAACCCACCTGTACTTAGTGCAGCTGCTGCATAGTGAAATTAAAATTATTCTGTGCAACACCATAACTTATCCTTCTATGTAAGACTAGCATCTTAATTTTCTTTTTTAGCAGTAATCAGACACAGATCTAAATCAGCAATACTTGACTATTCTCAAAAGTGAAAAGTATTTAAAGTCAGTTTGTAATTGATGAGTGGTGCTAGGTTGCTACGTTTTTGGAAACTGTGGTCTGCTTTCATCACCACACATTCACTGACAGTGAATTTCAACCTCCTTGGACACAGGCTGAGCCAGATACTAATGAACTGACCTGAAACACAAGAAGATGGTTAATTCTTCTCTCTTATGTTTCAGCTCACTGCTCCATGGCCAGGCTAGCAGACCTCCCAACTGTAATTTGCATTGCCAGCATAATTGCTCATTGCTGCACATAATTTAGATAATATTATTTTACATAACTACACTTTTAGTTGGGAGATAGACATTCAGAAGCCAGCCTGCCAACAGGTGCCTTTTGGGAGAAATTGTATGTGCCTGCTTGAAATTATCTTGATTATTTTTTTTTCCACTTACTTTATCACATCGAATTCTCAGGGTGGAATTCGTTGTTTAAGCACAGGTGTGTTGAGTACCATTTGAGGTACTTTACAGATCCTCCTGGCTCCAGCCTGCCTTTCTAAAGCATGTGGATACCTCAGATGACATAAAACATCCCTAATGGCACTAAACACTTCTGTGTACATAACTATAATGAATCTGAAATCTCCACTGATGGTAGTGGGACTAACTAGGCATTGATGTCCTTATTGCAGAAACCCACATGAAAATAGAGGAAATGGCCTCAAACTGTGCCAGGGTTTAGACTAGACATTAGGAAGAACTTTTTCACTGGAAGGGTTGTCAGACATTGGAACATGTTGCCCAAGGAGGTGGTTGAGTCACCACCCCTGAATGTGTTTAAAAGTCATCTAGGTGTGGTGCTTGGGTGTATGGCTTAGTGATGGACTTGGGAGAGAAGACTTAATGGTTGGACGCAATGATCTTGAAGGTCTTTTCCAACCTCAGTGATTCTATGATTCTATCCGAATCTGAAGCTCAGGAACCACATGAATTGCCTAGATATTTCCACATGAAAAACCCTATATGATATACCTAAGACTTGCAGATCTGATGTGGGATCTATGGGTGACCTGTACCCCTCTGGAGCATCACATGGGCTCCAGGAAAATCTTAGATGGCTTTAGGCACCTACATTTAGCCAAGTGCATCGAACTCTCTATGAAAACTTTCTCTGTTTGAAAATGTACTATGTATGGTATAGGACTAAAGTCCTACTTCTTTTCTTTGCTTAGATTTGTGCCAGAAATGAGGAATCACAAAAGAGAGATTGAAGAAAAGGCTGTGTTAGGGAAAGGAAGCTAGCAGTATTGCACAGGCTACTGAAAGATACTGATTTAAAAATAAATAATTCTCAGTCAGGTGATTATTTCTGCAACTCTCAGCCTTTCTATTCATCTCTTATGGGCTTGGGTACCCAGCTACCTTGGACTTTGACCAATTCTATTATTTTGGCATGCATGAAGGCAGGAGCTGCATGGTGCAGAGAATCTCCAGTTCTCTGAGTCATCATCTGCACCTATAGAACATGCATAGAAATCACTAATGATTTACCTACATGGAACATCATTGCACAGCGACCTGGATTGTAAATATATTAAGTGCTACCTATTCCACACAAACCCTGACATACAAATTATCAGCACTTCGTGCATTTGAATGATCTGTCTTGGAATGTCTCAAAAGTTACTCATTCTTCTTTGAAAGGGGGTAAATCACTCCACAATTTAGGGCAGAGTTTCTAAGACATGCTTGTGAGATTGGCAGAGGTGACACAGGATCTTTGGGAGACCTGAGCCCTTTTGGAGGGGCAGATGGAGGCCCCTCAGATGACACTAGACCCTTATGGTCTGTAACAAAAGAGATTCCTCAGTGTGCACTGGGAAGTGGGATTCGTTTGACAGGTTAGTGACAACTGCTATGTAGTGGCCTACATCTCAGCAAGTCATGCAGATTTTCTTTTCAGTAATTAAAAAACGACACCGTTTTAGGCCACAGTTCAATTTTTCCCTCACGCATTTCTTTAAACATCATTAGGGTGAAAGAAATGTCTCACTATAATCATCCATTTCCCCTCTTTATCACCTGTAAAGGAGACAGAAAAAGATGTCTCTGTTGAAGATGTCTGGACATGGATGTCCTAGAGTGTGTCCTGAAGGAATCAGCACACACTGCACAATGAATTCACTTCTCCACTTAGGGCTCAATCTCCTGGTCAAGAAAGTGGAGCTCAAATTACTATGTGCTAGTTGACCCACAGCAATCCTACATATGTGGATTTCTAGCCTACAGCAAATGCTAGCAAATGTGATTTAAATTAACCCTTTTTTATTGTGGGCAAGCAAAGTCTAATTACCTCACTTGCTGCAGGCTAGCCGTGAGCATGCAGACAGTTACCAAGGGTCAGCTGATGTGTGGTAACTTGTTGTGCTGCAGAAACTCGATCATGAGTTTAATTTGCTGTAGCTTCCACACACAGGCAAACCCTTAGACCTGGATTCTAATTTCTTCTGAAGCCTCAGGCAGTACAAAGTTGACTAAAAGTTGTACTAAGGGGAGGGAGCAGTCACGCTGATAACCAGCTCTGCTGGGAGGTGCTACGACGTGGCAATGGTTTGAAGCTTAAAGAGGGGAGATTCAGGTTGGACATCAGGAGAAAGTTCTTTCCTGTGAGGGTGGTGAGATGCTGGAACAGGTTGCCCAGGAAGGTTGTGGCTGTCTCTTTCCTGGAGGATCTTCAAGACTAGGTTGGATGGGGACTTGAGCAACCTGATCTAGTGGGTGGTGTCCCTGTCCATGCAGGGAGGTTGGAACTGGATGATCTTTAAGGTCCCTTCCAACTCAAACCACTCTGTGATTCTGTGATTCCATGACATGGTGAGAGTCAGTCTACATTACTCTAAAAACTTCCATTTTGCACAAATGAAGTATCCAGCACTGGTAACAATGAAACCCCCTACATTCCTGAATCTTTTTTTCAGCTTAAACCATGAAGAAGTACTTGTATCAAATGACAACAAATCAGTTTCTCTAGAAGCAGCCAGCATGCCTTGTAACAGAGCTGTGCCCAACAGAAACAATAAAATGCATTCATTTCTTACAAATAAATAGTTATATATAGTAGTACTCTTACTTCTGAGACAGGAAACAACAAATAAAGGTCACTAAAGGTCCTTAGTCGTAAACACCTTGACAGTCCTGCTAGTTCTAAGTTGCAAACACAACCTTTTTGCTGTTAGACTTCTTCCAAGAGAGACATTGATTAATTATTTTGATTATTATTTATGTTGTCCAGGTTAGCAGCAATCCCAGCACAAGAAACCTGCTCACCTCACTAAGACCAGGACAGAGAACAGAAATGCTGACATCCAGAAGTCCATAGGGCACTCTTGAAATGACATAGCAGGGAACAAACACCCAACCAGGTATGTGGATTATATTAGGATGGGGTTTTTTTCCATCTAGCAGTGAAATGAGAACCAGTGATAGTTCACTGAAACCAGCCAGATTCAGCTCAGAGGAAGAAGTGAAGCACAGTGAAGCTGGTGAATTTCCAACTGGTGAAGTCCATCAGAAGAAAGGGTGGATTCTTCCTCCCTCTTGACAGCTTCAAGATCACAACTGAAAGCTCTTGCCAGACTTGCATTTCAGTCCCACACAAGTTGCTTGGATGAGTAGGGAAAAATGTGGTGAAGTCCTCATTGTCATCCTAAGAAGTGAGCCCATAGAACCAACATTCCAGATCCACTTTCAAATGGTTTGAGCTATCAGCCACCTAGTGCTGAAGCTTCCCAGGATAGGACTCAGTTCACAGACCGAGACACATACACAGATGTCTGCACACCAACATGTCCAATTGGGCAAATTCTCACTTCACGGAATCCTCCACACACAGAGTATTTTGCAATTAAACCTTGTCTAACCAGGACTGCAGAAGTCCTCAAGTCACCTCTGGGACCAAGCTCTCTGTATTTCTAAGAAAGCCCTGGAAACATGAACCAGTGCTATGCTAAAAAGCTGAGCTTGTTACTCCCACCATTCCCTCTGACTTCCTAAATAATGCATACATGTAGATTGCACTGTACTGACAAATGTTTTCTTCAAATCTGGGTGAAATATGATGCAAAAAGCAGAAAATTGAAGGGGAAAGAGTTCAGATACTGTGGAGTTACAGGAACAGAGGTGAATATTTCAGTTAGAGGAAAAATAAGGTTAATTTTGTTTAAATTTTTAAAGCTTAAACTCTGCATTTACTTAGAAATTCAATTGTTATCACTTTTGCCATCAGGGTAAGAATGTGATAATCTTCATTAAAAAACCCCCAAGCATTGTCATAGGACTTTGAAGGTTGATGGAGGCCAGACCTGTATTCTGCAGAGCCACACAAACTGCAAGGACATTTCTCTTTTGCTCAGGATGTTCTGAGGAAATCTCCCTGTTTCCAGGTTGCCTCATCTGAACACACATCCACAAAAACCTAATGAAATGCTGAGGTTCATGCTTATGAAATCAGTCTGGAGACAGAGATTTTTTCACTGTAGAGGTTTGAAGCAAAGCAAGAAGGAAGCTTCCAGAGATTCATTCCTGGTTAAAAACTTCCCTGGAGTCAGGGTTGCTATAGTGTTAGCACAATTAGACTTTGAAAAGACGTGTAGGTACTAGTAAACTTCTCAAGCCATAAAACTCTTAAAGCAGCTTCCGTAGCTTCCTCAGCCACAATGACCTCATATTTCATCTCTGCACATTAATTCCATTGGTGTGATATTTGTCAGCTGTGGTCCTCAACCTCTAGGCTATAGAGCTGTGCCAGTTCACACCATTTTGGATTTAAACAGGTTCTCAAGGCTGCAAGACTTCAACAGATCTGCAAAAACCCCTCAATTCACCAGGGTAGAAATCCTATGCGTGCCCATGGCAGAAACCAATGCTCACGTCAAAGCTGGTCACCTAGAATAGAGTTCAGCTCATCTCTCTCTAGCTGCTTAAAAGTTAGAAATCCAGTTAAGGTTATCCCCCAGGCCCGCTCTGTCCTCAGAGAAACTGGGACCTCAGAAGAGCAAGCTGCTCTGTCCTAAGATAGATGTCTAGGATAGGTGGGCTGACCTGCCTCCTGGAGGAGTTAGTTCCTCAAAAAGAGCCTACATGAAAGCCATGAACTAGATGTTGAATTTTTAGATGGAAGAAACTCACTAAAATGAATCTTCCCCTTCTAGTGACCCATATGCACACATAAAAAAAAAAAAAAGCTTCACCAATGAGTTCAGAAAAGTTTTTAAATCACCTTTCAGCACAGTTAGCAATCATTGTTGGCAACTCAGCTCAATATTTCTGCAAAACATTGACAATACTGCACTGAGCCACTGGCCAGTCAGAAAAGAATGCAGTGATGAACAATTACTTCTATTTTCTTTACAAAGATGCTGGTGTCCCCATTGCACTCATAAATGAATGAACACTTTGCTCACCAGGTTGGGAAAAATGGTCCAGACCTAGGAAAAAAATGTGCTTTAGCAGACCTGAGGTCAGTAACCCTTTCCTAGAGTGGCCAGAACCAGCTGCTCCAGAAGAAAATGTAAGCACCCTGCATGTGACATTTGTGGAACATTGTTTCCTTGCATGAATCTTATCCTGGTCTTCAATAACCAGACATCACCTTAAGCCCAGAAATAAAAGTGAAAAAAAGCCAACCCTCAAACATCGTTGTCATTAACTATGACATTCCTGAATATTTGTAATATCTTGTAAATATTGCCTTGACAAATTCTACTGAAAAATCCTCTTGAGCCTTGTTAAGTTTTGGCCTGATTAATATCTTGTTTACCCAAAGCTAAAAACTGGCAGGTTCTCTTTCTACCTCAGGACAGAATATAAAACTCATTTTCCATGGGAAGGAAGATAATTTTAATTTCTTTCTGAGGCCTTTTTGGTCTTTGGAGTAGACCTGCCTTCCCATTCAGTTTTCCACTTTAATGACAAGCTTCTCCTTTCTCCTGAAGTAACTCTGAAAAGCAATATCTACTTGAGTTTATTTATGTGCTTAAATTGGAAGAGTTGTACTGTTTACACCAGAGAGGATTTGGGTCTTTTACCTCTTATCTCCAGACAAAATCACCGAGGAAGGTCAAGAAGCTGACAAACACTCAAAGCTTCTCATCAGCCACTCTTAAAATAGGGATAAAAACCTTCCAGACACTAACTGGCATCACATCAATGGCATTTATTGGGTGTTCAGGTGCTCACTCATACATCCCAAATTTAGCTGTCTAAAAGGTAGGTGTTTAGACTGCTTGTAGAGTGGATAGAGAGAGACAGGCAACTCCAGACAGTGATTCATCACATCCACTAAAAAAGATACCCATCTGAGGAAGGATGAATCGCCTTCAGAAGATGCCCATCTTTCTAGAGGGAGGTAAGATGATTAGCTCAGATAGTTAAGCATTACATGGCTAAAATTAAGCTAGTGAATTCCACTCAGAGGTCTGTTAGGGGAGTGTGTTGTCACCTGGTGGAGTACAGATACAACTCCTCTTATGTTTGGTAACAGAAAGTACCTCCAACATTTCTGAGAAAGTCCTGTTTTCAAAACAGAGTTGTCCCAGGTTGGTGGAACATCTTCAAGGATGAAGAAACTTCCTGATCTAACTTGAAGGAGGTGCTTCAAGATAGCTTGAGTCAGCCAGCCTTTGGGATCATCATGAGATAAAGTCCCACCCCATAAACAAGTGTTGTTTTCTCTTGTTTTTCTTTTTACTAGAATATTAAGTCAGCTCCTGGATAATTTTAAAGACATTTTCCCTTGTTCAGTCACCTGGGCTGATGAACAGTTATGCTCAGCCTGCTCCTGGGCAAAGTTGTCTATCTCTGTAACCCCAGAGGGCTCCCAGACCAGTATGTCAAGAAATGAAATTAAGGTCTTCTTTTCAGAGCTGCTGCCTTCTGTTGTGGCCATTTCCCAGGCCTATGGGAAGTGCATGAAAAAACTCCAAGCACCCAGTTGACCTCAAGGCAACCTGCAAGCACTGCTCACCTCACAACCACACTATCTTTCCTCCAACGACTACAGAGTGTTTTGTGGGCCTAATTTAATATTTTCACATGATTAAACCTCTTCAGGGCTCACAGACTGGCTGTGGGAAATGAGAATATTAATATTATGTCAGGGCCCAGAAGGTCTCTGACTATGAGGTAGGCAAAGCTTGTGAGGTGTCAGTAGACTCTGCCCATGTTGGTCAAAGCTGGCCACAAGGATGCCAAATGTTCCTGTTCTCTGCCAAAACAGGGCAGTGGAGTCAAGCTCAGCAAGTCATTTCTGGCAAACCAAAATTGCACCGAAATAATTATACTTGAAAATGCAGAAATTGTAGATTTGGGAGTTTTGTGAAACAGAAGAATTTTACTTATTTTTTTTCCAGGGTAGATTCTCAAAGGTACTGATGTCAGAGGCGCAGACCCAAGTTACTGGGAGTCAAACCAGGGTGTGAGCCATGTGAACACCCATGTGAACGTTCTTACCCCCTGGTATAAATGAACCATCTTGTATTTATTGCAGGGTAAGAGCATTCACACGGGCAGTTACCACAGAAAAACTGGCATCTTATTAGTTCACACCCTAACTTACCTCCTGGTAATTTGTTCATGTGCCCATCCCCTAGGGTGCCATTCCCAAAGTGAAGTTAGAGGACGCAATGTCCCCTTTATACTTGTAGTCAGCAACTTAGTGGTTAGAGCACTTACCCATGGTATGGGAAAATGAGCTTCACAAGTTTCCTCTGCTGGATTTGAAGGGTTTTGAACCCAAGTTTCCCAAATCTCAGCAGTTCACTCTAGCCAACAGATTATGCTGTTCTAACAGAACTACTGAATCAATTATTCGCATTGGTTGAGTCTTGGCCAACCCTAGAGATTCAGCCAGAAACCTCTGGAGCTCAGAGCAGAAGTTCTCAACTCAACAGCCATGTATCTGAGACCTGGGTGCAGGTCAGGATAGGTAGTATATGGATGGATTTTGCAAGTGCTGAAACCCATTAGGATACACACAAAAAATCTGCAATTCTGTCTTTGCATGCCCCAAAACCCCATTCAGCTCCCAGCCAAGTTTTGTTGCATGTTGTCAGATATATACAAGCCTTAACTGGGTTCCTTCTCTCTCCTGCAATGGGATAGGAGATGGGACTGAGATATGCCTGTAATTTACATATATTATTACTGTATGTCCCTGATAGCATGTATAATAATGTGCTATGTATCAGCCCAACACAGGAAAGACTCTCCCTGCTCTCGGGCTTAATCTCAACCTGTGTGACCCAGCTTGGTGCCTGTGCATAGCAAATGAACAGAATTGCCCAGATACTTAAGGATAAACATAAAGCTCAGCAGCACTTTCCTGGCCCAGAGTCAAAGTATGAAACAACTTGCAGGATCAGGACCGAAATTTGCTCAGAATCTAAGACACAAGACAAAGAGATTTCTCCAGAGTCTGTTAAAGTCAAGGGAAGCTTTCCCTTGAGCTCAACCTGTCTTTGGAGCAGAAGCTAAAGCTGAGGAGAGGGATACGTGCAGGTACTTATGCAAACATTGATACGTATGTATACATAGGCATATATATCACATCTGTACATAAATACATTTTCTCATAAGAAATACTTTTTGTCAAATAATCCTCAAAGTTGTTAACTGGATTTTTCTAGGAGATTATCTCTGGGAGCTGCTATCTCCAATTCACCAGGGAAGTGGGTGCATTTCTCCAGCTCTGCTACTCCCATGTTCACAAAACAGAAGCTGGCCATTCTCACAAAGCCTTCATCACTCTCCTTCACCCTGTCTTGTGACCCTCTACAAGAACACCCGCAGTACACAGCAGTGCTGGCAGCTGCCTACCAGGTGAAGAACACAATAGTATGTGTCCTGGCATGGGAGACAAACCACGGCTGGGCAGCATAGATCTCCCAAAACTGTAGGCCTCCATCCTACTTGAAACTGATGAGAAAGTTCATTCACTCTCTCTGCTTCCTCAGTCAGAGGATACAATATATCAATCAAGAAATTCATGGCAGTATTCACTCCCTCCATGTTCTCCTTTCTCCCAAAAATCACATATCCAGAACAAGAAGGCAAGGGAAAGAAGCAGAAGATCAATGGATTACAAAATAAATAAATAAATACAAATTGAGCAAGGAATTATTCTGTGGGCGCTGAAACTCATGAGCACTGACTTCTCTGTCCTTCTGTCCAGATTTATGATGTCCAGAGAACGTTGTGCACACATATTCATGCACATGGCAGCCTCTCCCTCTGGAGAGGCCATGTTTCTCATCTACTTAGCTGTGCATTTTTGTGAGACTTGTGGGTGTCCAGTATCTTTGAGGACCTCTGCTAAATGAAGCTTGTTAGGACAATAGGTCCAAATGTCATTAGGGGGACAAACAGACAGGCAGCAGGATTGCTTAAGTCTTGGTTCCTGCAGAAACCAGCTGTAAGAGACAGAGCAGAGGAGTAAGGTTTCTGAGAGCTCTTCCATGAGTCCTTCCCTACCCCCAGCCAGTCAGCCCCATTGGAACCACAAAGCACATGGCCTAAGGGACATCAATCCCTTTGCACAAGTTCTCCTCTTACAATTAAAGGTCTGCATTTAAAACACACTTTGGAAAGGCCTTAATTTCACAGAGAAGGGGACCAACTGGCTGAAAATTACACAAATTACACCTGAGGTGTAACTATCTATTCTCTCCTAATATTAATAATGAAGTCTAACTTAGCATAATAGTGCCTAAGGGTAAGTTCATGCCTAACTTAGCACCCAGACAGTTTTAGTAGCAAAACCTACACAAAGACCTGACATTTAGGTGGTTTAGAGAGATGTTCACATCACTTCTCTCACTCTTCCATTATATTATTGCCACTATATTATTCTGGCATCAAAAGAAAAATCCCAGGCATCTTCCTTGACATCTTTAAGATCAAAGAAAATTTAAGATAAGCCAAGCTCTTCCTTATTCACAGTAACAGAAACAGTCTGGGAATTTGAGGACTAGACAGCACAAGTGTGTGAATATATTTGTACAGATCTTATCTACAAGGTCAGCAGAACCGTAAAAACCTCAAGCTCAGGGGAAATCAACATGAGTTGGTGACTCTTGCCACAGAGATTTTGGAATTGTGATTGGCCTTGAGAGTGGTCTCTGTCTTGATATCTCCACTTGGAAGCTCATTATTGGTTACAAAATCAGTCCAAATTACTAGTTATTTGATCATTTATGCTTCTGCAAAAGCATCTTTCTTGATCCAGCCTTTGTGTTGTAGGGCAGCACCACAGAAAACCAAAAAGGACAGACTTGTGAAGAAATACAAGTTCCTTGTCCCTACGGTCTCACAGCTGCAGGCAGGATGAGCCTAAGGATTTGGGCACAATGGAGTTAGAGCCTTTGACCTAACTTTGTTCATCCACAAATCAGGCACCCAACTAATCATCTTGTTTCTCTTGATCGCCAACATAGAAAGACCAGCTGCTACAGAGAGAGTCGTGGCATCCAAAGATTGGCACTGAAGAAAAGTCTGATGAATCACAGTGAGGAAGTGTCAGCCTTCATTCATTGACTAGAAAGGGAGCTTAGATGACTACTTCAGATGAGATGTGCAGCTCTGAGATGGAGTATGACGAGTCCTGCTCAGCACGGCCACAGAACGTCAGCATTACGTACGTCTCTACAACAGAGTGAACCAAACTAAACTCTTCAGTCTTGGTCTCCACTGTACTGACTCATGTGTGTCCAGCTGCCCTGGTTCTTATTCTCACTGGTTTTGTTTTGTGTTTTTTTTTAAATAGTGAGTCAAACATGACTCTAGCACAGCTTTTCCTCCTGTACCTCAGGCTCTGCTCACTGACCCCATACGGACATTGAAATGGGAAGAATGCAACCAGCCTCTGCCAGAGACTAGGAAACTGTCTTCTTTCCCAGATTTCTATCTGTTTAGGGTTGTGGAGGACAGAGAAGGGATGTGATCTGATGTCCCATATCCTAAGGATGTGACTTAGCCCCTGACTTTTTTTTCCCTTGGCTTATCACAGAGTCTGCAATGAATTAGATAGCCAAGGTCTTGCATATTCCCCTACCCTGCTTGTACTAGGGATGGACAAAACTGGGCTCTTGCATGCAAGAATCCAAACCAGAGCTTGTATTGCCCTATTTCTGGAGCTGGTGTGCAGGATAGAATTTATCAACTTATTCTGAGTACCAGTGTTAGAAGTAACTGGAGCTACCCCTGGCATCACTGTTAGTGGCAGACACCACCTCTGTATCTGTGGCTGTAAATATATGCTAGACTATATAACCCTTGAATTGTTTCTGTGATACAGCTTGGAGACTCTTCTGTTAAACATTACAATCTACTTGGAGTTTTAATGAAGCTCTTAGAAAGCTGTACTGAACACCCTGCCTTGTATCATGACTGAGCTTCAATCTTTCATTTGCCAGGAGACAGTGACTACACATTGTGTCAGCAGGACAGATGGACTTGATGCTCCTTTCTATCACAGACTTCCCATATTCCTGTGGGCCAGTTGCACCAGAGATTTCAGTGGCCACAGAATTAGCATTTCCCTGTCTGATTCCCAATCTTCTGCTAATGTGTCTTATCTATTCTCTTTCAACTCAGCTGTTTGCCCCATCTGTCTGGACTTTATACTCTTGCAGGCAACACTGAGTTCCCACTGTGCCCTTAGTCTTCTGTTGTGCCTTCTAGGCTTTGCAATCAATCCATTAATAACCATGACCTGTCCTATTAGAAAAAGACTGTGATCCAGGAAGCCCCTTCGTTAACCAAATGATATTCTTGTTAGTAATTAGTCAGTGCTAACTACCTCTTACGTCCATTACTTCTCCACAATTCTGATTTAGGGATGTTTCATCCAGCCTGGGGCACATGAGGACGTAGGAGGTGATTTTTGGATCGAATGATTTAATGATGGTAGAACCTGTTACACCTATTATTGCAAACCCACAGTGGGATGCATCTCAATTAACTTAAGGTGTTTAATAGTTAGATAGCTAAATCTGTCCTGCTTAACTTCTGCTCTCCCTAAGGCATGTGAGGAGAAATAAGCACTTCAATAAAAGCAAGAGAGCTAATCTACTTTTGCTCACATTCAGAATGAGCTAAGGGTATTCATGGACCAGTCACTGCATCCCACTGACAAGGGGCAGCTCAATAAAATCAGTTAATTGATGAGGTTGCAGCAATGCAGTCAATAAGTCTAAGGCATAAAGCAAGAATTATGTGTCTGACTGACCTGCACTTGACTTCTTCTGTCCTCTTCCACTTAACCTCTTGCTATTTTGTCTGAGCATTTCCACCAGCAAGTCTTTACAGATGGTGACCAACCACACCTCTGCTAATGCTTCAGCAGAACAACTATCAGACCCTGGAGATCAGGCTGTCACTTTCTTTCTCTCTCGAATTACAATGTTTGTGAATGGGAGTGTATCCAGGCTTTGAAAAAAATCATCATGCTTTCTTCAAACCAGGTGGTGAACGAGCTAATTTGGACTGAGCTTCCCAGTCCCCAGATTCTTCACTGTCAGAAAAGAATAGACTATATCAACACATATTTCCAAACACTTTCAGTCCATCTTCCTAGCACCTACACGTCTTCAGGGGACCACTTTCTTCAGAGCCTTCAGGACATTTCTCCATCACCATTACAAAGCCAATCCATAAAGAGAGGTAGCACTCCTGTGGTATGCAGGGTCAAATGAAATACCCATCTCATGTTCTGGATCAGTTAGGCAAATTATTTCACTACAAATGCATCTGGACTTCTCTTCCCATGCATGAATGTGCAAGAAATTGATACTTCATAAGAATTCCCTTCAAACACCTTTCTGAGTGATGGGATATTTGCTCTTCTACGGATGTGGAATGCAACACCAGGAATTCACCTGATGGCTTCTTACAGGTAATTTGTTTGCTAAAGATACAAAACAATGGCCCCCAGGATTTTCAAAGAGGTCTTCCAATGGAAGTATCTTCTTCCAGTATTCTACAGGTCTAAGGAGATCAAAAGATGCTGAGATGCTCCTAACCTCTAGGAGTGTGTTAAAAAATAGAAAAAAAAAATAGTTGTGAGAAAACTGGCACAGCTGGGTGTGCTTCATCTCACTCCAAAGAAAATGTCTAACATAAGTCACAGGAGTTACATCTTATTTCTCACCAGTAACTCTAAAGGAAACTTGGCTAGAGGCTGCTAAAGTTGCAAGATGATTCTGCCTCCAGAAGGGATGCAAATCAAACCTGGACCTCTCAAAACCCAACATTGATCAGATTATTATGCCTCTAAAGAGGTGGTGGGTCTCAGAGTAAATTCTACAAATCTTATCTAACACCCAGTGGTGTTTCCCCAGTCTTCACTAGGCTTTGGATGGGGTCCTACCTGTCCAGCAAGAGCTGGCTGTTTTATTTCTTCCTGGCTACTGTAGGCTCATAAAAAAATGGAAAGACTCCCTTAAGCGTGTCCCTCAGCCTGCAAAGGATTTAGAGTTGCTTTCTGTCAGGCCACACAACACTGTCAAGCAACAGGCTCTATTGTTGCTCTTCTGGGGACAGAGGGACACACTGAATGGTAGGCTTGGCAGCTGTTCAAGGAGCTTCATTCCTGCCTTCCCACCTCTTAGGAAATATCTCTATTAGACAAGGTGCACCCCTTTGGAAGCAGAAGAAACTCCTGCTCTGCTCAGAGCTCCTTGGCTTCATTTCACAAGCTTGGCTACAGCTCAGGTGGGCTCTGCCTTTTCTCTCTGCTTCATCCCACAATGGGAATTCTGTTTAAATAACTTCCACAAACAGCTGAACATGCCTAACTTCATAAAACCACATCTGCCAACAGAGATGGAGAGGAAATACAAACCTGGAAAGTGAAATCAAGAGATGCAGACTGGGAAAGGAGAAAAGGTTTTGATTTCAGAGAATTAAAAGAAAAACAAAGCCAGAGGAACTCTCCAAAATGCAGGTAGAACTCTTGCATTAATAACAGTGATCTTGTCCTCTGCTGAGGTAAGTGTCATGTCAAGGAAGCAAGAAAGCCATTTTATAGATTTTTTTAAGGTTTTGAGGTAAAGTTCTATTACAAGTTTGAGCCAATGACCTGCGGATGTGGTTGGAGAATTGTGGGAGACACTGGATGTGCTTGGGGATAAGGAGCATAAGCAAGATGTATTTGTGCTCTGGAGTGTGCTGGATTAGAGGCAGCATTAAATGTGCTGTAAAGAAAGCTGCAAAGCATTCAAGGTGCTGAGGCTTCAGCAGCTATGCTGAGACATGGCAAAATACAAGATGTTGTGAATTTGCTCAAAAGAAGGTGTTTTTAAAGAGGTTTTTTGTACCAACCTGGGTGGCATGTAGATTCCTGCAATAGCATTCCATGACTCTACCCCTTCCAACACACCAATGAGCTTTGTGCACTGAAGAGTTTATTCAAATACAGGTAAATGATGGAGGAAAAAGTCCATGACTTGATTTTAGCCATTTCAAAAGAGAATTAGAGCTCATGTGTTAACAGCCAGGAAACCAGCAAACTCTCCAAGAGGATTCCCTGGTTTGGGTATAATCTGCCTAAAACTGGGTCACAACGGCAAAGAGATCTCTGAGCTGGTTGCCTCAGTTCTTCCATAGTCTCAGAAGACTTAACCACACAAGCTCAGTCGAAGGACTGAGACATAGAATCATAAAATAACTTGGGTTGGAAGGGATATCTAAGGGTCATCTAGTCCATATGAGTTGCACAATAATAAAGTGCCCACTTTGAGGATGAGGATCATCAATTAAGGAGCCAAGAGCACCTGGCTTGGATGGAGACATCAAAACTGCAGACACTTAAAGAATAAAATGAATGTCACCCCAAAAATAATTTCACCCTGCAATAGGCATCAAGTGCCACTGAGCTGCTCCAGAGTTTTCTTGACTGGCCTCCACCTGCTGCTGAGGAAGGACAGTGTCATCAGTGGATTGTGTACAATCTCTGCCAGGCCTCTGAAGGCAACCAGGATGCCACTAGGCATCTTAACTAGAAGCAGAACCTATAAATGGGCATCTGAGGGGAACCCAGGCATCAGCTTTTTTCAACCAGATCTCTGGAAGACATGCTTACATTGACTGCAAGGATGAATGCAGCCATCAGGAGAGTTTACATAATCTGTGACAGACATGAAGCCAGACCAGAAATGTAAAAGGTTACCACGATCTGAGCTCAAGGGACCCCTAAGGTACTCTCTGATCCTTCCAGAAAACCTGCTGCAAAACACTTTGGGCCTACAGAATGCCCATGGAAGAAGAGAAATGGCCATCCTAAACCTCTGGGATGTCTTGTGAGGCCTGTGATGTGAGAAGAGAACCAGCCCACATGCTATGATGTGACCTTGTTGATGAAGCCTGAGAGTGTGCAAGGATCATAGAATGGTTTGAGTTGGAAGAGACCTCAATCTAGTTGCAACCCCCCTGCCGTGGGCAAGGGCACCTTCCACTAGACCAAGTTGTTCCAATCCCCATCCAACCTGCCCTTGAAGATGCAATAGCAGAAAACATGTAATAAGAGAAGAGCATTTAACACCAGTAGAGTGTGGAGGAATATCCATGTTGGAAAAGAGTAACAGCATCCTCACTAAGAGCTCTCACTATATCAATACAAAACATAAGAAACTATTATTTACCCCAGAACAGAAACTGTGATGAAGAGACCAAAGGAACCTTGAGCTCCTTTGATGGCCCAGGCTGCACAAATGCAAAGTGCTCTCTGGTTAACAACAACATCCAAGTGGGAAGGGAACTGTGAATATGCAAGGTGAAAAACAAGGCAAAGAGACAAACAACATCTTTGTGATGCATAATGCTCTCCCCTGGCTTACAGGCTGTTTTTAAAAGCAGTGCCCTATGTTAGGAGTTCAGAACAAGAGAGTTAACAGCTTGGTTTCTTCTTCCCTTCCCTTGTTTTTCGCAAGTACCAGTAGAATTAGGAGTGAACTGTTGAACTGATGAATTTTCGCATGTTGTGCTAAGATGTTAACAAGACTTAAAGCAAATCTTGCCACTTTTAAAGGGACAGAAGGGGTGAAAAGCATCAGGATCGGTCCTGATTAGATGGAAACCATTGGCATAGACATGCCAGGAGTGGCTTTTCTGCAAGACCAACCCTGGGTCTGATCCAGCAAAGCCCTGGTGGGTATGTGATGGAAGGGGTCCTGTCCTTACAGACTTTCCTGAATGTTCATCTCCTTTCAGTATTAAGCCTCACTGAACTGTCTTTGCTTTTACAGACCTTTACCTTGCTGCAGCCCTGGGGCTGTGCCCCATCCAGCCTTAGCTGAGCTTGTGGACAAGACATAGACGCTCTGGCCAATACTTCTCACCCTGCCATTTCCCTTTCCTCTCTAATATATTTCAGCTGTTTTAACTGGCACCATCAGCCCAGCTCCTGCCACCACCTGACTGGGTGGAAAGCACCGAGCTCCACATCACCAGAAGACAGTGGGTGTCCATTTTGAGCCTAGAAAGCCCTTCTCCTTTGCAACAATGGTCTCCAGATCTCCCACATGCTCCACCTCCCCTCTTGCCATCTGCACTCTTTGGCCCCACATGGTTTTGCTTGGGATCCAGAGCTAGACCATGAATCCAGTCCTGCTGCAGGAAGGAAATTTCAACATGGATGTTGGTGGAGGTAGGACCAGACCATCCCTGTTTGCAAGAGGCTCTGGGGATGAGACTCAGCTCCTCACACAGGCAGCCACGTCCATCGTGCTTCCTCCAGCTCCGCTGCCCAAACGGAGCATCCGTGACTCAGAGGCCGGAGGATTCCCCCTGTGACACATTTGTGCAATGCCTGTTAAGTGCGGTCATTACGCCCAAGAAAGGCCTTTGAAATGCAGCCGGGCTACTTGAATCTTGCTCTCGAGGAACTGCAAGCACAAATGCCGAGCAAGGGGGAAGGGGCCACATCAAACCATGGTTGTCCCACCAGGCTTTTCTTGCACTCCTATACATGCAAAGCAGAAACATCTGCTTTTCACAAGGTGTAGCAGGGAACAGCCTCCTTCCCCTGCTGCTTTGCAGCCGTGCTAAGCACTGCTGATGCAGGAAGAGGTGCAGGGACTGGCAGTTCCTGTCTGGAAAAGCAGCTGTTGGGGTCGGGTTGGCTCAACCCAGTCGCAGGAAGCAGGATTCAAGCAGGAAAGGGATCCCATAGATTTGGGATGGAGGCACCAATGAGACAGCTTCATTTCCCCTGGTACAATCAGCAATCCTTCATTTTTCTTTCCTAGTAAAGACCACAGATTCACAGCAAAAGTCAAAGCTCCTCCAGCCTGACCCTTTAGAGGGAACAGTCAAAAAAGGGGTTTTTTGACCAACAGAAAGCAGGGCTATGACCACCCTCATGTTCTAACTACTCTACCTGGAAGAAGCAGTGCTATGTGGACGAGTGAAACAGATGGTCTAGGTGGCACAAAAGCTCAGAGAGGAGAACAGGACCCAGCTATTTCATTATTGTCCCCTGCCACTGAAGCAGACACTGCTTCAGAAATGCCCTGGTGCCATGCATGGCAATAGCACCCAGGGACATGGGACCTGGGCAGAAAGGTCTTTAGAAAGAAGACAAGACCTGTCTTCCCCTGGTGAGCTGGACAATTAAGTGTCTTGGTGCAGTCTCATGGCAAGGTCCAGGGCAGGACCCTTAAAATTTTCTGCCTCTGTTTACCCACCTGTAAAATAGGACTAAAAAACATCCTCTCTCTTCCTGGACACATATCAGAGCTTAAGCCATGTTAGTAGATGCACCTGAGAAGGGCTGGGTTACAGAATTATTCTCTTTCCCTTATTTTAGTTAGGTAAGGCTTGTTTGAAGCGAAGCCTTCATTCAGTGCTTCGAATAGCAAGTTCATGGTTTTCAGGTAAACTTATCTAATAAAGTCCTCAAACCTCTCAAAATGGAAAAAAAAAATAGTATTTAATGAATACATAGTAGGATAACACAATTTAATAAAATGAGTCTAAAATCTGAGTAGATGAGGACTCCTCTTCAGCACACACTGTGTGTCCAGAAGGGTCCCAGCTCTCCCTGTGTCAGACACAGGGATTTCTTGCTAAGATCTCACAAAATTATCAGTTCTTGCCATGAGAAAGGCTTCTTGTGGAATCTTGGTCCAGTCATTTAATCTCCTCAGTGAAGCTCCTCCATGCCTGGTCTATCCCAGGAGCAACATAAATACCCTTAGAGTCAGTTTTTCCAGCCCCACCACGAAAAAATGGAGACAGGAAAATATTTCTCTTACTATTTGCATGCTACATCCTTCACATGGAGCAGGCAAGGGCTGTTTCTTACCACTTACATCTACACACCAAGATCCCCTAGACCCCGTTGCTCTCTATCCCCATGGCTGTTTGGGTGCAAATCACCCATGTTGTGCTCCAGAAAAGCCAAGCTAGTGGTGAGTTGATATCTGAGACCAGGGGATGAATGGATTGAGAGCAGCCCTGTGGAGAAGGACTTGGGTGTAGATGAAAACCTGGACATGAGCTGGCAATGTGCAGTCACAGTCCAGAAAGCCAACTGTGTCCTGGGCTGCACCACCAGAAGTGTGATCAGCAGGTCCAAGGAGAGGATTTTTCTACTCAGCTGTGGTGAGACTCCCCCTACAGTGCTGGGTCCAGTTCTGGAGCCCCCAGCACAAGAAGGACATGGAGCTCTTGGAGCTTGGGATGCTCAGAGGGCTGGAGCAGCTCTGCTCTGGAGACAGGCTGAGAGTTGGGGGTGTTCAGCCTGGAGCAGGGGAGGTTCTAGAGAGATCTTATTTCAGCTTTTCAATACTTCAAGAGGGTTTATAAAGAGGACAGGGACAAACTTTTTTTAGCAAGGCCTGTAGTGATAGACCAAAGGGGGATGGTTTTAAACTGAAAGGGGAGATTTAGACTAGATAAAATGAAGAAATTGTTCACAATGAGGGTGGTGAGACACTGGCACAGGTTGCCCAGAGAGGTGGTAGAAGCCCCATTCCCAGAAATATTCAAGGTCAGGTTGGACAGAGCTCTGAGCAACCGTTCCAGGTGAAGATGTCCATGCTCACTGCAGGGGGGTTGGACTAGATGACCTTGAAAGGTCCCTTCCAACTGAAACCATTCTACGATAAAACATCGTCCCATGATTATACACTGCCTGGCAGAATAGGGCCATGTAAAACACTGCTGTAACAGAGGTACATGTACATAAAACCAATTCCCTTGGGGCGAGGGTGGGAGAGGGCTGCATGTACAGGGATTGCACCGTGTTCAGCTGAAGTGCAGCCACCCCTGCAGAGGAGCGAGGCAGCTCTGCAACCCCACACGGCAGAGGAAATGCAGATGAACGGCCTCGCCTCCCAAATGCCAACCCCCTCAGCTCCAGCTAATCGAGGGGAGGAGAAGTGGGTAGATGCAATTCATATTTCCGAGCTCTAGAGATTGCTTTAGGAGCTCTGGGTGCCCAGGCACATGGCTGGTGCTGTCCCTTGGGTGACCTTCCACAGCTGTGCCTCCCTCCTGGCTAACCAGGGATGATCACCTCTCACTTAACAGGGCTGCTCTCTGCCAAACCTAAGCTTTGTTTCCTCAAGCGTGGAGCCTGCCAAGACTCACTTTGGTCCTCCAGCATTTGCAACAAAAGGAGAATCGGGTTTCTCATGGGATCCAGGACCTGGCCTGACTTTCACCCACTCCAGTGCAAGCTGGGTGCTGTTCCACCCGCCCTGAAGGAGACAGATCTTAGGAGAGACCTGAACCAGGTCACAAGCCAGGACCTCATCCATGCTCTGCTTTTGTTGAGGTGATGTCGTCAAACTCTGACAGGGACATGTTCAGGTGTTGCACCTGCATATTGCTGGAGTAATGCCACTGGGTTCCTTGTCTTCTGTTGGCAAGGCTCCCTCCCACCCTGCTTCCATGCACTTACATTTCCTAAATAACAAAAAAATAGAGATTGAAAGATCTTTTAGATCATTCTTTCCAACCCTCACAGGCTGTAAAGTAGCTACTGCAGGACATCATAGGCTTTGGCCAGCTTCATCCTACATGGAAGATTCAACTAATAGAGATTTTTGTTACCAGCCTTGGGGAATGAGCAATAAGCAGCCAACTCAGGTCACAGCCAGGACAATATTCCTAACACATATCCTACATGTCCAGTTTCCAAATACCAGCCTGGCATCTCCAGTAACACTGCATTCATGGTGTTGGTCCTGTCTCATCTCCTTGTTCAGTTCATTATGGGGTCAATCCCACCCCACTTAGGTGATACAGGTGTTAGAGAGAGCAGCAGAAGACACAGGAGCTCCACCACAACCAGCAGAACAGAGGAAAGGACAAACATTGGTGCCTAAAACAATGCCACCACATGAGGTTCCAGCCAGCACCCATCTCTTCCAGCAAGATGTCCTCTTCCAGTACCTCTCCAGGAACATGTTTTTAACACCTGAATCACTCAGCACACACCAAGCTGCCTCTCACCCAGGAAGAAGAAGGTTTGAGATGCCAGTTGGCAGGATTCTCCCACAGAGAAGAGATCTGCCTCTACTTCTAATGCAGCCCAGACACCCTCTCCCATGATTCTACTACCAGCCTCCTGGGTTACGAGTTAAGATCCCCAGCACTGAAGGCTTGTGTTAATATTTATTGCTGGGTTTTTTTTCCTCCTGAATCAAACCCTTCTACCTTTTGAATAATTTCTGCACTTAGGCTCAGACCAACTCAGGCCTCATGCCAGTGATTAAAAAATACAATAAAAAGCTTTTTCCACTCCATGTTCAGTCAGCCAAGGCAGTGTAAGTCAGTTGGGAAAAATTTATATTTTTTTTTTCATGTTACTCCTATGACTCTATAATAAACCCCAGGCCCCCACAGGACATGGGGACAGGTTACATCTAACCCACCCTCACCACTCACTAATTCTGCTTCTGAATTTCCTAAGTTCTCCTACACTCACTCCAGTCTCTCTTCTTTTTGTTATTAAAAAAAACCAACACCGCACAACAAAACACAACAAAACAAACAAACAAACAAAAATGAACAGCACTAACATTTGAAAAAAGAGCCCAGCCTCATTTTTGCTCTTAATCTGGCCCCCTGGGAGTGGAAGAGTCTGTTGCTGCTACCAGTAGCTCCTTTAGGTTGAACTGTGCAATGCTGGGCTGGAGAAGGTCCCTTGGGGTTACTGGGCCACAATAAATCACACCAGCACATCCCTAAAAACTTACCCCATCAGTCCCAGTGAGAGCCAGTGCCCTCCTCTTTTATTATTTTTAAACAACTATTTTTAAAGCCTTTTTCATCCCTCTCTAATGACATTATTTGGGAATTTTCTGCTTTTGAGGAGCTCCTGTAGCTTTCTCCCCCCCATCCTCACTGAAAGGACATGGATGGAGAGTGAGAGCATCATTACTCTGAGGGATCTTTTCCCTTTTGCTCCACTGAACTTCTTCCAAAGGTACCCCAGGCTGTGTGGACATGAGCAGCACTATATGACCTGATTTTAAACAGGTGCCCCTGTGCCATGGGGGGGGACAACAGCAATTTAAACAGCTCAGCCAAGTCCAGATCTCTGTTTAGAGGCAGACAGAAACTACAGTAACAGCCACACTCCCACTTAATTCCCTTGACAAACACACACTTGGTGTTTCTCCTAATTTCTTGTCTTTTTTGGGAGAAAGATCAACCAAAACCTACACAAGAATATTGTTTATCAGTCCCTGCCTTTGCTCAAATTGTCTCGAAGCTGGCAGCACTGTGAGCACCCACAGCTCTTGGTGCTTTAGGGTGAGTTTCCACTTTAAGTAGATACTATTATTGGGGGGGGGGGAAAGAACAATTTGGTAAATTACATATTTTTCTGCTGTAAGCAAGAAAGTTACTATGAGCTAATCCGGGAGAAGCTTTACACAGAGATAGTTGAGATGTATGTTGCTTGCACTACCAGACTAAAAAATCCCAGTCCCTTCAAAAAAAAGAACACCAACAACGAAAGGAATGAACAAAAAGAAATTAAAATAAAGAAGCACGAGCGATTTGCCGAAACAGCTGCTTTGGAAGGAAGCTGTTCTGGACGAGGAGAAACTCAACTGCACACCCAAATACTGGGACGTGCACGGGTGCCTCTTGGGGACCCCTGTGCCACCCTCCAGCCCCCCGGCTCTCCCGGCTGCAGGGTTGTCCCCCAACTCCAGCCGCCGGGGTGCCCGGGGGTTTGTAAGTTGCTGGAGGATAAATAAAGAGGGAAAAGAGGTGGCTGGGGGTGCGAGGAGGAATGTAGGCAGCCCACGTAACAGCACCCGGCCTCTCCTCAGACTCCCCCCACCCCAATCAAAACCTCTTTTGCATTTCCATGGCCTAAGGGGGGGTTTGCTCTCCTCGAGAACGGAGCGTCTGAAACCGCTGGGTGACACCGGGGAAAGGGGGGAGGCTGAAACCAAACCGAAACACCCCCAGCAAACTAAAGAGGCGCCGCTAAGGTCCCCCAGCACACACCTGATGTCCCAGCTTGGAAAGAGCCCTCCTGCCCCTCTCTCCACTCCCTCTTGCCCTGCATTTTTCCCTCCCGGCTGCCGCTTCTCCCGCCCCGCGGCTGCGGCGGGACCTCGGTGGGTGACAAGGGAATATTTATGTTGGTATTAGAGGAATGCGTTTCCTTCTCCAATCAGGAATGCAACCGGAGTTTCTAATTATAAGTTAGATGGTGGCTGGGAATAAAAGATTGCTTTTTAATGACTCCCCGTCCAGGTGCTCTTTCTTGCCTGCCTTCCCAAGAACGCATTTGCATTTTATTGCCTTTCTCTCATCCCAACGAATTCCCTGCTTTCAGACATACCTGAAATAGTTGGAAAGGCTGCCTTCAACACCCTCACCTCCGCACCGCCGGGCAGCGCGGAGGTACCGCAGCCGCGGCCCCTCGCTCGCCTCCGCACCTGAGCCCGGCTGCCGCCCCTCGGCAGGCGCGGGGGGGAGTGGGCGGCAGGGCTCGAAATGCCCTTGAAAAATCTTAATTCGTATTATTAGCATTTTGGGGGTGGGTTTATGATGATGATGATGATGATTCTTGGTGGTTTTTTTGGACGCTTCTCAGCTATTTCCAGCACCGCCCCGGGTGCGGAGCAGCCCCCGCTCCGCGGCCGCCCTTTCCCCACCGCTGGCGCGGAGCTGGCAGCTCTTTTTCCCCCGGGCAGGAGATCCGCACCCGCGCAGCCGACGGCAAAGAGAGGAGCCCCATCGGCTCGCCTACCCTTCCTTGCCCCGCACAGCTCTGCTCGGCGCTTCCTACGCGTTTGCCCGCGGATCAGGAGCCTTCCTGCAGCAGGGCTTCCCCGAGCCCAATTAACTCCGCGGGGTAATTAGAGCAGCTCTTGCAGTTACATGCCTTGCCCAGCACCATTTGCTTTTTGTGGGGGAAGAGAGAAAAGGCTCTTAAAGGCGTAGGGTGCAACGCGCGGAAACAAAATACATACAGAAATAAAACGGGGGAGCCGCAATCCGGACCAAAACAATCACTGAGGACTAAGCGCGTTATCCCGCGGGAAGCGGCGGGTGCTCAAGTCTCCGCTGATCTTGCGCGGGGCAGCTCCGCGGCAGCGCCCGGCACATCTCCCTCAGCCCCGGCTCTGCTCCCTGCTCTGCCTTTCCAACCAGCCCAGGTTGTTCAGGCTCCTCTCACCTCCTTTCTATCCCATTTTTTTATTTTTTTCCCTTTTCCCTAATTCCGCCCCCCCAACCCCTTTCCCTCTAAATATTCCTTAAAGCGAAGGGGGGGAAAAGAAGAAAAAAGTTTTCATCCTTTCCTCCCCTTCCTTCCACCTGACTAGCTCGAAATCACCTTGAAATGCTCATGTCAACTTGTATCATTATCTCTTTAATTCAGGCAGCGCCTTTTGTTCTTCACAGGAGAGGATCAAAGCACTTAAAAAAAAAAATAACTTTCCGATCGCTCTCCCTCGCTCTCTCTCTTTTACAGTAGGAGAAGGAGAGATCAGGTATAACCCAGTCAAAATAAACAAAGTGAATGCATAAATAAAAGAGGTGAAATGCAGGTTCTAAGAACTTGCTGGCGCTGGAACAATCCCACCTCTTTAGCTGAGTGGCAACGAAAGGAGAATTTCAAGTCATCTTAAAGGCAGGGGTTGCAGAGAAAACAGAGGAGGGGAAAAAAATAAATGAAAATGAGAGGAAAAAAAAAAAAAAAAAAAAAAAGAAGAATAAAACTTACCACCAGATTGGGTAACTTGACAGAGCCTGACTCAACCCACAAAGAAACAGGAAATATCCAAAAGAGGCCATTGATGAAAAGTTGTCTTTCTTTTTTTTTTTTTTTTAACCAGAGTTGCCAAAAACCTTCCTTTCTTCTGAGGCAGGATGATTATTTTAATAATAATAATAATAACAACAACAACAATAATTTAAACAACAACAAAAAAAAAAAGTCAAATGAAGTGAACACAACCCGACCAGGTAAATCCTCTCTTGCTTCCTCTACTATTCTCAAGGAAAAAAAAAAAAAAAAAAAAAATCTCAGAGAGGTAAAAAACTCTTCTCTCAGCCAAGACACTGAAGGCAAATATTAAAAAAAAAAAAAAAAAAAGAAAGAAAGAAAAAAAAAAAAAGTTTGAAGTAGCTCTCTTAAAAAGGACCCAATCAGCACTTATTGCCAAAGGGAGAATTCTGATGCTTTGGCTTGTTCTGTCAATCAGGAGCGCGAAGTCAGGAATGAGCTAATTGCAAGGAGATAGTGTTTTAATACTCATTAGGGGGCACGTTGGCCCACAAGCCAAGGGATAAAATGTAGTTTTAAAAAGGGGAAGGAAGATTTAGGGGGTTTAAATAGACAGGGGGGACCCCTGTGGATTTGGGTAGCTATAACAACCTGCCCGGATTTCACTCCCTGGGTCGAAGCTGCTAAAATGCAAAAAAAAAAAAAAAAAAAAAGGTAAGAAAAAAAAAAAGTGAAGAGGTTTTTTTTTTTTTTTTTTAGTTCTTATTTTTTCGATTTTCTCCTTCTTGCCATTCTGTCTTCTCAAGCCCCCATTTCCTCACGGTGATGGTCAGGATTAATTTCAACTAACTTTCTAGCAACTTTCAGCTTGTGGTTGGTTGGGTTTTTTTTGGTGGTGTTTTTTTTTCTTCTCCCCCCCCCCCCCCCCCCCCCCCTCCTTTTTTTCATTTAAAAAGAAAAAAAATAATTAAAAAAAAGAGGATTTGCACCCAGACATGCACTCGCACACACACGGACATGCACACCCCCTCAGACACACACACACCCCCCTTCCCCACCAGTCCAACCAGCCCAGATATCCAAGAGCTCCACTGAAGACATCTGCAAAGAAATCAACTTCTTCCATGCAAATCTCACTAAGGCTCATCCAGATCATCACAATTTGCAGGAGTCCCAGTCCCGGACTTTTTGCGAAGACGCTGCTGCAAACGACTTCATCCACCAGATCCACCCCACAGGGCACTAGTAATTGATCTCTTTTTTAATTTCTCTCTCTACAGATTGTAACAATTTCTCTCCTTTCAGTGGTGGTGGTGGGGGGTGAGCTGGGCTGGGCTAACGAGGTTCCAAAAAAAAAATCGGTAGCTTTTTTTTCCGTGGGGTGGAAAGAAAAAAAGAAAAGATTCATATGATCATAAAGATGTAGCTCCTCGAGAGTGGGTACGTGGTTAGATTTGCTGCTCCTCTGGAACATATTGTTTAAAGCTTGCTGGATCTGTGAGCAAGTGTCACCCAGCTGACAGGCTTTCCCCTTACCCTGGGTCATTTGAAAAGGGGCTGGAGAGACGACAACGAGGAGACGGAGGCACTGGATGAGCTAAGAGATATTTTTTTCCATGGAATGATGATTCTCTCCTCAGTGATTTGATGTTGTTGTTGTGGCTGCCTGTTGGGGTTTTTTTTTTGCCTTTTTTTTTTTTTAAACAGAAAGAACTGGACAAGATTTGTATTTATTTCCTTGCTTTTGTTTGATTTTATCTGTGAATCAGAAAAATCCTGTGGCTCACACGGAACAAAGAGTGATACAATTTTTAATGACTTTGTTGGAGGAAAGCTTGCAACCTCGCATGAGTTCAAATCAAAATGTGTTTTCTTTCTCATTAAGAACTGCATATATATTTTCCCTTAGTAGGGAATATTTCTATTTACACACACAGAGCTTTATATGCATATATATAAAGATATGTTTGTGTTTAGCTAGATGGAGAGATATACTCATTCTAGTGAAATTATACTAGAAATGCAGTTCATTCGGGGATATTTAAATCATTGGGAATTTGGCAGGGGTCGGGCCCTGATTATTTTCTTTAGGGTTGGATGACAAGTGATTGCAAATGTGAGCTCTGGCAAGTGCTTTGAGATCTAATCGGCCCGTGTAGCCGAGCTCGAGTCTCTCTGAGCGGCTCCTCACTTGCTTCCAGAGGAGGAATGGATGCTCTCTCTGACTCTCCCAGCAAATCCCCGTGGTGTTGATGCTGCAGTTATATTGAGTGTATTAAATCCATCCTCCCCCCCCCCCCCAAATCCTTCAGCAGCTCCTACACCCCAGAGGGGCCAAAGGGACTGGAGAGGGAGAAGGGATTTTATTGCATAAGGTAGGACAAGGAAAAAGGAGGAGGTTGGTGGTGTGTGAAAAATCATCTTAAGGACTTTCCCTCTATATTAGAGAAAATCCCATCCAATTATAGCATTACTGGAAAGAACCAAACCCTGAGACTTTCAAAGGAGGGGATTTCTCCGTCTTTTCAAGTGAAATTGCTCACACTGCAGACTGGAACGCACACACACACACAGACCCTCAAACACCAGCCCCTGCCTGGAACGAGGGTCCCAGCAAACCGAGGTGGATAGAGGGGGAGGAAGGTGCAGCACACAAGTCCCTTCCAGGGGTCGAGCTAATCTCCCCTCCTTTTGTTCCTAGGGAGAGATTTAAACATCCCCCAAAGCCTCTGCCCCTCCCACCAGGAAGCACCAAGCAACTTTACCTGAAGGTACAAATTCAGCCACTCTCCCTTTTCCTCTTTGCTTTGCAGCTGCTATTTGGGGAGGATGGGGATAATCCACTTTGTCATAGGCACTCAGACACACACAGGCAGGATGGTATTGATTCCTTCAGCAGGCAGCATTGCTCCTTGCTCTGATGCCAACTGCTTTTAATTACACTGATATGAAGGCAGTTGGGTGTATAATAGCTATTCCCATCACTCGGAACACTACTGTAGATTAGTTATCTATTATCAACGTTACCTTTTGAACCAGAGCCCTTTAAAGGCCAGATTTTGCAGTCCATTAGAGTCAGTAAAAAGGCTGCCACGGGCTCTATGGCTGTGAGACTGCTGGCATTTGGCTGCCCAAATCTGCAGTGTTTTCTCCCAGCCATTGGTTTTAGAGCCTGAAGTCAAAGCCTGGCTAAGCTCATCCACGCTGGTCCATTGGTTTCCATCTCTTTCACGAAGATTTGGATGTGCATTCAGAAATACTCTTCACAATGGGCAGGATCTAGCCCTCAGTGAGGTGACAGCAGCATGGCTTTGGCTTCTTTCCTTTTGGCATCGCTTGTCAGTGCCCAGGGAGATGTTCCAGGGGAAATCCTGATTGCAGGGTTGTGAATTCTCAGTGGTAGACACCAAATCTCAGCGCTGGTGGAGATGCAGCTGGCCTTGCACAGATTTTCCACAGGGCCAACCCTTACACCAGCAAAGTAAACACCAGTTTTGGTTCATGGCTTGCCCACGAGGTGAAGTTCCATCACCCTGGCTGTCAAATCAGAGAATAAAGCCTTGACCATGCTCACAGCAGTGGGGCCTGTTCCTCAGCCCCCATAAGCCTGCTGTAAAAGGAGGTGGATAGTTTCAGCTATGGGGAAAAGGGGATGGGAGGACATGGGGCAGGCCTCATCGTCACAGGGTTGGAATGTTTTATGAAAGCATTGCAAGCTGGTCCTATCTTGCTTACTCATGAGGATGGCCCAGCTGGCATCTTCAGGGCCCACTTGAGGGTGCAAATAGAGCTAGATTTAGAAACATGACTGCTTCACGGCACAGTTAGTCACAAGAGGGAACAGCTGCGCTCTACCATGTTCAAAAAAAGGCACATCCAGGGTAGTTCCACCCCACAGATGTCTATGTAAAGAGATCAGGGGCAAGGGGAGGAGGTTTGGAGAGATCCAGGCAGACAAGAAGGCGGGCAGACTGGTGCCATGCAGTCAGTCACACGTCTCAAATACTCTTTGTGTCACTTCTCTTGCTCTCCTTCCCCCTTTCCCCTACATGGAGAAGATTCATTATGGCTGCAGGTTGGGAAGATCATCCTCACTGAGAGCAAACACAGAGCCAGGGAAAGCTCCTCATGGGGCAGAAAGTTTTCCTTATTTTTGATGGAGGACAGAAGTGAGTTCTACTCTTTCCCTCTTTAATATTTGAATTCCCACCAGTAAAATCTGATTAACTGTCTTATTTTGCAAATTGCAACTGGAGCTTGTTCTTTTGGAAGATGGTTCATCTTCCCCGTTCACAATTTACTCACTGTCTGCCCCACACATCACTCTCTGGACACAGTGGTCTCCATGGTTGGATACAGCCACCATGGCAGTGTGAAAAAGCCATGGCCAGAAGCTCACATGGCAGCTCATTGTGACAGTGAGAGCACCAGTAAATCCCCACCAGGCAGCTTTGTAGCCCACCTGGCCTAATGTCAGCCCTAGTGAGGAACCTCAATAGTGTGTAGGACCTGCTATAGATATCTAGAGAACCAGGTATAAAAACGTGCTGTGAGCATTAAGCCTCCTCCCTCCACTGATGCTGGGAAAGTATTATATAAATACTGAGATCCTGGATGCCTTGGCTCTGGGTTGCTGGAGGTCTGGCTTTGCCATGGGCCTGTTGACTTGTGGCATGCTTCCCTCTTTCACTTTGCTTCTATGCCTTTTAAGGTCCTTGAAGACTGAGATCCATGTCATCTATCCATCTTGACCAGAAGTCACATCACTACAAGCAGTGATAAGGTAGGTTAATACTGATCTCCTCAGATGTGGAGAACAAGGCAGAAGATGGGTAACACCTGGCTCTGGTGTGATTCGGTGGCAGAACTGGTGAAAAGATGGATTTGGGTGGTAAATGCATGTCCTGTCATCAAGATAGGTCTCTCTGTGACCATCTGGTTTTGCTGTAGAGATGTCACTGCTCTCCAGAGGTGGAGGTTGGTCAGTACTGGAGGTGGAGAGAGCTATTAGAAATGTGCCAAATACACTAAGAACATGGGTTTCACCTGGTCTGACTACAGCTGTCCAAACCCTACTTACACAACTCTGGCTGCCTGACTGATCAATGGTGCAGTGGAGACCTGGGCAACTCAGCCCACTGTAGATACTAGTCCATGGTAGGTGGGGTGAATTGCTTCTGGAGTTGTATTTCTCTTTTTCTGGGACTTGGTGCCTAATCTTCAGATAGTTGAAGTTAGGTGAGATGCCTACAGGCCATTGCCTCTCCTCTGGGCTCTAAGGAGGCACTGATAGCAGTGAACGAATCAAGAGCAGTTTCAGGGAGGGTTTCTCAGCTCATTAGGCTGCAATGAGATGTCCTCAGCTGCAAGGGGACAGACACTGCCTACAGCAGCTTGGACTGTGGCTGCCATCTGCTCAGGTTACTCTGTGCCAATGGCAAATTAGGATTTTCCCTGCTCCTGGTTTCCCATCAAAATATTTCTGCATGAAGGTGTTATCCTCTGATCACAGAGCTCAGAAGAGAGACGGAGGGTGGCTGAAAGCATAAGAACCAGTACTGATCTGTCTCCAGGAGGACATGAAGGGTTAGATACATTGCATGGCTTTCAGTTTAATGGAAGCAGAGCAACCAGAAAGCTGCACTGGAATGTCCCAGACCTTTTGCAGAGTAGAGCAGATCTGTCCTGAGTGATGATCCTTTCCATTTAACTGTTACATATAAAATCTCCTGTTATCTCACCTTGGGTGAAAATTGTAATTCTGAGGAGCGTTCCTCTCTCATATTACGTGTGCCTCTAGTTGTTAGCTGGTGCTAACCTTGTTTCTTCCATACCAGGCTCTGAAGAGCACGTCCTGGCCATGAATGACCTGCTTTAGAAAGGCAGTAGGTGGTAAGGCCAGGCCTTGAACCGGTGATGGGGTCTCTGCTCTTACCTTTGCCACCAGTCTGTGATGTGACCTTGTGCAAATGACTTCACTGGTCTATGTCATGTCCCAGCTGGGTTGCTGTCCATGAGATAGTCACTTTCTTAGGACAGGCTTCTTATCCTGCTAGGGCTTGAACGACAGCAAAACGCAAGGTGAAATTTACAGCTCTGACACCTCTCCTTGTTCCTTCCCTTCATCTCCTGTCCCTCAGCTGGCTGTCCCCTGGTCGGCAGCGATCAAGCAGACACCTGCCTTGCCTGTTGCCTGCAGAAGAGGTAGGACTCTCACCGGTGTAGCTTTGGCCCACCTAGTGGTGCAGCAGGAGAACAAACCTGGAGAGAAAAAAGCACGGATCAAATACACAGCCAGCACCAGGGCTCTGGTTTCCTTTTCCCACAGCAGAAAAGTTGGCAGAGCCCAAGATGGGGAGGGGGTTTGTCTCTATGTCCATGATGAATATCAAGGAGGCCTGGTGTGCAGGAGGATGATAAGATCTTGCCTTGGAGGGTGGGAGGATGAGTTGTGGGTGCTACCTGAGGAGGGATCAGTGCACTGGGACAGTTCCACCGTGCAGCTATTTCTTTGTCCCTTGCACACTTAGGGCAGGTGGGGACACCAGCACCCCTGGCCCTGGCATCTGCCCTGGGGAAGAGCAGGTACACAGGCAGGCAAAGTATCTTCTGAGAGTGATGATGGTGACTAGAAGTAGCATGATCTTCACACAAATCTGCCCTAATCTATGACAACAGAACAAAATAATAGAATTCTAGAATGGTTTGAGTTGAAAGGGACCTTAAAGGTCACCTTGTTCCAAAGCCCCTACTGTGGGCAGGGACACCTCCCACCAGCCCAGGTTGCTCAGAGCTCCATCCAGCCTAGTCTTGAACACTTCCAGGGACGAGGCAGCCACAGCTTCTCTGGGCAACCTGTTCCAGGGTCTCACCACCCTCACACTAAATAATTTCCTCCTAATTTCTAACCTGAATCTCCTCTCTTCCAGTTTTGATCCGTTACCCCTTGTCCTCTCACCACAAGCCCTTATAAAAAGTCCCTCCCCAGCTTTCCTGTAGGCCCCCTTCAGACACTGAAAGACCACTGTCAGGTCTCCCTGGAGCCTTCTCTTCTCCAGGCTGAACACCCCAGATCTCTCAGCTTGTCCTCATGGGATAGGAGCTCCAGCCCTTGGAGCATTTTTGTGGCCCACCTATGGACATGCTTACCCAGTTTTATTAGACAGCAGAAGCAGCCAAGAAGTCAGTGCCATGTCTATGTTCAGATAAATATTTCCTTTCATCCTCCCTTCCTCCTAAAGCCACTGAGATAGTCACCTTCAACCATCATCTCCAGAGCCTTTCACAGTCCCTGGGGGCTGTGATAAGATACATCAGTGCTCTGCTTGATAGGCCCGTTTGCTGAAGGTGAGGAAGACTTTTCCATGTAGTCTCCAGCAGCAGCAGCTACCTGGTGGTTGCAAGGTCACTTTGTGGAGCCCATCCTCTGACAAATGAGTACTGTGAAGGATTAGTTGTGATCTTCCTCACAGGATGAGGGTTGGGGAAAACCAATCTGTTTTGAAGGGAAACTGACCATTTGAAGGCAAACTAAATTTCCTGAGTACATAAGGAGCAGTTCTGCTTTTCTGGCACATTGAGAACTCCAGATTCATAGAGGAAATAATCCAAAATAAGGAACTGAAGAATCTGATCAGTGTAAGTTTCCCCCTGAGGACTCCAATACAATAAAAGTAGAAATAACCTGAGCCCTGCGTGTGTAACGTGTGTTTGTGTGAAATTTCTCCAGGCCAGGTTCAAGTTAAAAACCTATTAACCAGCAGAGGAAACTGAGAATCTCTAAGAGCCCAAACCCCCTATTATCTGTACAAATAACCATTCACAGGATGATGCAGACATAGATGTTTATAACCAAGGACAATGACATCTTTCCAAGAGAGTAATAATAATCACCCACTTTGTTTGAGATAAATATTTTAGGCTCTGGTATTTTGGCTCCTGGGAGTACATCCTACATCCCTTTCTGGAGATGTCCATCTCATCAAGTTTCAACTTCTAAAGGGGAAGGACAACCTGTTAACAGTCCATATCCACAGGGAGCTTGTGTCCTTGGAAGTGAAATGCCTTCAGTGGGTGGAATTAAAGGTCCTTTGGAGGTCCTTGTTTTCTCCTGCCCTTTCATTCATTACTGTGTAAACAGCTACCTTCACCTGCCTGTCCAAATCTAGAGAAATGAAGTCCAGCAAGGTGGTTTGCAGCATTAATTACAGAATCACAGAATGGTTTGGGTTGGAAGGGAACTCCAAGATCATCTAGTCCCAACCCCTCTGCCATGGGCAGGGACACCTCCCACTAGACCTGTTTGCTCTGAGACCCATCCAACCTGGCCTTGAAGGCCTTAGCAGCCACTGCTGCAATGAGGAGCACTACAAATATAGTATCACTGGTCTCAGAAAGAAACCACAGGAGCTTTTAGGGAAGATTCTCTCAAAATCCACACTCAGAATAAGGACTGGCTTTAAAATTTTTATTTTTTAATTTATTTTTTTTTACTCTGCTTCATCTAATCTCTCTTTATAAAAGTTATTTTTTAGGGGTTATATATTGGATTAAAGAAAAAGAGGAAGAAAACCAGGTGTTTGTGAGTCAGAAAGATCAATAACAGAAACAGTTATTTATTAAATCATCCCTGCATTGATGTTGAAATTTTCTAATCCCATTCTAACACACAATTCAAATAACCCCTTTTCAAAGGGCTAGCCACACTCCTGCTGCAGGTGCAAACAAAAGAAAAAAAATAAAATTGAAACCAGAATTTCATCCCTTTATGAACTCACTCATAACACCAGCCTTTGAAACCGAAGTGATACCATCGCTCAAGAGGAATGTTGGGATTCAGTCTTGTGCTTACAAATCAATATGCATTTTAAATAGGGATTACTCTGTGCTGCTGACAAGCACTGGACTGAAAACTACCCAGACTGGAGTGTCTTCTCTTCAGCCACAGACCAAGCTAATTAAGATACATTAAAACCAGTAACTAGGAACGTAGGAGGTGTAGGGACATCTGCTGGACTGGCACTCCTCTTACTGCCTGGTATTGCCCTGCTTGAGGTCTCCAAACCCTTTAAAAATGTGCTTTTAAATTGCAGAACAACAAGATTTTGTTGATTATTTGGTTGTGTGACACCGAGTTTATTTTAAAACAGGTTACTATGTAATATCATGATGGTAAAGTTGCCATGATGCGTTGTGCTGGGTACAAATCCTCTGCAGAGTGCAAGAGGGGGTGGGGGGGGGTGGGGATAATGAACTGGGAGAAAGCTTTTCCATGTGATGGGAAATGAAATAAACACCAAAAATCACTCTCATTGGCAAGAGCTGGACGGGGCTGGATGGGGGAATTGTCTCGTGTTTTGCTTCTCCCACACGGACACAAGATGCCTTCTTGCAAAAGCAATAAGAAAAGATCTGCCTGCACTCAGGGGAGGAAAAGGAACAGGCAGGTTTGGCTGAGAGAGTTAAAAAAAAGCACCAAAAAAATCCCCCTGAAACCCCACCAAGGTGTTAAAACCTCAGTCAAGTGAGGTGTTGACAAGGGATCCAAGTTGATAAATAAACAGAAAGGAGCTCTCCCTTGCAAAGCCTGAATGACAAAGAGAGAAAACAGGCTCTGGAGAGTGTCCCTTACCATTTTCATCACAAAAGCTGATGGTGGGGGGGAGCTTTTGACAGGAAAACAGTTTTGACTTTCTCTCCCTTTCTCTCTCCTTTTTTTTTTTTTTTTCCTCCCTTTCCCTTCCCTCTTATAAACACAGAGGACAAGAGGTCATAGCCCCGGGGTTTAAAGAGACACTTCTCCCCTTCCAGGGAGGGTGGATGTTCTTTCAGCCTGTTTACAAATTAGTCAAAGTTATGATGTCTTAATGCAGTTGCCGGGTGGCCACCTGTCCCGGACTTTCTTCTGGTGCACTTTCTTCATGTGTAGGAGTGACACCTGCAGATGGTTTCTTGCCCAGCATCCAAATCCACATCTCGAAATGGGGCAAAATGCCACGAGTCACGCGCCTGTTTCGAAGCAATGGGGAAGGTTGGTGCACAGGTCTGAAAAATCCAGGGGATGTTCTGAGGAAGGGCTGTGCTCCCGGGTGGGGTGTTTGATGTGTGTTGGGTACTGCATGCACTCACCAGACACCCTAAGGAGGGATTTCTGAAAGGAGATTTGGAGCACGGTGATGTATGGGAGCAAAAGCAGGGGCTGAATCACTTTTGTTGGTTCTCATCCCCACGTTTGCAGTGCCAAAATTAAGCCCAGATCCTCCCATTCTTCACATTGCTTTACAAGGTTGTTTCCAAGCCCTGGGCATGAAGCAAAGTGGCTTAAGCAGCAAGTAGTTCAGTGAGAAATGATAATAATGGTGCTTGGTGTCCTCTCTATCTTCCCCCTTCCACTGTGGGCTCTTTGGTGCCTAATAAAGGTTGAGCTCACATTGCAGCCCTTTTCTCCCGGGGGGGAAGGAGGGAAAAGCAGTAACAAGGTCTTTCTTCCCTACCTGTATACTTATTTTCACACAACTTAATCTCTCTGAAACTTTTATCTTTCTGCCAAACTGGGATTGGCTGAGGGGTTCAGAAGTTGGAGGGGAGGAAACGAGTGGATAGAGGCACACAACATAATCAGCTAACCCAAGTTTCCCAAGGAAGCCAGACTTCAAATGCATTACAGTGCTTTACAAGTCTTGCAGGAGCTGCTTACAAACCCCAGTCCTGAGCCAGAACCCCCCAGTGCCAGGCACTGTATGAACATATTCCCCAACACAATCCTTTCCCCAGGCCAGTGCTCAGGAGTTTTAAACGAGAAGTTTAAGGCACTTCAGGTTGGCAAGCACCCGCTTTTCAATATGAATGTAGAGCAACTCCCTTAATGTGGGTTGTATTTGGCTGGATTCTGCAAGAAAGCAGATCTGGGCTCTGCTTGAGTTGTGTTTTGTTTTTTTTTTTCATGGGAATGGCAAGGAACTCACAGGGCTTGAAGAACTTTGCCTCTTAACAGCCCTACTTGGCTTCGATCCTACCCAGAAATCCCATTGGCTCTGGTGGAGTAAGAAGGGAGTGAAATCTGCAGGGCTTGGCCCCTTTGGCAGCTACAAGGTTTCTTTAATGTATTTATTTTCCAAGAAAAAGGGGTTATACTGTTTCTTTGCAACCCTGTCAGGTAGGAAAACTGCTTAGGTCTTCACAGGGCACTGGGTCACTCCTATGCCACTGCCCTGTTGGTGTCACACCAGCTGGTCCAGTGTCTGGAAAACACTTTTCTCTACGAAGACTAAGTGTTAAACCCTGGAGTCTGTGGTGGGCTCCACTACAGATTAATTCTCTTCTAGTCAGTCACTGAGCTTCCAACACTTCCTCATAGACCTGAACTGTTGGCTTCAGACAGGAATTCCAAGTGGACTTGAAGGGAGAGGTACCTTGTGTCCATCTCATCACAGTAGATAGAGACTGAACAGTGTTTGGGATTTTTGGGTCAGTTCAAAAGTTCTGGTTCTCCTGGAAGGATCTGGCCCATCATTTCCCAGCCTTGCATTTGCCATGAAAGGGACTGCTCTGCTCCCATCTTTGGGCCATGGTGGCACTACTGCCTGCACTGGAGAGGAGTGAAATCTTCAGCCAGCTGCTCAGAAAGGCCTGCAGGTGGTTCACAGCTGCTGAGTTTTCTCCTGAGATGCTTCCTCATCTTCTCTTCACCTTCTCTCTCCCTCAGTGGACTCCTCGAAGCTAAAGCTGCACAAGTCTGAACCTGCAAATACAGAAGACATCAAGCAATAAACCATTGGCACTCCAGACATCAGGAGTCAGCTCTTTCTGCCTCTGTTTCCTTCTCCCAGGACAGTTTTAAGGAATCAAATATATTTGGAGTCATGAATTACTTTCTAGTTTCTGACCTCTCAAAATAGGTGGGGAAAATGGCTTCTGGAATATTTTGCACACCATGAGACTTGCTGTGTGTTTGCACAAACTAGCATGACTCCAGAAGCTGGTGTGTTAAGGAGCAAACCAAGAACAACCATCAAACATGGAGATACTTGGTAAATCAATTTGGATATACAGACATTTGGGGAAGTAGAGCATGAAATGGAGAAAGTGACAGGTACATTCAGCTGGAGTAGGAAAGGTCATAAAGAATGCAATTTTTTGGGAAGCATTTTTATTTTTGAAGAAAATCCTATTTGTATGTTGCTCCCATGATTTCTTTGTAATTCCAAGATCTTCTTGAAGTTCCTTTAAAGAGCTGGGCATGAGGAGCAATTGAAACAATTGGAACACCAGCTTGGTGTGCCCAGTTATGTGAAGCAGTGAGTGAGCTCCTGGTGGGAGAGGACAAAAAACCCGTGTTGTCCAAACTGTCTTTTGACAAACTTCCCCACCCAAAGCCTGCCTGACACTTCTTGCACAGTTTTCAACATGGTAAACTCTGCAGCTTCCCTGGTTACAAGGGACACTAGGTTTTAGGAGGGCTGACAGAAGGAAGTTCTCATCTCAGTTAAGCAGCTGGAAAATGCCCTAAAGCAAAGGCCCCAGTGACCTTGTTTAAAGCCATCGAGGGTATTTCCCTGTCTAAGGTTACAGGTGAAGAAAGGGCATTGGTGGCTTTTCAAGGGAAAGGTAGGTGACATGAGGAGGTTAAAACCTTTCTCCTACTCAAGGATAGGTTTTGCAGGAAACAAGAATTCTCTTGGACCTGTGTAGGTTGGATGGTTGGAGGAAATATACTCTCAAGAGCTTTGCACCACCAAACACCACAGCAAATAATTTGAACCTACTAGAAACTCAGCCTTTTAGGGTTTAGCTGGTAACCCTTCTCAATGTTGTTGTCTGTCATGGACAACATGATAAAACAGGGCTACCATTGCTCAGTCCCTGAAGTTAATCACTGATGACATCCCTAAACAGATGCAACACCACATCTCCTCCCTGGGATAATGGGGAACATCCAATAAAGAGTGAAAGAGGCTTCTCAAGCATTGTCAAGCTTTCTTCATCATCTTGGATGTAAAAGGTGGCCTGTCACCTCCTTTAGGCTGAGGATTACTGCAACACTATGGACTATGAAATATGGGATAGGTTTCTCAGAATCCAGGGGTAGCATGGCTTGTGGAGAAACCCACAGCTGTCCAGAAAGAAAACCCAGCAAAATCAGGAAGAAAATGCTGAAGTCTGCTGAGGGAGATGGAAAGATGAAGAGATGGGAAAAGCAGGAGGGGACAGGAGGGGAAATGTCAGCTCCTCTTAAGGGGGGTGGAGGAAGAATCACAGAATCACAGGATCACAAAACTATCGAGGCTGGAAAGACCTCTGAGATCATCAAGTCCACCACACCAGCCAGACCATGACACTAAGACCCACATCCAGTCTTTCCTTAAACACTTGCAGAAATGGTGGCTCCACCACTTCCCCGGACATGCCATTCCAGTGGCTGATCACCCTTTCCATGAGGAAGTGCTTCCTAATATCTAACCTAAAACTCCCCTGGCACAGCTTCAGGTTCCAAGAAGGAACCATCCAAGTCAAACATACTGGTTGAAAAGTAGCTTATGGATGTGGCAATGAAGTGGTCTCATAGAGTCATGGAACAGTGTGAATTGGATGGGACCTTAGAGGTCATTTAGTTCCAACCCCCCTGCATGGGCAGGGAACCTCCCACTAAACCAGGTTGCTACAAGCCCCATCCAACCTGGCCTTGAACATTTCCAGGGAGGGGGCATCCACAGCTTCCCTGGGCAACCTGGTTATAAATCTTGTGATGGTTTAGGTTAATCAGGGTTTGATTAGCATCAGACAAGTAAGACTGACTGATAACACCCAGTGCAGGTGACTGGTGACATTGCCTTTAAAGAACTTTATCACCATGCAAGGCTTCTCCATGGACTGCCACCTCTCTGAAAACAAGTTGTCCTCAGTGTTGTCCTGTTCCTGTGCAGGAATGATGACTTAAAGAGAGAGAGAGAGAGAGAGAGAGAGAGAGAGAGAGAGAAAGAGATTAAGGGAGTCTGAATATATCCAGGAAGAAACTGGGGATAATGTTGGGAGTGCCTCATGAACATGAAAATTGTGCTCAGCTTCAGTCACCCTCTGTCAAAATAGAAAAAAAAAAAGGAAGGGAAAGACAGAGAAAGAAGAGGAGCAGATTAAAAATACCAGGGTTTCATTGCCAAGAGGAGGAGGTGAGTAAGAGATGTCCAACATAATGAACAGGATAGAAATCAGTCAAGAAGTTATAATTTGTTCTGACTCATAATACCAGCCCAATGGAATTCAAAGCAACAAAATTAAAACCAGCAAAAGAAGATGCTTTTAAATATGGAGCTAAAGATTAAACTGAGAAACTCAAGACAGCACAGGAATTTAGCAGAATTCCACTAAAAAAAAAAAAAATATCCCAGAAGAACTTAAAAAGTTTTATGCTCTGATAAATCAAATAATTTGAGACTATATTTTGGAGAAGTGCTGTAATGACACCTCCAACATGGCTTGGAGTCTCTGTTTTGGGCCTTTCTCGAGGTCTCTTGGGGATGTTCAACCTTGGCTTGCATTGCATCTGGTTTCTAGCATCTGTGAGGCTTTGTGGTTCCCTAAGAAATGGCACTTGACCAGAGATGGAGATGAAATGGAGGTGAGCTTGCAAATAAATTTCTCTTTCTTCCACCCACCCACACCATTCTGGTACACGAGCATTCACTGACTGCAAGGGATAACTGCAGAATATTAATCGTATTACATCTATAATTAAAAATCTTCATCTCAGATGAGCACCCACGGTCCTATGCTCATCTGGAGTGTACTACAGTCTGGTATTAGCTCCTATTTAAAGCTGACCAACTCAAAAAATTAGAATAAACAATTCCTCTGGCCATCTCAACCTTTGATGCAGTTAGCGAGTCAACAAAATCAAATCAGCTGATTCCTTTTTTTGTTTGTTCGTTGGTTTGTTGGTTTTTAAGAATTTGATTCCTTGGTCAGATGAACAGGAAAATGCACCACTGTTTGGAAAATCCCCTTGAGACATATCTTGCAACCCCCCCACATTTTCTCATTGTTCTCAGGTAGGCCCTTACAGTCTCGACCACCATGAGAGCCACGCTCTGTGGGGAAGATTAGGGGTGTTCTTTACAACAGTTGTTTGGGTGCAGATGATTTTTTAAAACTCCATCTCAGGTTTTTCAATATGGTGGATGGGATGTATTTTCCACAAACATAAAAAAACCCCTATTTTTAATATTTTTTTTTTCTTTCCCAGTGTTGTCTGTATGGCACTGGCAACCACCATGGGCTTGCCATGCTCATGTGCTGCCCTGGCAGAGGAGAGGGCAGTGACCTCACATGGAGAGCAGACCTCTTCCTTTTCCCATCTTCTCTCCACTCCTCAGAAAACACAGTGGGCAATATCTTCTGTTCTCCCAGCTCCTTGTGCTGTCACTGATAAGCCCACTTGAGGTAGCAGAGGAAACTGATCCCTTGTAGAGCTGGAAAAAGACCCGTGTCAGACACTAAGCCAAGGACAAACTCAGGGGAGGACATGCCCAGGCTCCACTGGTGCTCTACAAAGGGAAAGCACCATGTTTGGATGTGCCCTCAGCATCTCTGACCCAGGTCTTCAAAGATGTCAGATGGTGGTTAACCAAGGAGAGATAGGTTCCTTCATGTCCTGAGGCCCAGATTCTGAAAGGTTTCATTACATGACCTGAGGCTTTTCTACCTCAGGAGATAAATATACGTGGTGAGGATGCAACCATTGGGCCAACCATAATTGACCAAATTAGTTGTCTACCTCCCTTAAAAGCCATCTACAAACTGTGCCCAATTAAGGGTTCTCATGGAAAATGATCTTGTGGGAGATCCCTCACAACCAACATTAATGGGTTCCTCTCTACCCTGGAATTCCCAGGAATGCTTCTTCCCTTGCCATGGTGTTATTTTTATTTATTTTTTTTTTTCCATTTGCAGTTATATTTCCTATGCCCTCATAATGAGAACACCTGTGTAACCCATTTTGGTATTAAAATAAATTATTGGCAGCTGCCTTGTCTCAATATCTTGCAGCAGTGAGTTCCACTGGCAAATGGTGTTACCCTTACAGGCTGCAGAAGTGTAGGAGCACCTCACACGTAGTGTCCAGAACAGCACTGCCACCTTTTAGGCAATGATTCCCAAATTTAGCTACCAGCACGCCCTGACTGTGACTACAAATGTGGAATTTACAGAGGGAAAAGGGATCACCAGCAAAATATCCTGCTGCCTCCCTTGCTGTTCGTGCTAGACAATGATCAGGGGATTCCCATGAGTTTTGGGCAGTGCCAGCCATGCTGCACTCCATGGCTTTGCATGCAACTCCTGCACTGCTGAGAGGTCAGACCTCTGTGAAGGGGATTTGAACCCTTGTGTCTCATGGAACTGTGACTGTTGAGATTTGTGGTAGAGCCCCAAGTCTCCCGTGCCTCAAAGAGGCAGAACAAGCTCAGTCCACTCCAGAGCATCTGGAGCTACAGATCTAGATGTCTGGCAGATCCCTGTGTCCTGTGTTGGTGCAAAGCTGAGCCAGTCTTGACTAAGCAGTAAGAGGGCAGCACTCTGGAGCTATTGCTGCTTCTGGTGGTACCCATAGCCAAGGGTGGAGAGGGAGTGCAGAGCCCCCAGCTTCAACTTGCTGTGACACACGGATCCAAAATAGCTCTGAACCTTTGAAGGAGCTTCACTGTTTCACTAGGTGGCTTGTCCCGGTGGACTATCAGTGAGCACCCGTCCCAGCAGCCCATCAAGTATCCTGGCTGACAGTCTTCTTTCTTCTGACTTCTTCTCACCCTCAAGACAGCCCTCATCTGTCAAGAGCTGCCAAATGTAAACAGTCACTGCCACCTAGTGACCATGGAACAGTTCACACCTTCTGGAAAACTTTTCTGGCTTCCTAAGCGGGGGCACGTGGGAAAGGAGATGACCAGCAGGCCTCAGACAGACACCAAGCCGGTGTGTAGGTACATGTGAAGCTAATTTCGGGTGTCAGTTGAAGATGGCATTTATTATCCATTCGTGTGCTATTCTGGAGCAGGTGGGATGGGAAGATGCACTTCACTGGAGTGTCCTTCAACTAGATGCTCACGTCCTCAGCAAAAGCTGCCCTATCCATGGAGAGGATGATCTGGGGAGGTTTATGTACCTGTTGTCTTTTCAGCTTCTACAGTTCCCCCTTAGGCTCAAGCTAGAGCTGAGCCACAAAGGTGCATCTAACAGTTGTCATTTAGCAGAGCATTGTAGTCATTAAATTAATTGATGGTGTTGTCTTCTGCAATGTAAGAGGGATCCACTGCTAGGAAGAACTGGGATTTAGGAGATCTGCTTCTCAGCTACTCATCCTCAGTATTCCATGAGATGAGTTGTTTCAGGGTGGTCTCAAGCCAAACCTCAGATCCAAGTGACCCAGGGTAGACTGGCAAAATGGGACTGAAATTACAATTAGTCTCTGGTCTGTTAATGGTGCAAGTTGAAGTGTGGCCGTGTTGCTCCTTCCCATTGTAGAGTTGCTGAGAAATCCAAACCTGAACCATCACAACTTTGTATAATCTCACCATACTGCACGGGTGAGGCAGAGGTGGATTTCCAGCTCTTGAAGCCAGGGACAATATTTTATTCTGCATCAGCCCAGCGAAATGCAGCTGCAATCCAGGGCTAAGTGTGGTGGCAATACAATGTTGGTGCAGCTTCAGGAAATCTTGCTGTCCAAATCAGTCCTCTAAATCCAGTGTCGTGCACTGGCTGGCCAGTGATCCCAGGCCGTGTGCTGCCTGCCTGCTGATGCTAGGCTGGGAAAGCTCTTATTTGCCAGAAGATGGCACTGGTTCTCCATGGAGAAGCATATGGGAACAGGTGCATCCCTATCCCAGCTGCTTGTGCTCCTCAGTTCAGTTAAAGCCCTTATCCAAGGTGGTCATTCCTGGGGATCCTGCAAGTTGCTGGCTGATCAGGGGTACAAGGACAATTTTAGCCCCACCTGGCCAGAACTCAGGTCCCAGAGGTTCACATCTCTTCCTATGTAACTAGTACAGAGCATGCAGACTAGATTCCTCACTTATAAATCCATGAAAAATCCACCACTTCCTGCACTATTTTACTCCCTCATCACAAAGCCTGACTTTAAGGAGAAAAAGCACCTGAAACAAATGGTTTGAGCTTGGCAGGGACCAGGACTTTTAGGTGAATTGCTGTTTCTGTCTTCACTTGCAAATAAGTGGCAGCCACTGGAGATGTATGTCTGCTCATTTCAGCAGATGCTTTGAGAAGCCCACAGAGCTCATGGGAGAAGGGGGAAAATGAGGAGCATCATTCAGTGGTAGATGACATGGTTTGAAGGTCATAGTGCTCTGGATCAGCTTTGTGGCCAATAGATGGGGCCATTTCCACACCTACTACCTTTGGGTCCACCAGAGCAGGTTCTCCCAGTGCCCAGAGGACGGTGATGTCCATGGGATGATGGCTTCCTCTGTACGTCCCTAGTAAATGCTGTCAGAAGGGAGGTCAATGCTTGATCTTTCCTTCTCCCATTTGCAAAAGACCAGCAGAAAGGCAGGAGCAAGTTTCCTGTTGCTCCACTACTTTCCCATGATACAAACCTGCTGCTTCTCCCAGCAAAGCCTGGAGAAACTCCCTGAGGGCACCCTTGTTTCCTCAGGGGAGAAGAAAGGCTTTCTTAGCCTGCCAAAGCAGGGGACCCCAGCAGACAACAGCCCTGAGCTCTCCTTTATGCTTTCCACACCCCCCAGGACCAAAGGCAATGTGTTCACTCTATCTCTGAACTTTCCACCTGTAGTGACATGGGACTTCTCTGTGCCTTGAGGAAACGAAGCTATTAATAACCTAATGACACACGGCACTTCTAAGAGGTCAGATGCTCACTGATGAATCACAGGATTCCCAGGCTGTGATCTGGGCCTAGAAGTGGATCCATCAGAATGGCAGAAAAACCTACTTCTCCCACATCTGGAAAAGCAGGGAAAAATAAGAAACACTAGTTGGAGAGGGAGATGCAAACTCCTCCAGTTTATTCCAGTTTCAGTGGTCATTCTGGGTTCCTTGTGCAGTAAGACCTCAACATGCAAAAAGCAGAAATAAAGGCATGCACAGCAGAATATTCCTGCTGATGAATTAAAACCCAACATTAAAGAATAGCCCAGCAAGTTTCAGTTTTTAATCCAGGGCATGTCTGAGTCACCCAACCACACTCCAGCAGTGCAGGTAAGTGCTAGTCCTTGATTATTGCAAGGCTACTGCCAGTCACACTTGTGGAAATATTTCTGTTTTCAGCCTTTTATCCCCTCACAAAATCACTCTTCTTGCTCAGAAATCACAGAAAGACAGGGGAGCATGGCACTGGTTTCCACCAGAAAGGAAACTTCAGCAGGACAAAATGGACATACACCACTTGCATGCACACAATATGCATCTATTGAATGAGGTGTCCTCTCAGCACCGTAAGTCTCTCTGAACATCTGCACACCACAAATGTACATACATTTTCAGCTGAGGAAACCTTCCCTTCCTAGAGGAGTCAGCCAGTCCAGAACAGTGAAAGGTGTAATTTCAAAGAAACCCTTCCACCTTCTGGAGGCAAAGAGTCTTCCTGGCTGCCAAAAATAAGAAGAAACCTATTCCCATTGTCTCTCTCAAAATTCAAGTCTTGGGCTTCTTGCACGGAGAAAATACCAAACTCTGCAGCATAATGAAAGCCTTCTATCTGTCCCCATGTCCTTATTTTCTCTCAAGGCCAACCACTTCACCCAAAAGCCTCTTCCCAGCCTCTAGGCTCCTACTATTGATTCTGGCCAAAGCTACGAGGACAGCTACCTTCAGGATCAATCATAGAATCACAGAATTGTTTGGGCTGGAAAGAAGGGACTTCAAGATCATCCAGTTCCAACCCCCCCCGCATGGGCAGGGACACCTCCCACTAGACCAGGTTGCTCCAAGCCACATCCAACCTGCCCTTGAACACTTCCAGGGATGGGTTTTCCACTGCTTCCCTGGACAACTGTGCCAGTGTCTCACCACCCTCACACTAAAGAATTTCCTCCTAATTTCTTACCTAAATGTCCCCTCTTCCAGTTTTGATCCATTATGTCTTGTCCTCTCACTACAAGCCCTTATAAAAAGTATCTCTCCAGCTTTCCTGTAGCTCCTTCAGATACTGGAAGGCTGCTATGAGGTCTCCCCAGAGCCTTCACTTTTCCAGGCTGAACAGCCCCAGCTCTCTCAGCCTGTTTTCATAAGAGAGGTGCTCCAACCCTCAAGCCATCAAGGCCACCTTCAGTAGCTGAACCTTCATTCATTATACAAGCATCTGCTGCTGTAGACCTATTTCAGCACTTTCCAGCTTGGCCTACATGTCCCAAGCTTTGCTGCAACTTGCAATTACATGAGCCTTTACAAATATCAGAACGATTTTGCTTCAAGACAGGACCTGAAGGATGGACTAGGTCCAACCTGTACTAAAAGTGCCAACAAACCTTGGCCAACTCATGCATACTTTTGAGGATTTAAAGAGAGTGGTTAAAATAGATGTCTGCCCAACAGCAAAGGCCAGGAGCAACATGCTCTTGGAAGCTGCACATGTCTTCAGCTTTTTAACATGCCCCAGTGAAGGGAATGAAGGACACAGGCTTAGCCCTGCAGGAAGCATAACAGCTGCATCCTTGTCCTCAACATGGAATCACACAGACCTGCTGGGACAACCACACCAGTCCCTTCCTACCACCATCGTGGTGCATGGAAACCTTGTTTTGCCCCATGTGAAGTACAGAACGGTAGAAGCATTCAGGTTGGAGGGATCTCAGGAGGTGTTGGGCTGAAAGAAGGATGAGGACTGACATTGTAAAGAGATGGATGGGAAACACTTGTTTGGCCTGAAGATGTGATCCAGAAAGAATGTGGAAATGGAGGAAAAAGAAGACCTGGGCTGATAAAAAGGTTAAGAAGGGGATTAAGAACAACTTATGCAAGTTGACCATGGTGATCTTTTTGTTTTTCATCCATGGTGCTGTTTGCCTGACTCCAGCTCATATTAACAATCAACATTGTGCTTCAGAAGCACAAAATCTCTCAGTAGATAACCTGCAGGAGACCCATGGCCCACAGCTGATGGACTGTGGTGTGATGTGCTTTGCCCATGTCTTACCCTTACAAATCACAAGAATGAAAGTCTGGTCATGTAGTGGCCAACTGATCGAGTGGGCTCACTCCTGACAGATGAAGTAGGTGTGCTATAGCTTTGAGACCACACCTGGAGTACTGTGTTCATCTCTGGTGTCCCTGACATAAGAATGACATAGAGTTGTTGAAGTGAGTCCAGAGGAGGCCGTGAAGATGATCAGAGGGCTGGAGCATCTCTGCTGTGGAGACAGGCTGGGAGAGTTGGGGTTGTTCAGCTTCGAAGAGGCCTTAGAGCACCTTCCACTACCTGAAGACTTTACAGGAAAGCTGGAGAGGGACTTTTCAAAAGGGCATGGAGTGATAGGATGAGGCGGAATGGTTTCAAGCTGAAAGAGGGGAGATTGAGACTTAGCTATGAGGGTGGTGAAACACTAGCCCAGGTTGTTCAGGGAAGTTGTGGCTGCCCCATCCCTGGAAGAGCTCAAGGCCAGGTTGGATGGGGCTTGGAGCAACCTGGTTTGGTGGGATGTGTCCCTGCCCACAGTAGGGGCTTTGGAAGGAGATGACCTTTAAGGTCCATTCCAACCCAAACCATTCTATGATTCTGTGATTCTTTACTGGGAAAACCAACATTTTCCATATGTGAGGCATCTGAATGTGATGAAGCTGCATGTCCTCTCACTCACAGGAGCACCTGAAAATGTCTCATGCTCCCCCATAGGCTGAAGCCCCTCTGAACTTGTGTGAGGAACCACCTTGGGAGTGTTGTGCTGTGAGTGCTTGTGAACCAGCAGCATGCTGGCATGTTTCAGAGTGGATGCTTCATTGGTTAGTCCCTGAACTGTGGCCTAATATGTGTGAAGGCTGACAATGATTTACAGGCCAGGGTTGGTTTGCATGCCCACACACACACTCACAGGTGCCAAAATGCCCTTGCGTGCCAGCAGCTTTGCACTCCCCTCCATCTCCTGGGATGTCCTGGCATGGCACAGGCAGGTTCTGCCTCTCTGGTCCAATTCCATCAGCTGTGCAAGGAGAGGGTGAAGACCAGATTGCTTCCTTCTTGCTCCCCATTGGGGTCTAGCAACAAGCAAAATAGGGGAGAAGAAGGAAGGGCAGGAGGGTGATGGGGATTGGGCAGCAGGAGGAACCTGGGGTGAACCCTGCACGTCACATGTGAATTCCTGCAGCAATTTTAAAATGTCATATTGCATTTTGAACTTGTGTGTGCCAGGCTGGCCACAGTGCTGCCCACGTCTGCCCTACAACTGAGCCAGGACCCTGTGGCAATACCTGTGCCACTAGATAAATTATGCAGCTGGAGCATGCTCTCTGCATCTGAGGGGAAACAGCATGACATGGACACATGCACATGCCCACATGGTGTCCTCTTTCCAAATTATCTCCTGGGCAAATTATACTTTTCCCAGAAATGCACTGGAAGATAAGAAGACTCAGTGGATAACTATATATATATATATATATATATATGCAGAATCATAGAATCATCATGGTTGGAAAAGACCTCCAAGGTCACTGAGTCCAACTGTCCACTCAGGGAAAAAAAAAAACCACACAAAAAAGAAAAAAAAAACAATCCCAAACCAAGCTAAAACCCCCAAACCCCCCAAACCATAAAACCACAACCACACACCCCACAAAACCACCACCAACATACAACCCCAAACAACCCACCATGCCCACTAGAGCATTCTCTGAAGTGCCACATGAGCATGTTTCTTGAATACCTTCAGGGATGGTGACTCCTCGACCTCCCTGGGCAATCTGTTCCAGTGTCTATGTGATGCTTTCCTCCAAATATACACACGCACTAGTTTCATGTAACAACAAAAAACCTTGACAAAAGCTCCGGAACAAACCAGTCCTGTGACTCAGGCACATGGACCATTGTTGTGGAATGACTATTTCTGAGCAACACAAAGAAATAGGCCTGAGCATCCAGCACCTGCAGTGCTGAATGTTTTCCTACTATGTTGTTCTCAGAAACCCAACACTGGTCCAAAACTGAAGAGAAGATGAAAACATTAAAAATAACATAGGATAAAGTAAACTGTAAACTAGTGGTGGGAGCTCCTGCAACCTTCCTGGCAGGCAGGGGAGGATGTAAATGCAGAACCATAGTAAGTTGGCTTTTAGACTTCTAAGATCAGATTTTTCTTCTCATTCCCTCTCAAAGCTGAGGGCACCAGGCGATCACGCGCAAGTTAACCTGACACTTGTGGATCTCTGGGCCCCAGAAAATTCCAGGAAAAAAGCTTTGCTGGATGCAGCAAATTCAGGTAACATTTACTGACATTCGAGTCGTTCCATGTGGCTTGACTGGGTCCAGGCACATGAGTAGGAGATAAGCAGTTCCTGTATGTCTGCCAAGATCTGTTGAGTGATTGCCCATGTGTTTTGTGATGGTGGGAAGTGCCATGGCAGCTGAGCCCCCTTCACTGACATCAATCTAGGCTGCTCTCTCCCATCATGGTACAAGCAAGAGACTCGGAGATAACAGCTTGTGGCTGCCTCATCCCCTCCACTGTCCCTATCCGCCAGATCTCCACTGATTATAATGGGATCTTACATATCCACTTGAATAAAGACCCCAAATCAGCTACCTCAGTGTAGATGTCTAGTGCTATCTGAGACACCCTGAGGCAGCAGAGACACCTCCATGAGCCTGGCGTGCAGGATACAAGACCTTTTGAATTCAGATGTGTGACAGCTGGAAGCTAGTGGGGCATCCACAGAGCATTTTAGATGGCAGTAGGTACCTTTGGTTTGAGCAACTGAGTTGTGCCTCCAGATGTAGCCACGAAAATGTAGGTGCTTTAATATGCAGCCAAATCACACTCCTACAGCTCTTTCAAAGTGGAGATTAATCCAAAGGCTTCCCATGGTCAGCAGAGTTTTAAAGACAGCAGCAAATCAGAAGAAAACAGCCAAACGGGTGAAAATCTGGCAACTGGGATCTGAAAGTGAGTCTTCACCCTCTGCAGAATTTTCTTGGGCATGAGTTCTGTCACCAGCAGTCTCCTACTTAGCTATGAGTGAGCTGCCCTGGGCTGCTGCCAGTCTTGCCCTTGGCCACAGACCTGACAGCCACAGAGCTCACGTGAAGCACTTAGGAAGCAATAAAATAAAACCATTTGTTACAGGAAATGGTGGACGTTCAGAAGGGGAACCACCGAGAATCAATGTCAATAGCTTTATCCAAACTATTTATACAGCAATCACATTGTAAAGAAATGGAAGTTTAAACTCTGAAGCTCTTTTCTTAGCTGCCAATTGGTGTGGTAAACACTTCAGATGTGTTGGAAAGAGATATTTGGGTAGGGAGAGACCTGTTGCTTGCATTGCATTGCAATGATCAGCACTGTGCATTTTTGGAAGGACAATCAGCCTTTCTCTTCCCTTCAAAGCCAGGTTGGATGGGGCTTGGAGCAACCTGGTCTAGTGGGAGGTGTCCTTGCCCATGGCAGGGAGGTTGGAACTAGGTGATCTTCAAGGTCCCTTCCAACTCAAACCATTCTGTGATTCTATCACTCTATAAAATTAGGGGGCACAAATAGACAGGTGTCTATTTCTCCTAGGTTAATTTTTTGTGTGTGTTACTCTGCTTTTCTACCTTGATAGTTTTGCCTTTTCTCCATTGAGTAAAATACTCTTTGTTGAACTATATTATTTGCCTTGGTTAGCAGGGGAATTTTAGCTCACCAGGCACTGGGGCGTTCCTGCACGTTCCTGGGGTTGGAGGCCCAAGCTGATGTTTTTTGAGTGACCCCTTCACACCTGAGCCCAGTCCACGCTGCTGCCAGCCAGGCTGGCAGACAGGTCACACTAATATTTAACTTCAGCCTGTGTCACTGCATTCAGAGCCTGTTCTTGCTTCCCCTCTAGATGAGCAGTTTATTCCCTCCCTTTCCCAGCAGTGCAAGTGGACACACTGACCCCATCACGTCTCTAGTGTCCCCTACACTAAACAAGTCTATTCTTGCATTGCTCTTCACAGTTACTTTTTCAAGAGCTATTTCCATTTCAGTTGCTATCCTGTGACCCTCTCAAGAGGGGACACATTGCTCCTTGAAGCAATGGAAAGTCTGAAACAGGTCAAGGTTTATTTTCACTAGGAAGGACATGGTGATTCCTGTGCTGGTATGAGGATAAGGTCCCAAACCAGGTAAAATCCATGCCTACATAGTGAGATGACTCTGTCTCATGGTCCCTGAGCAAAAGCAGGAGGGAAGTCCATCTTTTGTTACCCTTTGTCCACAGTGGGGTTGGCTATTTTGTCCAAGGCAATGGGCTCATCTGGAGTAGCTGGGCTGTGGGCAGTGGGCAAAAAGATCCATGCCAGCTCAGAATGTCAGTGTTTATCTCAGTCTACTTCCTTGTGAAGAAACTACAGACATCCCTTTCCCCACATTTTTAGGGTGCAAATTAAGCAAGTAACTTCTATTCCTGTCCTCTCCCCATGACCTCTCCCCATCATCCAATGCAATATTCACTTCTTAACAACAAAACAATCTGGTGAGGCTGTGGTGTTGGCACACCTCTCCAGACAGGAAGGGGACCTTTACTTCAAAGGTTACCCATCCATGCCCTGGAAAGCTGGAAGTACTTCCCAAATGACAAGTATCCGCCAGGGAGGAACAAACACTCTAAGTGTTTGTAGACCATTTTCTTATTACCTCTTACCCCCCTAGATGATGACATGAAGTCAAGGCCATTGTTCCTAAGTGGACTTGAAGTATATTGACCATATTGAGTCACAAACATTTCCAGACAGCTGAGGGGAGTCCTTTGTCTGGACTGTTAGCCAACATTGTCTGAGATGTGTCTTTTTTCATCTAGTGGTAAATTCCAAGTTTTCTCAGTGCTGGGTTGCCTGGCTACATGCTTTACCAGATATGAAAATCATTGCATCCTACTCGGGGTGATGGGAATGCATCAAGGATAGTTATAAAGGGTAGTTATAAAGGACATCTCTCTGGCATATTGGTGGTTGGTGTTTCCTCCCATCAACAACTCATAGACACCTGTCTTGGGAAGGGACAAATTATGCTCTGGAAGTGACCATCTTGAGAGAGTGGTGCAGGATGTTCAGTTTAGACTATATGTAGAATTAAACTCCTATCAAATTAGGGGAGCTGGGAGGGAAATCACCATTATCCTCAACCAGCTAAAGTGCATATTTGCCACTGTCACATAGACAGGGGTTTGTAGGTCAAGAAGTAATTATGCAGTTTGATACAGTAAATCAGAAAATTGGATCCAGTGACTCCTGCCTTGACCCTGACAAGCTCTGACTTCTCATTTGAATGACTCCAGGTGTTTCAAAACTCAAAGTAGTGGGGTATTCCTTGTGCTAGAGATGTCCAAGAAAGAGACACCTCCTAAATAACACTAGACAATCAGGGACAATTGTAAGAACAACTTGGCTGCCTGACTTGAAGGTCCACAACATTTCTCCCGGATTTATTCAGATAGGATAGGATGCAGGGGTGAGATGTGCAAGTTTGGGATCCAGAAGCTGGGAGTTGTATGGTGTTCAAGAAACCAGAATAAGAGACTACCAAGATTTGAAATCCTGAATAGTTTTGGCCCTCAACCTGACTTGCTGCTTAAGAGAGATTTGAGCGAGTCTTGCATGTCAGCTTGCAGCCACTTGATGTCTGATAGCCAGCAAATGTAACAGTTGGAAAAGGGTCTGGGGTTGAAATAGTCATTATATGTGGGTCTATGTGTTTCTATACGTGCATTTTTAAGGTGCGTGCACGTAAGGCTGTGTTTATGTACACATACACACATTTGTGTGTGTTACTGCTCCCATTGCTGCCACCAGTTTGAAGTCAGAGCCTCACAGCCTGGCTTTTCTCCTCTCTCTTTTTCTCCCAGCATCAAATACTTTCCCCGCTCACAGCTGGGAAGTCAGCCTGTCACATGAACTGTAGGCAAGGAGCATTATCTGCCTGGGTTTACTTGTTGAACAATGTAAGTAGATGATTAACCATTAAAGCAACAGAGTTTGCTGACCCATTAACCAAATAGGAAGGCTCTCTGGTTGGCTAAACAATGGGGCCCATACAGAAAGCACCCTGACTTGTCCATCTCGGCAGCGCTGCTGCTGACAGAGCCGTGCGGATATCGCGACGCAATGAGTCCCTTCGGGCTCTCACGCAACCAATCGTGTGCCAGAGGCTGGTGCTCCCCACATTTTCATCTGCACTCTGTTGACCTTGGAAACTAATCTTGCCCGAATCCATGCTTTGTATTAAACCCCATGAGAATTAATAGCTGCCGCTCATTTTCCACCCTCACTTTTGCACGCAGGGTGCCTGTGGTTTCAGGAATCATAGGATCACAGACTGGTTGGGGTTAGAAAGGACCTTAAGATTATCTAGTCCCAAGCCCTCTGCCATGGGCAGGGACACGTTTCACTAGACCATGTTGCTCTAAGTCTCATCCAGCCTGGCCTTGAACACGTCCAGGGATGGGGCATCCAGTTTCTCTGGGCAACCTGGAGCAGTGTCTCACCACGCTCACAGGAAAGAATTTATTCTGAATATTTAACCTGAATCTCCCCTCTTTCGTTACTGAGCTTTCTCTTGCGCTCTTGTGCCTTCTTGCCAATACTCTAGCAAGTTGTCCTCTAAGAGACTAAGCATATTTTGGCTCTCAAGCCCTGCCCTTCAGGGCTGTGGCTCTGGAGATGTTGCTCAGTCAGTCTCATGTGGCCTCCAGGCATTGATCCAGGAGGATCTGGATCACATCTGTCAGCCACATCTTGGTGTCTTGGATAACCTAGGTCCTCTCAAATGGCCCAAGATGCTTGTGTTAAGACAACTGATTCCCATTTAGAGATTGTACTGATTCTATCCCTGCCAACTAGGATGAGAGTTCAGATTCTAAAGGGAGAAGAATTGCCCTTTAGGTCTCACTGCATATAGTAGATCTCCAGCAGCTATGAAAGGAGTCTAGAGTCTCTAGGTCAGATGGAGGTATCTAGTCTGTAGACCTCTACATCCAAACCAGTGAATCTCATTTAAGGATTGAATGGAAGACAAATCAGTATGTCAGCTGGTGGATTTTGAGCCAGATCTGGAGTGACCAGGTTGGTACACCAAGGATGAGCATCCTGCCCTTTAGACTGCATGCAGATCACAGCTTAACAATGTGGAGGGACTCTACTTTTCAGTGCTCTACTTACCAGCTACCCAGACTGCCCGTGTCACATCACAGACATTAACCAGACAACACAGCCTGGGAACTCTTCTAAGATTTGGACTCTTGAACTCTAGGAATGTTCAGCCTTTCTGCAAGAGCCTTGTGGACATACAAAGCTGGCTGCTGAGAGACAGCAGAGCTTCAGGCTGTCTCTTGAACCAGCTGTATTAGGTATTGAGCTTGTAATCTAAGACATAAGGCTACAGAGAGGGAAGAGAACAGAAGGAAATAGTGAGATGGCCTTGCTCCTAAGGGGTTACACTAGTTCAAGCAGCACATGCTGTCATCATCTTTGGTCATCATGATGATGGGGGTCCCACTCCCAGTGATATCTGAATGGCAACACAGAGTTCAGCCCCGAGTCATACCAGTGGCTGAAAATGAAGACCACCCCAGCTGCACCAGCTACCTCAGTACTGGTATTCAGATTTTCCACAGCAGTGAATTACCTCTGTTTCTCTAGATGGAAACAAGTGGTAAATGATTTCAGAGATGTGGTGGGCTGGGATAAGGTTTGCAAGAGCTTGAGCTGCAGCTGGCACATTGCAAAATTATTATTTCATCACTCTGGCTGTGCAGGGAGATATTAAACATTGAACAAGCAAGCAGAGAGCAGGACTGGCAGCAGACAGGTAGCGTAACAAGAATAATCCCCTACACTCAGGCAGTCCTAAACTCAGGAACATTTAAGTCTTTACAAGCACCCTGAATGTTCAAGCTCCCTTTACAGCCAATGGAGACACTCAGTGCAGTTAATGGGGTGGGATTTAAATATCCAGGCATGGTAATCTAGTGCTATTTGAGATATCCTAAGGTGTCCTGGTGACTTCCAGTTGCTGCTGCAGAAGACACGGGTCACCTGTGTCACAGCTGCATATATGTCCAAGGTGTCCAAGACCCCCTCGCTGACAACAGACACCTGCCTTCCAACTGTAATGGGGCTCAGGTGCCCAGCAGACATGGGACATCTTCTCTGGAGACCTCTGAATGGAGAGAGCTGTCTTCTACTCTGAGGGTTTTTGTGTTTTGCCATATAATTGGAAGTGTTCCAGGCCAGGTTGGATGAGTCTTGGAGAAACCTGGTCTAGTAGAATGTGTCCCTGCCCATGGCAGGGAGGTCGGAACTAGGATCTTTAAGGTGCCTTCCAACCCAAACCATCTTATGATTTTATGATACCCACCTGGGAGCATATTGGCTGACCAGCCCCATGACTGTGCTCCTGACTTCTGAGCTTGAATTTCCTTTCCAAAGGCTCATTTTTGCTCACAGGAGCAGGGACTCAGTGTTGGGGAAGCTTCTTCCAGCTCAGGGCTCACGAGCCAAAATCTGGCAGTCTACTCAAGCACTAACATAGGTAAAACCACCCAGCTGCTGGACTCTTTGGCTGAAGACCAGACAGATGGCAACCTTCAAGACAATGACATTTCAGTTACAGCAGCAAATTGTTAAGTCCCACTTTCAAAGAAGGCAGTGAAACAAACCCCTTTTATTAGCACGAAACATCCAAGAAATGAAATAACATGACCAGAATCACCCCTTGTCTAAAAATAAAAACAAAGAGAGAGTTTTCAGCAGCCCTGGAAAATACATGACCCACATTCAATGGGTGGGCTTGATATTGTGACTACAAAAATATTTTTGCTCAGTTTGTTTCTGGCTGTTTTGCAGCTGCTGAGTTGCCAGATCTCTTGGCTGGGTCCCTTCTGCTTCAGCATTCAATAAGTTGGGTTTGCTGGGTTACTCATACAGCCCGATGAGACGGCGGGTGGCGCAGGACTTGGGAAATGACCTCCTTGGTAAATCTCCTAGAAATATCCCATCGTTTTTGATGGATCATGTTCTGTCAACAGTTGCAGAGAAGCTTCCCAAAGCTGCTTAAAAAACAACCAACATCTTCTTCTTGCTTCAGCGTTTCGAACAGGGAGTAGCGTGGCCGAGGAGCAGCGGTTTTGTTCCTTTTTGTTTAAGTGAAGTGTGGCTGCTCGCAGGATGGAGGAGCACAGGAGGACAGGTCCCTGGGGACATGCCTGCCATCCAAAAGCTGGCAGTAGCGTGGTTTTGGACAAACACTCTTGGTTCTTCTCTGCCCAACCGCATGGCCCAGCATGGAGGAAAGGGAGGTGGATCTCCTCGGGACAGCCAAAGGGAGGCTGAACCCAAAAAACAGAGGCTGGAAAGTGGTGACAGGAGTAAGTTCAGGTAGATTGGAAAGACCAAAGGGGTTTGTTTGTTGTTTGGTTGGTTTTGTGGTATATTTTTGTTGTTTGGTTTTTTTTTGTTGTTGTTGTTTTTTTCCAGGTTTTCCAGTAAAAAATAAAATCAACGAAGAGCACATGTCCTTTTGGCTCAGCTTGTAGCAGCCCATTTGAGCTCTGCTGTTGGTTTTGTTTCCTTCTGGCCACATTTCACTCCCCCCTTTACTGACTTTCCTTTGCACATTGGGACTTTTTTAAAAAGACAGCATATAATTTTTAAACAAAAAGGTCATATTTTGAAATATCCGAGGAAATCTGTTGGCATTTTGGACCTGCCTTGAGAAGGTTGCAGGGAAATGTTTCCTTTTTTCCTCAGAAATGTTCTCCCACCTTTTCTCCAGCCCACAGTATTTCAACACAAATTTATGAATATCTTCTCTCCCTCCTGAATTCCCATTTCTAAACAATTCACTACGCATAAAAAAAAAAAAAATATTAAAAAATAGAGAAAAGACATTACCCAGGCCTGTTCTTCATCCATTGTTCTTATGATTTCTTGTTCTTTGCCATGTTAAAAATGGATCCAACATCCTTTATCCCTTCTCAGTGGAACCAATGGAGAGAACTGGATCCAGGATGAGCATCCACAGCCTCAGTCACCAAAACACACCCTGCTCTTTCCCTCACTTCCCATGATCATGCTTTGACATTCAGCACACTCCAGCCCATCTCACATGTCTGGCCCCGTGTTGCAACCCATGAAGTCCAGGAAAAGTAGATTCTATGACCTGTCATAGGAGAGACCCAAAATTAATCGGCAGGAAGAAAATAGGAATCAATAAGAGAATTTTTTCCTTCTTAAACTTTTTTTTATCAAGGTGCTAGTTAATTAGGAGAACTTTGGAAAAAAAAACAACCATGGTGGATAGCAACATCCACAGACCACTGGGGCGGCTGGAAACTAGTACAAAACATCAACCAAAAGTAATTTGCCAAGATCTAAAGAGGTTTCTATGTACCTCTCTCCAAGGGGACACCCGTGACTTCATCCAGGGACACAGAAACAGGGGCCAGCTGGACTCTTGAAATGCAGCCTCTACTCCCCATTGTCTTTTCTTTTCCCCTTTTTTTTTCTTTCCCTTTTTTTCACACATTACCATTCCTCTCCTCTTCTCTTTCAGGGACCATGGTTAACTGGTTTAATATATGTTTGAGGCAAAAGCCCTTTACTTGGGTATGTCCCTGGTCATTGCCATCAGGCCCTAAGATACAGACACAAGGTGGGTGACCTTAAAGATAGAGGAATAGTTTAGCCCAGGGCACCTGTCATCCTAAGGATGAGGTAAACAAGAGGTCCTACAAGAGCAGAGCTCCTAAGGTCTCCTATAGATCCTCATCCTGACATTTCCCCTCACAGTAACCCTTGTGTCACCTTCAGCTCTCCTAATATCTACCCCCACACACGCACAGCCCCAGTTTCCCAGCTTCCCTTCTCCAGCTGCTCTCCTACCACCTCCATTATCTCCCTAGTCTGCTGGTGAGCAGCCAGTCTGGGAGCTGCTTCAGGGCTGGCACCACCTTACTGGTGTTAATCATCTCCAAGGAGCTGCTGAGCTCACACAGGGGCCTCTCCCTGCATCCTGCACCCATTCAGGTCTCTCTCTTCTATTTGATTTTTCCTAAGGGAGGAAAGTGTCACCAAAGTCACTGTTTTACAGCAAGGGCACAGGCAGAGTGTGAGAAGAGTCTCTGCTTCCTTGGCTTTATTTCTTCAGACCTTAAAAGCACCTCCTGCAGCTGTGTCTAACAAAAACACAATCATTCCTGGCATGCCTGGTTGTCATAAAGACAATAAGGACTTTATTTTCCACTGGGACTAATTGCATTAAGAATCACTCTGGCCCAGACTATAAAGTCCTCAATTCTCCATGAAAGCACTAGAAGAAAGGTGTCCATGTAACAGACAACCTGTCTGGGTTTGCTCACATAACTGCTTCGTATTACTTGTGTACTTTGGAAAAAAAAAAATCCCTTGCCAGAGCAGAGCACAACTGAGGCAAAACATGCAATGGAACAGGTGGCAAAATCACTGTCTTTAGGTCATTTAAAAATAATTACGCCAGCTCTTGGGAGCATCAGTGAAAAGAGATGTCCTTTACTGCCAGTGAGAAATTGTTGGACCTGAAGAGAAGCATTTACTGGGCTTTCCAGAAGTGGGAGATAATTTATGATTCCAATTTTTTAAATGATGTTTAGCCATTCAAAATTAAGATGTTTGAAAACATTTTGTTTCACACACATACATATATAATATCAGCAAGGCCTGAGGCTTGTGGAACCCTGATGGTGCTTTCCTATGGTTCAGGCCCATCAAAGATATTTGGGGGAGTCCCACTGAGTCTCCCTCTGCTCTCCACCTCACTGCAAGACCTTATTGCCTGAAGGGCAGCATCCTTACCTGCCCCTGGGCATGATTTGCTCACAGGTTCACCTCATGGATGCTTTCAAAGCTCTGCAAAGGTATTGCTCTTCACCACCATGGAGACTTTGTACTACAGGAGTCCAGAGAGCTTCCCCTGAGTGGGACATATATCTGCTGCTGGAGGTTGTTGAGCTGCTTCTGGTTGGACTGCCCTAATTGGGATTTCTTGCAAGCCTATGCAGATGCTGGGTTATTACTGTCATTGCACCTCACTCCAAAGGCCAAGAGCAAATACAATAGGGTATCAGCAGTTCCCATGGGCCAAGGTGTGTACAGTGTGCCTTGGGATGTAGGAGACCTTGCAAAGGATGCACAAAGGTAGACAAGCTGCAAACATCTCACCAGTGTACGATGTTTGTATGTTTGTATGCCTCTTAGGGAAAGTCTCTGCACCCACCTGAGCAACACCACAGAGGTGATGGATTTGGTCTTTCTTTCAGTTTAACTTTCAAGTAATAGCCTCTTACACTAAGGGGCGAGGACTGAGTGCTCCTAAAATCACCCCTTACTCTTCTTGCACAAGATACAGTGCTTGGAGGAGCCTTAGGAAAGCTGAATAGTTTCCTGTCTCTTTTCTCTTACTGGCATAACAGAAGAGCAGAATGCCTGCTGATTGCTCTTAAAAATCAGTAAGAATGGAACTGCTCCTGTCGTGGCGTAGGGGCTGGACTAGATGACCTCCTGAGGCCCCTTGTAAACATATTTTATGAGATTGCCTGATTATACCCAGACCTGGCAATGCTCAGAAAGGATCTGCATGAGCCTGTTACCGTGGGCCAGGAGTAAGGTTCTTAATAAGATTTAGCTGCTGTGTAACAGATGCCTATTGGGACCTGTTGGTTAAGTCCCTTTCAAAGTATTTTAATATGGGTCCTGTAATCAGTTAAGAGAGGGGATCTCTGATGGGAGTGAGGTTTAGTGATTGAGATTTGGTGTGAGGGGCCCTCCTAGGGGTCAGTCCCACAACAGCTTGATGCCCTGGCCCGATTCTGGTTCTGTTTCCATCACACTTGCCTCATTTGGGGCTACATTTACAAAGGAGCAAGCAAAAAAACCCAACATTTGTAGCCCAATGAGTTCAGCAGGGTCTCCACAGCAAATAGATCTCAGAGGACAAAGCTGGTGGTCCTGCACCTTCTGCTGCTGGGGGAACACACAGGTTGCCCAGTGTGGTGGTAGATGTCCCATCCCTGGAAATGTTCAAGGTCAGGTTGGATTTGGCTCTGAGCAACCTGATCTAGTTGAAGATGTCACTGTTCACTGCAGGGAGGTTGGACTAGGTGACTTCTAAAGGTCCGTTCCAACCCAAACCATTCTATGATTATATGATCTACGATTCTATGATTTCTCTGTCCCTGCATCCAGCTCTGCCCCCGGATGGAAAGGAGGGAGAAGGTGCTCCATGATGGAGAATGGCTTGCAAACCATCATGGCATGACAGGCTCTCATTTGGTCTTTGCCTGCAATAACACTGAAGTAATGGTCTGCAGCTGGCTTCAGTGCCTTCTCTTCATTTGGAAATGGGGGGGAGACACAAGTCACAAGTGGGGACAGGGGTGATCAGGATCATGCTGCTCCTTCTTTACAGTGATTTGCACTATCCAGAGCTCTGAGGAAGCAGGGATGCTCTCAGATTGGCTTTCAGTAGCCTGATTGAAAGCAACAGGCATGTTTTGTCAACATTTCTACCCCTCAAAATCATTGACCGTGGTGGAGATATAACACAGCACCCCACGGCCTGAAGCTCAGAGCTGTCCCCAGGGTGACACTAACTGCCTTCATGCCTGATGGAAAAGAAGAGAGAGTCTGGCTTCCAGACTGCTTGTGATCACTCAGAGGGAGGAAACACCCTGGAAGTCCACGTGATGGCGAAAAAAGAGTAACTGGAAATGAAGGAGGAGGTGGTGGTGGGGGGAACTTGCACGGTGTGACCCTTGGGATGGTGGAATAAACGACGTCCCGTGGGCAGGCGGCGTTCCCGGGTCTTGTCTGTTATTTCAGACTGTATCCGGAGGGCAGATAAATGCCAGGCCCACTTCTAATTAAGGAAACTGAGGAAGGGAAATGTGAGTGGCTCGTCTTGGAGGCAAACTATCAGGAGGAAATGCAGCTGGAGGCTTCTCAGCTATCCCAGGCACAGCCTCAGATACCCAGCCCAGACAGAGCCTGGTGAGGTCCCCACCTCTTGTTGCTTTGCTTGAGTTACTCCACTCTGGGAGTGAGTGCCAATTATCTGGTGGGGAACCCATGCAGGACTGGCAGCGAGGGATGAACGAGGTGACCTCATGGGTATTTTCCTTCCCTCTCATACTCCTATGACTCAACCGCCCCGCTGAGCTGGAGTTGCTGCCCTGGAGAGGTTTGGTTCATGGAGTGAGACCTCAGTGAGCTGGTCGAAGTCCTGGCCTTTCTAAGGGGAGCTGCTTGGAGGGCAAGACAGAGCCCAGTTCTGTGCTGCAGAGAAGAGCACCTGGAGCAAAGCCACAGGGAAGTAAGGGGAATCCCAAGCAAAAGACGTGCTGGGTTTCTTGCAAAAACCATGGTGAGGATGGTGGTGGGGGTTTCTCTGGAGTGGGGAAGCCTCTGGAGCTATGCAGGCAGACTGAGCCCTGCCTGAGAGCTGAGTCATGGAGAAGGAAAACTTGAAGTCACTCTCCAGATCTGCTCTAACGTTCTTCAGAAGATCTTGATGGTACAGCTGCAAAAGCCTTGTGCTGTCTGAGGATGTCTCCTTGACTATGATGGCTGGCTGTCACTGCTTGGTGTCACCTGTAGGGCTGGGAGGTAGAGCTCACCCTGTCAGTGGGCTCAAGATGCAAGGTCCCTTTTCTGGGATCCTTGCAGGTCACTTCACCAACTGTCTTGCATGCAGAAGCACGTTACAGAAGCACAGTGGTGGGGCTGGGGTTAGGATGTAGGTTTTCCATGGATGCTAAAGTAGAGGTGGGTCCAGCAACAACTATTCTGGGGCTTCTTGCCTAGCTTTAGCATTCATAGAATCATAGAATAGTTTGGGTTAGAAGAGACATTAAAGACCATCTAGTTCCACCACCCCTGCATGGGCAGGACATCTCCCACTAAAACAGGTTGCTCCAAGCCCCATCCAGCCTGGCCTTGAACATTTCCAGGAATGGGGCACCTGCAGCTTCTCTGGGCAGCCTGTTTCTGTGCCTCACCACCCTCACAGGAGATAATTTCTTCCTAATATCTCATCTAAATCTCCCCTCTTTCTACCCATTGCACCCTGACATCTTTTGATCCTACAGAGGATGTCACGGTGCTGGCAGTGACACCATTCCCTGGTGAAGATTTTGCCCCTCTGGAATTATCAGTTGAAATGCCAAACACCTGGGCCACTCTGCTGCTTTGCTCTGCTCTATGGTCTGTCCCCTCCATCCTGGGTATAAAACACTCTGCTGAAAAATGCCCACTTACACACCAAGTGCAGGCCAGTGTGTCCTCACTGCCCTTGTCAAGGCAGCACTGCACTGATGTGGCACTGCCCTCTGCTGTTGGTGGCTATGGGGACACGATCTAAGACCACTACCACAGAGAAGAAACACCCAGCTTTTGTTCACCCTGGGGACTGCTGAAGGACCTGGAAAGCCACAAAGCTTCCCCAGGGGGATGCTGCACCCAGGACCACTGGAAGGTCTCCAGGCATGACAAGGAGCATCTGCGAGTACCAAATCTCTGGAGGAGTCAGCACCCACTTGGGCTTCCCCTTTCCCCCAGCTGAAAGGAGAAGTGGTGACTATTTTTGGTGTTGTCTCACTTTGGAAAGAGTGGCACACACCCCACAGCATCACCCCAGCTATGGCACCTTGATCAGGGAAGAAGAAGTAACAGCAAGGGTCACACTGCCTTTCCATGACTGGCTGAGTGCCCTGGAGCTCTGCCTCAGGGCTGCCTGGCGTCACTGGAGTTTCCTTCCACGTGTTGGGTGCAGCAGCTTCTTGGGGACACGTGTGAAGACTGGCTCTTAAACTGTGTTTTCCAGCAGGGAAACACTCAGACAAAGCCTCCAAATAATGTATACATATAACCTTGCTTGCCTTCCCCTCCACCAGCAGTCCTTCATTGCTTTTTCTTAAGTTGGAAGAGCTTGGGTGGGAGAATGAGGACACCCAACATGGTTTCAGAGATGGTCCTCATCTCCCAAACTTTCCTTAGTGAAAGGCCTCTAGATGGGGCTTTAATGCAATCTTGCTGCTGGTCTCTGCCAGGCTGCAATCACCCACAGAGTCCAGGGGCTGCTCACAATCCAGCACTCACGGGGGCACACATAGTGGTGGCACAGTGTCACTTCACCCCAACCATCGGGATGAGGGAACTGAGATATTCCCAGACCTTGAAGAATCATGCAGATTTGAGGAAGCCACTTGCTTCATTGGGTTTGACACTCCCCCTTGCATGTTTCAGCCACCATCCCGAGGGGTGCAGAGCTGCAGTGGGAGCCCCTAGACCCCCTCCCCAGGTGTGCACGTGTGGATGTGTGAAGATTTGCGTGGTGCAAAGTGGGCTGCTTTTCCACAAGGCTGTTTTGCAAAGGTTTGCTCAGGGACTGGCCTAAGATGTTTTATATATTAACAATTAAAGCAGCTTTTCCCCCCGGCCCAGCCCTCCCCAGCTTTTATAAGCAGAAGCCAAACAGTTTACACAGTGCTGGGAAGGCTGGAAATGCCAGAGTGCAAGGCCCAGTGTCACTCCAAGGGCCACTCCAGGACAAAAAGTTCATCCCCTCCCCTGTGTGGTTCCTCAGTTAGTTTGTCTGCAGATTATGAGGGTCAGAAACAGACAAATCCCACCACAGCTCTCCAAGGGTCTCACTGACTCCTCATGCACCCAGTTGTCACCTGCTGGGCACAGCTCTGCAGAGCTGAATGGTTTAAACCCCTGAGAATGGTAGCTTTTGAGATGGGAATCCAGTGTCACGTCCCTGCGTGTCCTCCTGGGGACACAGTGGGGGGTGGGGTTCAGCAGAATGACACACAGGCACGCTCAGGAGGAAAACCTGTTTGTTCCTGGGCAGCAGCGGGTGCAGAAATTGCCTCGAGAATGACGGGTGAGTGTGACGTCTTCAGTAGCCCTGGAACAACTTTGTCACCAAGGGCTGACATTTAGGCCATTAACTGCTTCCCAGCTGGGGTGCTCTTCAGCCTGTCCATACCTCGGGGTGACTGTGCTCCCCTCTGTCCAGCAATCCCAGCTGTCCCTTGTCCCCAGCAACCGCTGGGGTGCATCGCCCTTGCACAGGGTTGGGAGTGAGTGTGTGCAGAGGGGTGTGTGCTGCCTTTCCACACCCAGCAGCAGCACAGTCACCTCTGTCCGTGCTGGCTCACCCCTGCCCATCTTGCCTTCCCATGGCTGCCTGGTGCTTGAAATATCAAGCAGCATGTTTCAGCCTTGCACAGCTGCCCAGCTCTTGCAGGATGGACCAGCACTTGCACCCTCAGCCCTTGTGTGACCACCCAGAGGCTGCACCCTTAACGTTTGCACAACTGAGTGGCTGTTGCACATCTGGTCCGTGCAGAGCTGACCAGCCCTTGCACACCTACCCTGTGCACAACTACCCGTCTCTTGCACAAATGCCCTACCCTGGCATGTCCAGCCCTTGTGCGACTGCTCAGACCTTGCACAGCTGTCCAGATGCGGCAGATCCACCCCTTGCACATCTACATTTTGCACATCTGCCCACCCCTGGCACACCCAGCCCACGCCTGGCACATCTAGCCCTTGCACACCCAACCCTTGCACAGCAGCCCATCCTTGACACACTCAGTCCCTGCGTGACTGCCCTGACTTGGCATGCCCAGCCCTTGCACACCCAGCCCTTGCACGACTGCCCAGCTCTTGCATAGCTGCCCAGACGGGCCACATCCAGCGCTTGCATATCCAGCCCTTGCACACCCAGCCCTTGCACGACTGCCCAGCTCTTGCATAGCTGCCCAGACGGGCCACATCCAGCGCTTGCATATCCAGCCCTTGCACACCCAGCCCTTGCACGACTGCCCAGCTCTTGCATAGCTGCCCAGACGGGCCACATCCAGCGCTTGCATATCCAGCCCTTGCACACCCAGCCCTTGCACGACTGCCCAGCTCTTGCATAGCTGCCCAGACGGGCCACATCCAGCGCTTGCATATCCAGCCCTTGCATACCCAGCCCTTGCACGACTGTCCTGCCCTGGCACACCCATCCCTTGCACACCCATCCCTTGCACACCCGGCCGTGTCACACCCAGCCCCGGCACCTCCCGGCTGCCATCCCCACCCTCTTTGACACCCCCCTCCCCGTCCCGTCCCTCTCCCCTCTCTCCGCCGCGCCGCTTCCCGCTCCCCTCCCTCCCCAATTCCCGCCTCCCGGGGGAGTGTCCCACGTTTTCCCTGCCCTCCCCCGGCCCCTCCCCGCCCCCCCGGCCCCGCCCCGGCCCCGCCCCGGCCCCGGCTGGGCTCTCGCCTCCGGCCGCGCTATAAGAAGCCCGGAGCGGGCGGCGGGGCCGTAGCGGGCGCGGCGGGGGAACGAGATGAGCAGCGCCGGCGCCGCTGCAAGATGCTGGATGGACACGTCCTGCTGGGCTGGCTCTCCTCCTGCGCGCTCCTAGGGCTGCTCGCCTGTTCCCCGCGGCCCTCCGCCGCCTACTTCGGGTAGGTGCCCCGGCTCCACCTTTTCTTTAATTTCGTTTCATTTTGCGCATCTCGCCCGCGGCGGGGATGCTGCCGGCGCTGCCGCTTCCCTCGGTGGGCGCGGGCATCTCCTCCGCCCGCTCTGACACCCCGGAGCCCCCCGAGAGAGGGGGCCGGGAAGGACAGCCCGGTCCCCTCGGCTCTCCGCCCGTGCCCTCTGCTCTCAGCTCGGCGCCCCTAATCCCGTTGCCGGGCTCTCCGGGAGCTGCTGTGATTTTTTTTTTTTTCCCAAGCAAAAACTCTGCGAGCGGGAGAGCGCCTCGTTCTTCCCTTCCACGACGGAGCGGCCCCGAACCGGGGTGGTCGGGGAGCTTGGCTCCCCTTGCGTGCTCTGACCCCCCGACCAGCATGAGACAGCCCCGAAAAACTTGTTTTTTTGGCCCTAATTTAAGCACGTGCTTCAGCATCAGGTGCTGGCAAGTGGGTCCCGGCATCACTCCGGCCACTTAGTTGTTTTTTGGGTTGGTTTTTAATTTTTAAAAAAATTTTATTGTTTGGGGGGGTGCATGCTGCTATCAGCAGCCCGGGACGGTGCAAAGCTTGTTCCCGACAGAGGTGAGGGTGAGCGCGGAGAGGCGCGGAGCCTCCGCATCCCCCGGCGCTCACCTGTGCGCGGTGCGCAGGCGGGACCAGCAGGGGGCGCTACCGGCCCGGGCCCCGCCGCGCAGGTGGATCCGGTTCCCCCATCTCGCCCCCCTCCTCCGACCCCCTCTTCTCTCTTATTCCTTGGGAAGCGATGGCTGAACTGCAGGAGCCAAATCCCCCTCTCATCCCTTCACCTTGAAGACCCCCCGCCCCCAGCCACGTCACGGGGGCTTCAGCCTGCAGCAAAGGGTAGGCTTGGCTTTCCATCTGTGCAGCCCCCCTTTGGGTTTTGGGGTGTCAGTGTAGCTGAGTTTTGTTTGGGTTTGTTAGTTGTTTGTTTGTTTCAAGACTTATCCCAAAATTGATTTGGTTGGGGAACGGGATGCAAGCACCTGATAGAGCGGTTGCAGTTTAAGTTTCATCAAGAGTGATGGTTCTTGCTGCTTTTTGGGATGTTGTATTGTGGCCGCTGGTAGGAGCCACTGGACCAGCCCTGGAGAACGTTTTAGCAGACCTCAGGTTTCCCCCCCTCCCTCTTTCCAGTAAAACAAATCCTGGTGTTGAGGCTTGTCCATTGCTTGTGGTCTGGCAAAGTTTTCCAAACAGTGCTACTTACATCTTCTGTTTCCAACTCAAGAACCATTTGACTTCCTGCTGCTGGGGCTGAATTTCTGAGGAAACAGCCTGTTGTCCGTGTGCATGTTTTTGGGAAAAGCCCTCTTCTGCAGCATTACACTCTGCTGAGCCTGTAGGTCATGTGTCTGCTGAAGACCACCAGCACTGTGTAGTTGTACTGTGCCTCAGGGACTGACAGGGCTTGTAAGGGGCTGGGTTGTAACTTTCCTGTTAATCCAGGTGGTGCTGGTATCTGCTGTAGTGCGGCAGGTAACTCATTCCAGTCTCTTACTTCTGGGATTTCTCTTCTGGCCTCGTGTGGCTGGTGTAGATTTTAATTTCATAGTGAACATGTTGAGCTGCGGGAAGTGTGCTGCTAGGTCTGTCCTGACCACTTTGGGTTATTCCCTCTGTCTCAGTATGGCTGCTGTTTCTGATTTGGGACTGGCAATAAGGAGGGGGAGAGGAGATGCTGCCAGATGTGCACCCAGCCAGATGTCTGCTCCAAGTGCTCCAGGGCTACTGCAGTGTGCAGTGAAGTTTGCTTATGCAAAGCATTCTGCTTGCTGATTAGAGCCACAGAGAAGCAGCAGCATCTGCTGCTAATCTCCTCTTTATTCTTCTGAGAAGCCTAAGGCACAGATTGCACTTGCTGAGCTGCTGGGACACCAGGCTATAGTCAGTGGTGAGGTCCAGGGTCCCTGCTAATCCTCAATGATATGTGATCTAACAAGTGTGTGTGGAAGAGCCGAGCCCTCCTTGCTGCAGACTTGTGTGTTGGGAGAGAAACAACCAGCTTTTACCAGGTAAGATTTTGTTCCTGCAGAGCTGTTGGTGCCTCTGCAAGTGCCTTGTGAAGGCTGGTATTAGTTCTTCTTGCTATGGCTTGAAAGTTAGATGCATGTGTGAATGAAATCCTCCAGGTAAGGAAGCACATCTGGATTCTAATATACATTTTTCCTAAACCTGGATCCATCACCCTGAGCTGAAACAAAGTTGTCTCAGTTAATGCAGCACCCTTTCTATGCAGGGGAAGGGACACTCCTTCCCAGCTGTCATCAAAGCCCCCATGACACCTTTTGGTGTCCTGCTAGATAGACCCTCTGCTCCAGGTGCTACCATCCCTGTTGGAGGAGGTGGTGGGGCACAGAGCACAGCAGGTGGCTGTGTTGAACAGATGTCACACTTGTAGCTGCAGCTTAGCTGCTCTGTTCTGCAGTCTGGTGGGGGATAGGGACAGCTGTGGATGATCCTTTCCACCCCATCCCCACTGTCTTATTTCAGGGAAAGAATTCAGTGTCTCCAAATGTGTGGCCTGGCGGGGAATTAGTGCTTGGGGGACAGGAATCAGGCATGGTTACATGATAACAAGATTGTGTCAGCATGTAGTTATGTCTGTGTCTGCCCCACAGGGGCAGCTAGTGAGGGGGAGGGCAGATGCTGGGGTGGGAAGGCCATGGTTGGAGGCTGCTGCTTCTCTGGTGTCTTAGAGGGTTGTGCAAGCAGCCAAAAAATGATAAATGCACTTTGGAAGTAGCTTTGGTGTATGTGAGAGAAAGTGTTGGTGCAGATGGGGCACTTGCTACTGTCTTGTTCCATCTTCAGGCTGCCTGGTTAGAACAGGTGCCTCAGGTAAGTTCACTGTCTGGGGTGAAGGGAGGGACAGGCTTGTCCCTTGCACAGGGTTGCACTGGCAGCCTCAGTGCTGCTCCCTGGGTGTTGCTGACCTCCCTGGTGCAGGAGAGAAACAGGTGCCCGCTTGATCTGAAGCTGATCTAAGAGCAAAGGCAGGACCTGAAGTGATGCTGATGTGCAGCTGTGAGCAGAGTGGAGTCCCTATAGGGGACTCCAGCTCAGGGTGGGGTTTGTTAGCCTAAATTACTGCAAAGCAGCTGAGAGGGATGTGGTGATGCTACAGTTCCTAAGCCTTGCCTGATATGAGAACTCTTGATGCCATGGAGGAGAAAGCCTGCCCGCAAGACTGAGCAGGACCTGATGGCTTGTTCAGTTATGCAGCAGGATGCCTGATGCTGAGGGGTGTTTCAGGGTAGGAGTGTGTATGGGAGACTGTTGCTGGCTGAGTCTACACCAGAGGGGGAGGCATTGCCTTCAGATCAGCGGCAGCCGAGACGGGCTTGTTGCGATGCACTGGCTGCTCTGAAAGTGAGCCTGCTTTTTATGTTCAGCCTCTGCAGCTGGGCTGTCTGAAAACTAATTTTCACCATATTACAACTGGCTGATGGGGGTAGTTTGGAGCAGCCCCAGACTGCTGGGATCCCTGAGAAAGCATTGCATTTCACTTCTCTGCTTTTCTTGTGCCTTAGAAACTTTGGGTGTGGGTATCTCCCCTCCCTCCCTTTCCTCTGAAATGTGACTTTGGGGTGGTGGAAATGCCATAGTGGCATCTGGGAGTTGTTGGGTCTTGCACTACTGGGCTTTGGAAGTGGCAGATGACAAGATTAGCCATGCTGGGGTGATTAACTTCAGTCCTGCAGTGCCTTGGTGCTTGCGGGAAGGCAAACTGGCCCATAGGAGCTTGCTGTTTTCCTGAGCTGCCTGGAGGATCCAAGGTTGCAACCTGTCCAGCCCATAAATCAAACACCCTCTATTTATTTCTGGGTGTTCTGATTTATAGTCTGACTTGGTTTTGCTGCACCCCTCCTTTTTTTTTTTTTCCTTGCTGGAAGAAATGTTGGCTTCTGCAGGTTGAAGCTTGCTCTGCTTTCCTCCAGGAGCCGAGCAGCTCTGCTCCCTCTGCAAACACTTGTCAAGACAGTAGTAATGTTACAAGTGCTTCATGCTTACATAGTGTTTGTATTGACAGATTGCAATGTTCTTCATAAATGTAACTGATCCCTACACTGCACGCAGGCAACAGGAACCCTTAAATACTTGAGTGGGGGAGAGGGAGGGAAGGGAAGCATAGCTTGCCCTAATTTACCAACACTTTGCTGGTGAGAGCAGGTTCCTTGCTGCATGGTGAGGTTTCTCTGGTGTGGGAAGTGCAATATATTTTTATTCCTGTTGGCAGGTGCAGAATAGGTACCCTGCTGCTGGGGTAGAAGTATTACATGCCCTGCAACTCAGGGTGTGATTCTGCTGAAGTTGTTAAGGAAAGATCTGAATACTGGACTTGAAGATATATTCAGGGGTTGTGACCACCCTGATGAGGTAGGCTCTTAAGGGTGCTGTGAGTTAGGATGAGTTTCTGAACTGTGGCACCAACCTGAGTGTCCTCTCCAATAGAAGGAAGCCCACTGGTGCTGGCAGGCTTTGCTGCTTGTTGTTTTTTTTTTTTACAGCCTGTGGGCTACTGTAGGTACTAACACAGCTCATGCCTATCAAGAATTTCTGTACCTGTCACTTGATGGTAGTGTGGGGCCACACACTGGCATTTGCAGCTCCGGCTGAAGGCGTGTGAACTCCTCAGGAAGCTGCTGCATAGCCAGGCCACAGTGTGTTGGCTTTCCAGACAGGCCAGTCGTCTCTGGCGTGTGTGAGATGGAGCAGCTGGTTGTCAGCACAACCCAAAAAAACAAAACCTGGACTCGGGTGGTGAGGGAGGAATGTGGCACGCAGGCAAACACAGCTGGAGTGTAAGGAGGCAGCTCCTGGGGCTGGGAGGGTGGCTTTGCCATCCCACCCTGTGGTGGTCTGCTTTTTCTAGGTGGTGATGCTGGTTTTAAGGTGCTGGATTTCTGGTTTTCTTGGGAATAGGAAGGGTGTGCCTGACTTTTTTTTCCCCTGTTCCTTTTGAACTGGGTGAATTGTCACGTAGAGACTGATCTGTCTGAGTCCTGACTGGTTTCTCTCCCAAAGTTGGCCTCTCTGGGTCAATTGAAAGCTGTGTTTAACCTCCATCCCTTTGCAAATGGGAACCTCATGGCCAGAAGAAGCCCTTACATTGTTGATGCTTGAAGGTGGCACTGGAACTGATGAAGCGCCGTAAGGGTGGTGACAAACACAGGAACATTTGGAAAAATAATTGTATGCAACTACAGTCCACCAGACTTCCATCATCAGCCCTGGGGAACCAGTTCAGTCCCAGAGTAGAGTGGGAAGTATCTGAAAGCTTCCTTCATCTGCACTATGATCAGAGGATGGAACAATGTTTATTCAGACATGGATTAGTGAATCTTGGACTCATGTACTGGATTGGCCATGTTGCTTGAAACTCAGGGACCACTACCTTGTGCCTCAGTTTCCCTTTCTTAGAAAGACATTGAGGCCATCTCTGAACTCAACTGGTTAATGGACACAGTGGCTGCATACAATGGTCACCAAATACTGCATGTTTTCTTGGCCAGGGTCACCAGTGCTGCAGATGACTCCTCAGGGGGAGAAGATGGCTCATTAGGAGAATATTAAGTGATACTTGGGAAAGCAGGAGGAGGCCAGTGACTTTTTTTTAGTGTGACTGGTGATGCAGAACTAGAGCCCAGGAGTCTATGGGACTCTGGTCTCCTGGTGAAAGGCTTGGTCAATGATTAACTTGCTTTCTGGAAGCTGCTAACAACAATAAAAGGGAGTCCAGCCCCACAACCCAAACACAAAAAGCCCATGAGTGTTTAATAATTAAAGGCCTTGTGCTTTATCAAGGGGTAATGAGAATCGCCTTAAGGCTTATTCAGTGGTGGGTAATTGAATTAGATTGTGGGATTGGGAAGGGGGAGGGTTAAGTGGGAAGTCTGGAAGATTGCACAGAGAACCTGGTGTGGTGCATCTTAGTTTGAATCTTTCTAATCAGACTGGGTTTTGTCAGTCTTTGCTGCTTTCTTCATTTTTTTTTTTCCTGTTTGCTTAATCCACTGTGCTTGCAGACTTGGTGTAATTGCCTCCTGGAGATGTTCCTGTCCCAGGGATGCTCCATTGCCTTCATTTAGGGAGATGCTGACAGTGGTTTTATTCCTGGTGTTTCCCTAGGTGAAAAGATGATTTTTAAAGGCTCCTTGAGATTTTTTTTTTTGGAAAAGCCAAGCCATAAAACACTGAGCTATGTCATCTGTATTCGTGGAGGAGTCTGACCAGCAAGAGGAGTTACTGGACCAGTGAGCATCACCAATGTTTCCTCTGCATGAGGCAATTTGTGATGCAGAGATGCACAGGGGTGGTAGGACCTTAAACTCAGTTCAGAATAGGTGAAGTCTACACTTGCCTGCTCTGTCTGCCTCTTATGTCACCTGTGCATAGCTGCTTTCTAAGAGGGACTTAGGTTGGAAGGAGGTTTTGAAGATTTTTTGAGACTGAGGAGAAGCTACATTGGTATATCTCCATGGAAGAGACTGTTTTGAACATGGTATGAGACTACCAGAGATGTAAACTTCTGCCAGAAGCCCCATGTGCATCCTCTGCTCCAGGTTCATGGAGCAATGTGGCATCTTCAGGGCTTGAGTTTTCTGGTTGCTTGAGTGCTCTAGCATACATGTGGGACAACTCATTCTTATGTTTACTGCCTGAGACATTTGAGACAAGGGTCAATGCATTCAAACATCTTCATCTGGTGTATGTGAAAGGTCTCTCTATGCCCTAACCATGCAGTCACAACTGCCTCCTGGAGAAACCATGCTTGGGTGGGATGGCACTTTAGTCACACTAAAAGCCTTAGTACCCTGATGGCCCAGGTAGCAACCTGCCAGCTTCCCAGTGCTTCACTGAGGGTGTGTGTTGAAGCAATCCAAGAAATCTCATGTACCTGGCTTCCCAGACTGCAGACATGCTGAGCTGCTGGCTTCCCTCCATAACGAAGCAGCCTTTCTCTGTGCAGCCAAAAAAAGCTCCCTGGTGGCTTGTAGCATGTTAATGCAATTGGTTTCTCAATCTTAGCAACCATCAAGCAGAGAGCCTGTTGCTTCCACTGTTAAATGCTGATGGGAGGCTACTGCTTCTCCTGCAGAACGTGGTTGCAGGGAGATTGGTGCTGCAGGTCCTGGACCAGCACATGATCTGGCTGCAGGTAGGGTATGTTCTCCTAACTTGCCAAGCCTAAAGGTGGGGAGCCAGCTCAGGTCAATTTGAGCAGGAGCTAGAAATGACTATGATTCTGGGTGGAATGGATTTAGAAGCTGTGTTTTGGTTGTCTAGTCTCAAGTTTTTCCTCTTTTCCCCTGTTTTAAACCAAGCTTTTTAAGGTTCCCTCCGAGCATGGCTGTAAGTGCTAATGAGCCTTATCTCTTCAGATACTGTCATAAAATACACTTATGAAGTTTATCAGCTCAGTAAGCTTTACATTTTATTGTAATGCATGTTTGCACTGTGCTAAGTGGAACAGGGAGTATTTTGACTACATGGATAAACATAGCAGTTACTGGATTTGCTTTGGCTGATACAAAAATCTGGCTGTTTTTTCCTTAGCTGTTGCAGAGAACCCTATTTCAAATGGATCCAACAGCTCCTGCATGTGCTGTGTGGTCTTCCAGTCTTCTTGTGACCTTAAATCATTCTTCTAAGGTGTGGGGAGTATTTAGTTAATTCAGTTGTTGAAGGATTATTTGGGGGAGGAAGGGGAAATGATAGGTTGAAAAAACTTGAACTCTTCTTTTTGGAAAGAACACAGAGCAACACAGCTCTTCTATGCATCCACTGTAGAACATGCAAACTCAACAGTATTTGACATGAATGCTGAGTCTGTGCTGGCTTGGAAGGCAGTGTGGAGTGTGCAGTGCATGTTGACGTGATGTCAGGCTGTATGGGAGTTGGCATGAATTTTAGGAGTGGGTTCATTTGGCCTAGATTATTAATTTAGTATTAATTAGGTGGCCAGATGCTTGGAGTTTTGGGAAAGCTAGCTTGTGTTGACTTCTGCATTTGCTGAGCACTGGGTGGACGAGTTTCACAGTTGCAGCAAAAGTTTCCGTTCTTGGAAAAACTGTTCTGAGTCTTCCAGAGACTGAAGCAGCATAACTGGCTGTTTACTGTGCAGGAGGTGGCTGCTTGTGCTGTGCAGCAACATCTGATTTTCCCCTAGATGTTCTGGCTGCCCCATCCCTGGCAGTGTCAAAGGGCAGGTTGGATGGGACTTGGAGCAGCCTGGGCTGGTGGGAGGTGTCCCTGCCCATGCAGGGGGTTGGAACTAGATGGTCTTTAAGGTCCCTTCCAACCCAAACCATTCTGTGATTCTATGTGACTGAAGTACCAAGATGACTATAGAATACCTGAGGTTTACTTAAAGACCTGTCAAGTGGCCCTGTCTGGCTGGGACTAAATGGGCTAAAGTTTAGCCAGAGCTGTGGTCTGCTGTTGAGCTTCTCCAAATTGTTGAGCAGTCTCCCAGAGAAAGTAGGGTCAACCAACTGTTGCTTCCAACACCAAGTTTTTTTTGGAAGGGGTCAGCTATGAAGCAGAAGAATTAGCTTCCATCTCCTCTTGGTCTACTCATTTTTTTCCTCCATTGTTTGAGTCCAGCAAAATGAAGTTTCCTTTCCTTCCATACACAAGAGTATGTCTTGAGTCTGACCCCTGAGTGATGCCTTCATGTGTAACATACAGGTAGGTGTGCCAGACTGCTAAGTCTGTAGAATCACAGAACAGTTTGGGTTGGAAGGCACCTTCAAGATCATCTGGTTCCAACCCCACTGCATGGCAGGGACACCTCTCACTAGACCAGGTTGCTCCAAGCCCCATCCAACCTGGCTTTGAACATTTCCAGTGATGGAACACCCACACATTCTCTGGGAAACCTGGGCTAGTGTCTCACCACCCTCACACTAAAGAATTTCTTCCTGATATGTTACCTCAATCTCCCCTCTTTCAGCTTGAAACCATTCCCCCTCATCCCATCACTCCATAACCTTGTTAAAAGGTCCATCCTCAGCTCTCCTGCAGCCCCTTCAGGCACTAGAAGGTGCTCTCAGGTCTCCCTGGAGCTGTCTCTGAGCTGAAAAACCTTTGATGCACAGAGCCCATGGCTTGACACTGAGTTTCCTGCTTCTGTATCTCAAGCACCTCCTAGCTTCTTCCCAAAAGGAAAGCTGGTGATGACTCTGCTCCAAAAGCATCAGCGCTGCCAGATGAACACCTAGCAAGACAGACTCACCCATGTCTTCAAGAATACCTGTTCTAACTTTCAGCCAGGGCAAGTTATTACCCTTTAGCTTTCACCTCCACAAAGACCTTATTTATATTCCCTGCT